>NC_057419.1:49595414-49677040 GCF_019320065.1 Cervus canadensis
ACCTTATGGCAGAAAGCGAAGAAGAACTAAAGAGCCTCTTGATGAAAGTGAAAGAGGAGAGTGAAAAAGTTGGCTTAAAATTCAACATTCAGAAAACTAAGATCATGGCATCTGGATCCATCACTTCATGGCAAATAGATGGGGAAACAACGGAAACTGTGACAGACTTTATTTTACTTGGCTCCAAAATCACTGCAGATGGTGACTGCAGCCATGAAAGTAAAAGATGCTTTCTCCTTGAAAGCTATGACCAACCAAAGCTATGACCAAAGAAAAGCTATGACCAACCTAGACAGCATATTAAAAAGCAGAGACAGTACTTTGCCAGCAAAGGTCCATCTAGTCAAAGCTATAGTTTTCTTCCAGTCATCATGTATGGATGTGAGAGTTGGACTATGAAGAAAGCTGAGCAGAGAAGAATTGATGCTTTTGAACTGTGGTGTTGGAGAAGACTCTTGAGAGTCCCTTGGACTGCAAGGAGATCCAACCAGTCCATCCTAAAGGAGATCAGTCCTAAATATTCATTGGAAGGACTGATGCTGAAGCTGTAGCTTCAGTACTTTGGCCACCTGATGCAAAGAACTAACTCATTTGAAAAGGCCCAAATGCTGGGAAAGATTGAAGGCAGGAGGAGAAGGGGACGGCAGAGTATGAGATGGTTGAATGGCGTCACCGACTCAATGGACATGAGTTTGCGTAAACTGTGGCAGTTGGTGATGGACAGGGAGGCCTGGCATGCTGCAGTCCTTGGGGTCACAAAGAGTCGGGCATGACTGAGCAACTGAACTGAACTGTGCTTTCAAAGATGGGACGTGCCTCACTTCTTTCTTCAGCCAGCTTTGTCTCATGCCTTTCAACCTTGGCCATTGACAGCTCTACCTTTGTAACTGCTTTTTCTTTCTTGCTCATCTCTTATTGGGAATCCCTGACTGATAATGACCCTGTGACTGCCCCTCTTTGTTTGGGTGGATAGTGGTCATGTGGCCACATTTGAGGCCCTTGCCAGTCCTATATCATTCATCCTCTGCAGCTTAGATTTCCTCCTAAAGCTAGTATGTGGCCTCGCCCAGTCTTTGACACACTCTGTATTAGGGAGAATTTGGTAGAATTCTTCTCCCACCACTCTAGATCATTTGAGAATATTCTTAACAAAAATAATTTGATTTGTGTAATTCACCTGCTGCTGCTTCTTGAACAGTGTTGACTGCCCTATGGGATGGATGTGTGTGTTGAGTATTTATTCAATGTTGCCTTCTCTTTCCCAGGATGCTCCAGGATGAAGCGCCATAGAAATATCAGCAGCAGTGACAGTTCAGAGGACAGTGAGTAGAACCAGCCAACAGCTGGTAACTCTGTATCTATAATCCTTGAGAGTTTCTTTGACTTGAGAACAAGCTATTTCATGCTTCTTTCAATGGGTTAAAAAATAATGTTTCTAAGAAGGAAAACTTGGGGTACCATTTTTCTTACTTGTTTAAATTCCATTAGACATAGCTAAGTTAGATGAGAGAATTGGTTTTGTGTGGCATATAGCATTTTTTTTTTTGCACTTTTTATTTACCCGGGCAACAAAAGCCACATCTACCAATGGAACAGTGCTTTTCTAGAAAGAAAAGTGTGAGAGCATAAATTTTAGGCCCTACAGTTTTATTTTAGCTGAGGTACTAAGTGTTTGGATGAGTCATAATTCGTAAAAGACAACAACTTTATTAACAGTAGCATTTGGAAAATGCTGAAGGATAGGCAGATTACTTGCTCCACATTTTTAGTTTTTTCAGTTGCTTTTGCAGATACTTTTTCTCTAGATGGAACATAAATTGTCTTGTTCTAAATTATAATGAAATATGATTATACCAAATTGAATCTCCTCTGTATTAGCATTGTTGAAGCTTTTGCACCCTGGGATGTTACCTATAAGTGTCATTAAACTCCTTTATGAGGCTTTGGTGGTTGCAATTTAACTATTTTCTTCAGTAATATGAGGTCACTGTGCTCTTCTCCATCATATATTTCACATACTCTTGGATGACATTTAGTTATAATAGCAGGTAATAAGTCTCAGTATTTTTTCTAATTATCTTTTACAGATCCTTCCACTTCCTCTACTTTTGGCCCAATGTATAGGAGCAAGTCAAAAATGCCAAATGAACGCAAGAAGCCTGCCGAGGTGAGATCAGATATTATTATTTTTTTACATTTACTGCATAAATTTTTATATAAATTACTGTTCAATAACATTCTCTTTCTCTTTTTTCCTTTTGTTTTCATTTTTATGTTTTTTTTTTCATTTATTTTTATAAGTTGGAGGCTAATTACTTTACAATATTGTAGTGGTTTTTGTCATACATTGACATGAATCAGCCATGGATTTACAAGTATTCCCCATCCCGATCCCCCCTCCCACCTCCCTCTCCACCCGATTCCTCTGGGTCTTCCCAGTGCACCAGGCCCGAGCACTTGTCTCATGCATCCAGCCTGGGCTAGCTACCTTCTTCCTACATATCTACAATACCCAGATCTTAGAGATGTGAGGAGTAAACTATGTTCCAGTGGATAGGCTTGTATTTCTGATGAAAACAAGTCTATCTACTTTTTTTTCAAGAAAGATTCCATTTTATTTTTCCTTTGGGAAAACAGTGGTCTACACTCTGCTTTCATTTTGGTAATAACACCTAAGTGCCTGGATTTAGAATATAAATCCTTCCCTAGCCAAGAAGTCAGAGTAAGCCAGAGAATTGGGATGGACCAAAAGAGCCAGTGATCTGGCCTATTGTGGGAAAGAGCTAAGTTGGTAAGTGGGAGGCAATGCAGAAAGGGTAGATGAAGAAGTCATTGATAGAGAAGGAAAAGACTGGGTTGGACGTCTTTGGGGCTATGGTAAATGTTCACAGCCTTCAGGGCACTACCACCAAGCCAGGAAAACTGGCCCAGTCCTTGTGAGACTGGTCATCTTCTGCCTCAAGGGTAGCAAAGTGCCAGAGTTGCACTTGGATTTGAAAATAGTTTAGTGGATCTTACAGACTTTCCTCTGTGATAATTAAATGATAAGAAACTGATCTTACCTATCTTCACTTCTACTATAAGTAGTCTTCCTTGGCTGCAAAGGAAAAGAGAATGTATTAGTTAACTATTGCAGCATTATATGTTATCACAAAGTTAGTGGCTTAAAGCAGCACGTTTATTATCAGTTTCTGTGGGTCAGGAGTCTGGTTACAGCGTGACTAGGTTCTCTCTGTTCAAGGTCTTTCAAGGCTGCAGTCAGTGTGCTGCCTGGGCTATGTTCTCATCTGGAAGTTTGACTAGGGAAGAATTTGTTTCCAAGTTCATTCAAGTTGCTGGCAGAATTCATCTTCTGGCTGGAGTACTGAGAGGTTCCTGTTTGTTGTTGTTGTTGGCTTTTGGTAGAGGACCATCCTCCACTCCTAGGTTGCTTGTAGTTCTTTGCCATGTGGCCTTCTCCATCTGTCCTCTCAAAACACAGTAGCCTACTTTGAAATCCAGTAAGGGGAGAGTCTTTGACTCCAGTCTGACTGAGGCTTATATAACATAATCATGAGAATGATGTCCCATCATGTTTGCCATTTTCTATTGACTAGAAACAAGGCCAGGTTCCATTTGACCTCATGCAAGTGTGGTGGGGGGAGGCATTGCTTTCGGGTGTCAGAGAGAGCATTTCTCCCTTTCTCAGAGGTCACTTTTCTGTCTTTTGCCAGGGATCTTTCTGGGCACAGTAGACTATCAGTGTGTATTTGTATGTGTCTGTGTCATACAGAAAAACTTAGGAAATAAAATACACATAAACAGGAGCAAAACAAATTTCCCACCTATCCAGAGGAGGCTTTGACTGCAGAATTGATGAGAAAGAAACCTTGCTACTTTCCCATTTAGGACAACCAGTCCTAGAACATAAAGTGACTCAAGAGCTTGGGTCGCAAGGCCTGCTGCCTCAAAGTTAGAATATCATTCTTTTGCAAAAGATAGAAGACCTGGGCTACTGGAAGCAGATTTTTTTTCATTTATATGCCCCATTCTGTTACAAAAGAAAGAGCCTGATATTGTATAGCAAAACCAGCGTTGGCATTAGAAGAGATTGATTCCATGTTTTGCTGGTTTATTTCATCTCTCTGAGGTAATTTGTTTTGTTGTTATAACATGAATATTATCACATCTACCTCTCATAGGTTCCATTTATTGAAATTTTATGTGCTAGAGCTTTATATTAGATCATCTGATTATTTCCCAAAAGTAAGCAATTATAAAAATATTCTTAGATGCTTCCATCATTTAAAAATTTTATTTAATAACTAATTTATATCTGTATGAACTCATGTGTATTTATTTTATACTTTGGGTTACAATCTAATACTACATAATATATTGTGTTGCCAAAGTTAGTCTGTAATCAGTGAAATTATCTCTTATTTTTCTCTTTTCAATATCTATTGATTTCTGCTCTTATTTTTTATTTTCTTCCTTTTTGCTTTAGTTTTATTCTGTACTTTTTTCTAGACTCTTGAGGTTAATGCTTAGGCTTTGAAAGGTTTCCTTTTTTCTAATATAAGAATTTTAGTGCTGTAAATTTCCCTTTAAATATTGCTTAGCTTCACCGCGTTAATTTTGGTATGTTTATTTTCATTTTCATCCATTTCAGTATTTTTATTTTCCTTGAAACTTCCTCTTTGACATGTGTATTATTTAGAAAAGTGTTGTTTAGTTTTCGAGCATTTGGAGACTTTTCTTACTATCTTTCTGTTACTGATTTCTAGTTTGAGTTCACTTTTGTCACAGAACATAATCTGTATGGTTTTAGTTCTTTTACAGGTGTCAAAGTTTGTTTTCTGGCACAAGATATGGTTTATCTTGGTGAATATTTCAGGGACACTTGAAAACAATGTGTATTATGCTGCTGTTGGGTCCTATTGGTTGATGGTACTCTTCTGTATCCTGGCTGATTTTCTGCCTAGTAGTATTATCAGTTGTTTAGAGAGGGCTGTAGCAGTCTCCAGCTGTAATCGTGGGTTTGCCTCTTTCTCTTTTCATTTCTTTCAGATTTGCTTTGTGTATTTTTAAGTTCTATTGTTAACTGCATACATATTTAGGATTACTGTACCTTTTTGGTGAATTTATCATGTAATGTCACTCTTTGTCTTTGGTAATTTTATTTTTCCTGAAGTCTGTACTATCTAATACTGTTTCTGGCTTTCTTTTGATTCATGTTTACATGGTATATGGTATATTTTTCCATCCTTTTACTTTTAATTTGCACATATGGTTTTTATTTGAAATGAGTTTCTTATATAGTTGAGTCATTTTTTACTCTTTAAATCTCTATCTCTATATTGGTATATTTAAAACACTTATAGTTAATGTAATTTTTATTATGATTTCGTTTAAGTCTGCCATTTTACTTTTCTTCTATTTATTTTCTCTGGGTTTTTTTTTTTCCTCTTTTATTTTCTGTCTTGTGGATTACTTGAATATTTTTTAAAATTCCATGTTGATTTTTTTTCTTTTTTTGACTGTGGCATGCAGCTTACAGGATCTTAGTTCCCCAACCAGGGATTGAACCTGAGCTCTCAGCAGTGAAAGCAAAGAGTCCCAACCACTGGACCATCAGGGAATTTCCCCCATATTGATTTTTTCTGTGGTGGCTTTAAGATTTAGAGACACATATATCTTTGTGTAGATTTTTAGTGGTTGCTCTTGAGAAGCAATCTTTTAAAGAGAGGACCATCTTCCAAAATGAGTTCTCAGTCTACTGTTCTCTACATTTTATATATACTATTTTGAGTGAAGTAAAGGAAGGCTACCACCATTTAGGTTTGTTTATCCACCCCCCACTTTTATCATATAATTATTTAAATATTTTCTCTACATACATTGAGAACTACATTAGACAATGTTAGAATATTTGCTTCAACCATAAAGTATTATTATAAAATTCAAGAGGAAAGGAGTAGTCTATTTTATTTACCCATATTTTTATTCTCTTGTTCTTTCTTTCTTCCTGATATTCCAACTTATTCCTTTTGTTTCCTTTCTCTATGAAGAACTCCATTTAGCTATTCTTTTAGGGGAAATCTGCTAGTGATAAATTCTAGTTTTCATTCATTCAAGAATGTCTTGGTTTTGCCCGAAGGATATTTTCACATGATATAGAATTCTGGTTTGACAAAACTTTTTTCAGCACTTGAAAAATGTGCTAGTTCCTTCTTGCCTCCATGGTTTCTAATGAGAGAAATCTGTTCTCATTCAAATGGTTGCTCTCCTGTAGGTAATTAGTCATTTCTTTTCCAGTTGCCTTTAAGATTTTTCTTCATCTTTAGTTTTCCAAAGAAAACTTTACAACTGCATACCTGGGCATAGATTTCTTTGGATTTATCCTGTTTGAAATTTGATTCTAAGTTAGATTGTATAATCTAAGTTTATATCTTCTGCCAAGTTTGTGAAATTTTCAACCATTATTTCTTCAGCTGTTTTTCAGCTTCACCTTTTTTTCTCTTCTTCTTTTGAGACTTCAGTTGCTTGAATGTTAGATATTTTGTTATTTTCCCACAGATCCTTGAGACTCATTTTTTCCAGTGTATATTCTTTCTGTTGGTTAGATTAAGTTCTCTTGTTCCCTGATTCTTTTTTTTTTTTTTTTTTGGTAGGTAAAAAAGTTTTATTTACTTACTTAAATTTCTCCTAAAATATAAAAACCTGAATGGTTTCCTGAATTGCAGCTTTTGGCAGTAAATAAAGGTCAGTGCAAAGAACAGTAAGCCCCAAGTTTCTGTAGCAGCTTTTTATTTTTCCCCGAAAAAGAGAGTCCATTTTCCTAAAGAGACATTCATTCAGATGAGATGTATATAAGGGTTTTTTGCTAAAGTGCTAAAAATCGTATAATT
This sequence comes from Cervus canadensis, assembly GCF_019320065.1. Lineage (NCBI taxonomy): Eukaryota > Metazoa > Chordata > Mammalia > Artiodactyla > Cervidae > Cervus > Cervus canadensis. The sequence goes on from NC_057419.1 coordinate 49,602,305, forward strand.
CCTATAACTCTAGGTAAGAATCACAACAGGAAGAAAGCATTAACTTAAATACTCCAGGTCACTGCAAATTCTGCAAAGTCCCTGTTGTCTGTGACAGGAGAAGAATCTGACATGTACATACTTGAACTAAAATCTAGGCCACAATGCTCTAAAACTTTATTTACTGGTCTGTAATTCATTAACATACTGAAAGACTTACTCAAATCTAATAATGTGGTAACAAGACCTGAGAGTGTTTTGTAAAAGTTTGTTTTAGAAATCCTTAAATAAACTTAATTTGCCAATTTTCTATTCTGTTTTCTATATTTTTCTTTGTTTCATTGGTCTCCTTTGCTTTCCACAAATTCCTAAGGACAGTCCCTAAAAAAATTATTAGTCCTGTTGTTTGGTTGGAGGTGAACTTTTCCCAACAGTCCTCAGGTCTGTGGATGTCCAGAGTATAAATCTGGTGAGCCACATGGGCTCCTGTAGCAGCCAGAGCAGTGTAGTAGGGTGCAGTCTGGCCGCTCTTCACTCCCACCAGGCTCAGCGCCCCCAGCAGGCCACACTGAAACCACTGAGCCACTTCTTGGTGTCTTCACAGAACTGCAGTGCCGTGGACTTAAGCCCGATCAAAGCGTCATCTCTTATTCTGATGGGCATAGATAGTATTGTATATTAGAGTCCACATAATTCCAGAAAATAAAGAGGAAGGCAAACAGATGGATCACAGGAGCCCTTGATAGCAGACCACCCAAGTAATGCTCCCCAATTAAATGTCAATCCCAAGGCTAACTGAGGCCCGTATGTAATTCCTTTCTTTAGCGGGTAGGTGATGACAAGAAGTAGGGATGCTGCTCCAAGAGCTGTAGTAATTCAGACACAGAAGAATGCCCAGGGCCAAGGTCAGCTGTTCGCCAAGAAAAACAAAGGATCAAAAAGTTGAAATATCTCCTGCAGCTATTGGGCAACTTGCTGTTCTTGTAACCTTTTTATCATAGTCCTGGGCCCACATGTCATTAATAGTACAGCCTGCTTCACACATCAGAACAGCTCCAATGCCAGGGAGAGATAACATGTACCAGTCTGGGAGACAACTTGGGTTTGCTGCCAGACCAGTGCTCCAAGTACATGATAAACAGAGCAGCCGGGTTCCTAGGGGCTTGTCTAACTGCATGAGGCACAGGTAGGGCTGCAGAGGGCGGGGCACCAAGTTCACAATCATGGCTGCCAACAGGCTCAGTGGATGCCCGCTTGGCCCCTGCCTGGCCGAGGGCTGCCAGTTTGCAGTGTGGAACCCATGGGCCATGCATAGGAGGGCCAGGGAGCGGCTGCCTGAGCCCCACAGCCATGCCTGCACCCCAGCACTCAGGCCCCATGCCGCCCACTCCCAGCATGGTGTTCCTGTCCCGATTCTTTATTCTATTAATTCCATTATTCTATTGAGCCTATAGTATGTATTTATGTTAACTATTATGTTCAGTTCAGTTGCTCAGTTGTGTCCGACTCTCTGCGACCCCATGGACTGCAGCATGCCAGGCTTCCCTGTCCATCACCGACTCCCGGAGCCTACTTAAACTCATGTCCATTGCATCAGTGATGCCATCTAGCCATCTCATCCTCTGCTGTCCCCTTCTCCGGCCTTCAATCTTTCCCAGTATCAGGGTCTTTTTCAATGAGTCAGCTCTTTGCATCAGGTGGCCAAAATATTGAAGTTTCAGCTTCAGCATCAGTCCTTCCAATGAGTATTTAGGACTGATTTCCTTTAGGACGGACTGGTTGGATCTCCTTGCAGTCCAAGGGACTCTCAAGAGTCTTCTTCAACACCACAGTTCAAAAGCATCAATTCTTCTCTGCTCAGCTTACTTTACAGTCCAACTCTCACATCCATACATGACCACTGGAAAAAACTATAGCTTTGACTAGATGGACCTTTGTTGGCAAAGTACTGTCTCTGCTTTTTAATATGCTGTCTAGGTTGGTCATAGCTTTTCTTCCAAGGAGCAAGTGTCTTTTAATTTCATGGCTGCAGTCACCATCTGCAGTGATTTTGGAGCCAAGTAAAATAAAGTCTGTCACAGTTTCCGTTGTTTCCCCATCTATTTGCCATGAAGTGATGGATCCAGATGCCATGATCTTAGTTTTCTGAATGTTGAATTTTAAGCCAACTTTTTCACTCTCCTCTTTCACTTTCATCAAGATGCTCTTTAGTTCTTTGCTTTCTGCCATAAGGGTGGTGTCATCTGCGTTATCTGAGGTTATTGATATTTTTCCTGGCAATCTTGATTCCAGCTTGTGCTTCATCCAACCTGGCATTTCTCATGATGTACTCTGCATATATGTTAAATAAGCAGGGAGACGATATACAGCCTTGACGTACTCCTTTCCTGATTTGGAACCAGTCTGTTGTTCCATGTCCAGTTCTAACTGTTGCTTCTTGACCTGCATACAGATTTCTCAGGAGGCAGGTCAGGTAGTCTGGTATTCCCTTTTCTTTAAGAATTTTCCAGAGTTTGTTGTGATCCACACAGTCATAGGCTTTGGCATAGTCAATACAGCATAAATAGATGTTTTTCTGGAACTCTCTTGCTTTTTTGATGATCCAGTGGATGTTAGCAATTTGATCTCTGGTTCCTCTGCCTTTTCTAAATCCAGCTTGAACATCTGGAAGTTCACGGTTCATGGACTGTTAAAGCCTGGCTTAGAGAACTTTGAGCATTACTTTGCTAGTGTGTGCGATGACTATAATTGTGCAATAGTTTGAACATTCCTTGGCATTGCCTTTTTTTGGGGATTGGAATGAAAACTGACCTTTTCCAGTCCTGTGGCCACAGCTGAGTTTTCCAAATTTGCTGGCATATTGAGTGCAGCACTTTCAGGGCATCATCTTTTAGGATTTGAAATAGCTTAACTGTAATTCCATCAACTCCACTAGCTTTGTTCGTAGTGATGCTTTCTAAGGCCCACTTGACTTCACATTCCAGGATGTCTGGCTCTAGGTCAGTGATCACACCATTGTGATTATCTGGGTCATTAAAATCTGTTGTATATAATTCTTCTGTGTATTCTTGCCACCTCTTAATCTCTTCTGCTTCTGTTAGGTCCATACCATTTCTGTCCTTTATTGTGCCCATCTTTGCATGAAATGTTCCCTTGGTATCTCTAATTTTCTTGAAGAGATCACTGATCTTTCCCATTCTATTGTTTTCCTCTATTTCTTTGCATTGATCACTGAGGAAGGCTTTCTTGTCTCTCCGTGCTCTTCTTTGGAACTCTGCATTCAGATGCTTTTATCTTTCCTTTTCTCCTTTGCCTTTTGCTTCTCTTCTTTTCTCAGCTATTTGTAAGGCCTCCTCAGACAACCATTTTTCCTTTTTGCATTTCTTTTTCTTAGGGATGGTCTTGATCACTGCCTCCTGTACCATGTCACAAACCTCTGTCCAAAGTTCTTCAGGCCCTCTCTGTATCAGATCTAATCCCTTGAATCTATTTGTTACTTCCACTGTAAGGGATTTGATTTAGGTCATACCTGAATGGTCTAGTGATTTTCCCTACTTTCTTCAGTTTTAAGTCTGAATTTGGAAATAAGGAGTTCATGATTATTTTATTATTTCATTTCAAAGTTTCCATTTGGTTTTTCTTTATATCCTCTTATTTTTTTGCTGAAACTTTCATTTTTCCAAACATGTTTGTAATTTCTTGTTGAAGCACTTTTGTGATGGCTGCTTTAAAATCCTTGTCAGATAATTTAAACATTTGTGTCATCTCGGTGTCAGTGTCTATTTATTAGTCTCTTCTCATTCCTGGTTCTTAGTATTCTTGGAAATTTTCTGTTGCATCCTGGGCTAGGTTTTCGTGGGGCGGGGGTGGGGGGTTATTATGTTAACAGACACCAGGTCTTTTTTAAATTTTATTTTTTTGTTCATTTCATTTTTGGCCATGCTGGATCTTCATTGTTGCACAGGCTTTTTTCTAGTTGTGGAGAGCAGGGGCTACTCTTTAGTTGCAATGCATGGGCTTCTCATTTCAGTGACTTCTCTTACTGCAGAACATGGGCAAGTGGGCTTCAATAGTTGCAGCACATGGGCTCAGTAGTTGTGGCTCCTGGGCTCTAGAGCACAGGCTCGATAGTTGTGGTGCACTGGCTTAGTTGCTTTGAAGCATGTGGGATCCTCCCGGATCAAGAATCAAACCCACGTCTCTGGCATTGGCAGGTTGTTTCTTTACCAGTGATCCACCAAGGAAGCCCAGACACTAAGTCTTATTTAAATCTGTTTTGGCAGGCCTCCATAATAACCAGACCAGTGGGGAAGAGACATGCTGACTTTTTACCACCAGTTGCAGATTTCCTTACACTCTTCATCCTAGTTCTGTTATCTTTCTAGGAAGGTAGTTCTGTTCTTTCTCTGGGAATGGGGAAGGGTAACTCATTACTACTTGGCAGGGGTGGAAATCCGCATTTTGTTGCCACTCCACCAGGGAGTGGTGTGGTAACAGGTACTGCATTACTGATGGATAGTGGCGACAGTCTAGGCTCCCTACCCAGTCTTTACTGATATCACATTGAGGAGGAGGAGGAGAGCCTTGTTATTGCTAGGTGAGAGTGGATGTCAAAGCCTCTCAGATGATGTCATTAGTGCCACAGGGATTGTTCTTTTTATAAAACATTTTTATCATCTTTTTTGAATATTCTTATAGCATACAATTCATCTACTTAAAATGTATAATTCAGTGGGTTTTAGTATATTCACAGAGTTGTGTGGGTAACCGTTACCACAGTCTAAATTTAGAACATTTTCATCACCTCAGAAAGAAACACCCTGTCCATTAGCAGTTAACTCCCCAGACCCCACTCCCAGCCACTGGCAACCACTAATCTAATTTCTGTTTCTATGGTTTTGCCGATTCTGGACATTCCATATAAATGGAATCATACAATATATGGCCTTTTGTGACTGGCTTCTTTCACTTTACATAACATTTTCAAGATTTATCCATGTTGTAGCATGTATCAGTACTTCATTTCCATTTTATGACCAAATGATATTCCATTATATGCATATATCACATTTTAAAATCAGTTCTTTAGTTGATAGAAAATTGGGTCGTCTCCATTTTTGGAATATTATGAGTAATGAAGCTGTGAGCATTCATATACATGTTTTTAGGTGGACATATGTTTTCAAAAACACCTAGGTGTAGGATTTCTGAGTCCTGTGGTAACTGTTTAACCACTTGAGAGAATGCCAGACTGTCTTCCAAAGGGGCTTCATCAGTTTATATTACCACCAGCAGCATACAAGGGTGTTTGAAATAGTTCTTACTATGGGTACCAGAGACTTGGAATTCCTCTGGTGACCTTGTTTTTGTCTCCTCTCTTGACCTTTTCCTTTATGCTTGTCCTCAGAGATTTTGTCTTCTGCAGCTCTTCTAGTATAGCTACTGTTATCATTGGAGGCGTTAGTGTGGTGGTAAGGGTATTAAATGTTTAGGATATTTAGGAGGGATAATGGTCTCTATTCTTCTGATTACATCTCAATCTTGGGAGTGTGTAGTAGTCCTGTGTTTGGGAGCAAAGTTGGGGAATGACCTTCAGGGATAGAGCATTTTGCCCCTGCCCACTATTATCCTGTCTGCCTGTAGCAGGTATCCTCTGGTATTCTCAGTCTGTGTCCTTGAGATTCTCTCTCTTGAGATAAAGGCTTGTTTCTCCCTTGAGTAACACAGGGAAGCTGAGGCTGGGTGCGTCTCCCTTCCCATAGCACTAGTCAAATTATTTCAGTGCCCTTACTTGAAATCCTTCCTCTGTAGATGAAGCCTTTTGTTCAATAAGGGAGCCAGGACACTGAACACCAGCAACCCAGACAGTACCCCTGGGGGAGCTTTTTCTCCAGGCTCTCTCCCTAACTTCCCTGTGAGAGCCCTCCTAGGTTTCAAGAGAAAAAGCTTACAAGAAGGTGGGAACTCCCTATGAGTACAGCCCCCAGAAACTTCATATTCTCATAGTAGTCCCCACTTGGCCCCCAGAGATTCATCAGAATTTCTAATTTAATGTTCCTACTGTGACCTCTGCCCCAAGTAAGTAAATGCTTCTGTCCTATGTCTCCCTGCAGGCATGCTTGTCTCTCTTTGAGTCTGACCATTTGTCCTGTGACTCATTTCTCTAGTGATTTCACAAAAAATTGTTAATTTGCTGCCTCTCCTGCCTTTTTCTTCTTGTAAGAATGAGAATTTCTTTTTTCTGACTCTCTACAGGTCCAAGATGAAACCTCATGTGTTTTTTTAAAACTGGGAGTTAATCATTGAAATGCAGTATAAATGATCTTTTTCTCTGAGGCTTAATTGGCTACACAGATAGACAAATATTTTCTTTGATGTTTAGTGCTTTGCTGAGATTCCTGTGTGTGCCTCCCCCTGATTTATCCTCTAGAGAAGCATTTCCTAGGGGTGTGTGAATTCCACATATGTTCAGGGGCTTTGGTACCTTCTGAAAATTGTATGCAGACTTTTAAGAATATGTTTTTATGTATATTTTTTTTCTGAGCTAGTAGCCTTCTGATTCTCAAGTGGGCCCCTATTCTTGAAGAGGTTTTTAAAAAGCTAATTGCTGTAGAAAAAGTTCATAATACTAGGTGACCAATTTGAATATATTAAAAAGTCTTTCATTTTTTTCTCAAAGCCTGGATATTTTCACCTAATATTAGTCTAACTGGTCTATAAAACATATCAATCTATCTTAAAAGATTGACTGCATGTCTCCTCTAGGCCTAGAGTCTCATTTGTTATATCTGAGACTTTCATAGCAGCAGGGTGAAAGCTCATATATTTCAAGTCAGCAGAATACACTGCATACTCTTAAATAGAGCCTATTCATATCATTTTACCTGTATCTCTAACAAACTTGATTATTTGGTTTTCTGACCCACAGCAGATAAAAAGTACTAAGCTTGCAAATGCACACTTATTGTACAAAAAGGGACATTGAGGAATGGGAGAAAAGCTTTCAAAGCAAACTTCAGTTGTCATCTCTTATGCAAAAATTGCTCAGATCTTTAAGTCAGACTCAGTTGCTCCCACTCCTCCATTACCAGGATATATCAGTATCATGGTAAAACCTCTGTGTGATACAGGGTAAGGAGAATTATCAAACCTACCTAAGCAGCCTAAAAGTACATTGCTTTTTGGGAATCAGTGTTTCAGTTGCTGTCAGCCCATAGCCATCAGAAATGTCCTATTTACTCTTTATAAGAAACCAAAGAATTATTTTAAACTATCTGAAAGTTATGTCCATGATTTTTAAAGCTTTAAACTGAGAAATAAGTTTCACTTCACTGGAAAAACCACTGTGGGACATAATGTCTTGACAACATTGGCTATTTTTGTTTATAGAAATTCTTTGCTAGGCTTTCTCTGCTTTGAATGGTTTATTCTTTTTAGATAACCTAAAAAGTCTCTTTTTGCCTTAAGATTTATAATTCTAAGAAAATCACTAACAGTTTATTCCTTTTGATTAGATATAGTTACTGTGTTTGCAGCTTTTTTTAAAAATGCTTTTGGGGTGACATCTGTTTGTCATCAGTTATGTATAGTTTTAGATTTAGTGACTATGAATCAAAACTGATTAATCTCTCTGCTTCGTTATACATGGACCAGACAGTGTTCCCCTTTGTGTCATGTAGGAAGTAAATGTTTTGGCTTTTCCTCTAAAAAATGTCACAGAAATGTTCAGACTAGCTATGCTTTAAGAAACTGCCCACTGAGAGATGTTAATGAGAACAGTAAAAGCCAGAGCTGTCCATGAAGGGCATTTTCATTTTGTGGCTCTGGCAGGTTAAGCATTGATATTCTAATTGAATTCATAGTGAGGCCTCCTTTGTTTCTGCAAGCATCTGAGAGGCCAGGATGGGCATGCACTGTTGGACTTGGCATAGCTTCTGGGCTGTATGTTAGGCTGTGAATTCCCTCTTTGACCATAAATGAGCAGATATCTGGTAAGTACAAAGTCTTTTTGTTTCAGGAACTTTTGGGGAAACTACCAGTGCATATAAAGTAGGAAAACAATTAAGAACTTGTAAAACTTCTAAACTTCATTACCTAGGTCAGTGTCAACATCCAGATCCCTCATTCACAATCTTTAATTTAGCAGCAAATAGCCATGTTTCATTTTGTGAAGTTTCTGCATTACCTCGTGACCTATAGAATGTTGGTTAAAGTTCTCGATGGGGCTCTTGCTTGGGAACACTGTCTTTGGAAGTCAGACCATCCACGTTTTAGTTGAGCCATGAACTCACGTCTCCTTTCACCTATCAACAATTAATTTATGGACTGGAAAAGAGAACTTTCTGCTTTTAGAACTAAATCTGAGACTATGTTGATGATAGTAAAATAACTGCAGCTGGAGTTTATTTAACAATTACCATGAGCCCAATACCATGCTAAAGATCTTTACATAAATTCACGTATTTAATCCCTACAACTACCCCAGTGAGGTTAAGTGTTCTTATTCTTGTTTTACAGATAAGTAAACTGAGACATAGACAATTTAGACAACTTCCCCAAACTAGTAAGTGGTAAAATTAGTAGACCAATCCTAGCAGTCTGTCCTTAGACCCATATTCCTTTCTTTATAAAGATTTTTAATTTATTTTTAACCATTTGAAACATTTGTTTGGTTCAAATATCAAACTATGAAACAAAATACATACAGAGAGAGCCAGCTTTTGTCTCTCTTGTCCCTATTTTCTCCCCTTTTCTCAGCGTTAAATGGTTTTCTTTGTAAGTTCTTGGCTTATCTTTTTATTGTTTCTTTATGAAAATATATACAAATATGAATGTATGTGTGTACTACTATATGTGTATAAAACTGATACCTCTATCAGGATACACTATAACTATTTTGTTTGCCCATGTTTATTTTAAAAACCTTGAAAAATACCTTTTCTTACCAGAAGCAAATTCATGAGACCAGTCTGGTAAATATATTTTGTATCACTTTGCAGATATCTTCCTGAGTACTGAACTTGCATTCCTATCCCCTCTTCAGCATTTTATGTTCTGCCTCATACTTGAAATGTTTGACTTCTACAGCAAGATAAGGCAGACTCTTGCACTCTGCCTTGAGTAAAAATGCTTCTCTGGAAACCTTGGATCTGATGCTATTTAATCTGGCTAGCTTGTAAAATTGAAATCGAGTTTACCATGTAAGTCTTTTTTTCTAAAGGTGGAAGAGAAGATTATAGTACTCATTGGATTTAGCTTTCATATGCTTAAGAAAAATAGGTATGAATTGATTGGTGTTTCTGCAGTCCCAGGTTCCCCAGACTTCACAGAGTTCCTGTTCCCTGGAGGTTTGCTATTTCTGAAGCAATGGACAAGAGCCAAATTTCATTGGCCTCTGCTTTTTCTCTTTGTCTAGAGTCTTCAAGTTTCTCTTCTGTTTGGTAAATGTGTGTATTAGGTTCCTAGGGCTGCTGTAACAAAGTACCACAAACTGGATGGCTTAAAACAACAGGAATTTATTTTCTCACAATTCTAAAGGCCAGAAGTCCAAAATTGACCAGATTGCTCCCTCCAGAAACTTTAGGGAAATTCTGTTCTTTGCTCTTCCAGGTTCTGATAGCTGTCAGCACTCATTGACTTGTGGATTAATGAATCATTCCAGTCTCTACCTCCATGGTTGTACTCCCTTCTCTTCTGTCTCAAATTTGCCTCTGCCTTTCTCTTATAAAGACACTTGTTACTGGGTTTAAGGCCCACCTGGATTTTCCAGGATGATCCTTTCATCTCAGAATCCTTAAATTATTTTTATCTGCAAAAAACTCATTTCTAAAGTAAGGTAACATTGACAGGTTCCAGAAATTAGGATGTGGACATGTTTTTGGAGTTGGGGGGGCACCATTCAGCCCACTTCCATGTCTCTAGGCTACTTAGAAAATGCTACAGAACAGATTTTCATAAGCAGTTATATCAGGTATGAAGATATGGTATATGCTATGTGATTGTTACTAAACCCAAAGCATGACTTTGCAGTTAGTTGATTTATTTTGAGAAATATATCATATGGAAAATAGTGAAATATTTTAGGAGGTTGAAAAATACTTGGTTATAGTAGTCTTTCCAGAGCTAAGGTAGGATTTCCCACAGAACCCTGTTTCATAGAGGCAGTAGTTGAGCACAATTGTAAATTGCCACCGTCTCATTAAAGGCACTCTGGTAATTTATAGAGATGGTTCAGAGTGTTCAGCAAAATGATTCAGTTGATGAAATGATCAGTGGGTGATTCAGTTTCTCCCACTGGCCACCCAGAACACTGAGCTCTGTGCAAAATATGTTAATAGATATGTCTGTGATCCTCTCTTACTTCCTTATACAAAGCATTATGTAATAAACCTCCCATTTTTGTTTCCTATAGACTTAGCTTTCTCCCCACACACTACCCAATTAATTGGCTGGGATTCTTCATAGGAAGGTCATTTTGTTACCACCTCATCACCAGCATGTTCAACGTTGGTTTCCTTTTCAGGTCATATTATTAATTCTAAATCTTCCCTAAATGAAACCAATAGGCATTTGCAGAGTTGTCCCTGCAAAGTAGCAAATGGAATGAGTCCTTATTCATTTAAATGACATCATTTGATTATATGATCATTTAGTTAGTCCTGTACTTTGTGAAATGTCAGTTTAAACAGACTACACCAACTGAGAATTAATTGCTTTATTGTATCATACTCTACACTTCAACTTTCATGGTAATGATGACCCTATATGCGAGACAGCAAAAGAGACACAGATACAAAGAACAGACTTTTGGACTCTGTGGGAGAAGGTGAGGGTGGGATGATTTGAGAGAATAGCATTGAAACATGTATATTACCACATGTGAAATAGATCACCAGTCCAAGTTCGATGCATGAAACAAGGCACTCAAAGCCAGTGCCCTGGGACAACCCTGAGGGATGGGATGGGGAGGGAGATGGGAGGGGGGTTCAGGATGGGGGACACATGTACACCCATGGCTGGTTCGTGTCAATGTATGGCAAAAACCACTACAATATTATAAAATAATTAGCCTCCAATTAAATAAATTAATTTTTTTAAATGTCTTGAACTTGAGAGGTCAGAGAAAGCAACCCAATAGTGTTAAATTCACAGAATGTTCTCCATTTATTGGATAAATCAAATAAAAAAATCACCAGAAAAAAAAGAATTCAGCAAGGTGGCAGGATATGACGTTAACATATAAAATCAATAGCTTTATAATCAAGTGGAAGATGCCTAGGGCACATTGTAATGTAGGAAGTTTAAAAAGTACTCAAAAAAAGAGTGGGGTGTGTCAAAAGTACATAGGTGCAAGCCAGCCTGAAAGAGCTCCCAGTGACCAAAGGTAGAACAGTTTGAGCATCAAAATAATTAAGAGTAATACTGAATTATAACCCAAAGAATAAAATAGATCCATGAGGCTCTGGGGGCTTCCCTCATAGCTCAGTCAGTAAAAGAATCTGCCTGCAATGCAGGAGACCTGGGTTTGATCCCTGGGTTGGGAAGATCCCCTGGAAGAGGGCATGGCAACCCACTCCATCTTGCCTGGAGACTCCCATGGACAGAGAAGCCTGGCAGGCTACAGTCCGTGGGGTCACAAGAGTCAAACACAACTTAGCAACTAAAACAACAAACCACCACATGAGGCTCTAATGATATAAATAAATAATTAAATGAATGAACAAATAAATTAGGGAGAAGGGGCAGGTCTTTTTTTTTTTTTTTACAGAGGAATTCCAATTCATAAATGTAGAGCTGGTAGAACTCAGGAAGATAACAAATCACCATTAGAATACCATAACAAAAGTAATAACTTTTGCAGGGAAAAAAATCTGTCAATGCTAAAATTAGTCCATGACAGTTTGAGGAGAAACAGGGTGTTTTTTTATAATCTCAGAGTACCTCCTCTAAGATATTTATTAAGTAGAAAGGAAAATATAGTAACCTAAGAGCTGAGAAAACCAGCAAGACACAGTATCTTAACCAACTGATCAAGTTTAACATTACCACTATGATGACATTGGCATCATACATTCCTTATATAATGGGATAAGAGGGTCTTAACATCCTTTCTGTGGCGTTTTTGCTCAAAAATGAATAACCTCAGTCTAATCATGAGAAAACATCAGACAAACCCAGATTGTACGGACGTTATATAAAGTATGTGACCGATATTCTTCAGAAGTGTCAAGGTCTGGAAAGAAAAGGAGAAACTATCACAAATTGGAGGATACAAAGGAGACATGACAACTACTGCAAAGTGTGATTCTGGATTGAATTCTGAAACAGACATTAGGGGGAAAATTAGTTGTAGATGAATGTTAATTTCCTGGTTTAGGTAATTGTACTCTGGTTATACAAGATGTTAACATTAGAGGGAAATATAAGGATATATGGGATCTCTGTATTATTTTTGTAACTTCTCTGTAATACTAAAATTATGTCTATATAAATAATTTTAAAATAAGTTGATAGCTAAATGATTATAAGTTATCATAGGATACTTTTTGATTAATTTGAGAGAGTTAAGGATTTTTATTTACATAGACTTTTTAAGAGTATCCTGTACTGTTGATTTAAATTCAAGGAGCCCAAGAAAATTCAGGAAGAACCCCTTTACTCTTTATTAAATCCAGAACAGGCTGACTTTCCTGTCAATTCTTCAGACCCTTTCCAAATAGAAGTTGATCTGACCATTTAGGAAGTTAGAGATGTCTTTCTTGTTGGAGTGCTGAGTGGGTGGGGATGGTCTTTTTAAAAGGAGAACATTAAATGGTGTTAATTCCATAGTGATGGTCTTCTCAAGGTGTGTGCAATGTCTTACCAGGTATTCCGGAAGGACCTTATCAGTGCCATGAAGATTCCAGACTCTCACCATATTAACCCTGACAGCTATTACCTCTTCACGGATACATGGAAGGAAGAATGGGAGAAGGGAGTCCAAGTACCAGCCAATCCAGACACTCTTCCACAGCCTTCCGTCAGGTATTTTCATGGTTGTATCTTTGATTTAGGGGATGAATGCTCTTACAGTCGTCTGTGAGCTGCTTGAGGGGAGACTTTGAGTGGCTAACTATACATTTATAATGCTAAGTCACATACATGTTCAGCAACTCACTCAGACCAATGGCAGATTATACCAAACTAAGATAGGTCAGTAGTCAGTCAGACTCTTTATTTAGGGATATAATATGTACCTATTCACAGGATAAAACTGTTGGAAGTCCAGTCTGAAATTATGATAAGGTTTTGGAGACCAAGATTTCCCAGTCTGACTCAACAATCAGTAGCATTTATTAGCCTTTGAAGAGAAACAGAGCACTAATTACATAACCCCATAATAACCCTATTAATATATAACGCCATGAGAAGTTGCTTCATTTTAATAGGGGCCTCATAGTGATAGCATCTGTAAACAGAGGGCCAAAACATACAGAGTTTGTAAAATGCATAAACCCAAATGAAAGGGGATAACTGGAATAATGGGTTGACCATAAGCACACAGCCTTCCTTTGCAAAGACTTGAGAAGAAGTTTAAGTAGGAGAGTATTTTTTGCCAAGAGGACATAGTAAATTTAGCTCTTCAAGAGTAATGACTAGTTTTTGAAGCCATTTTTTCTTACTGGTCTTTGTGTTCCGAGTGTTTTGCATGAAGGCCAGCATGAAATAAAATGCTTGATATAAGTTTAAATGAATGAGTGAGGGAAGGAAGGAATAGCATCAGATAAAAGGGCTGGTGGGACCTCCTGGTTACTATGAGAAATTGTACATCTCATTGTACAGCTATCTATTTCTAGTACATATTAGGTTCTTAACGATCTTAAAGAGCAGAGACCACATTCTTGAATTTTTGGCCCCTAGCATCAGGTTCTTGGAGAAGGAAATGGCAACCCACTCAAGTATTCTTGCCTGGAGAATCCCGGGGACAGAGGAACCTGATGGGCTGCTGTCTATGGGGTCACACAGAGTCGGGCACGACTGAAGCGACTTAGCAGCAGCAGGTTCTTAGGTCTTAGTCGTGTTCCAGAAATGCTGTCAAATCACTTCTAAAAACGCAAGCCCGGGTTGTCCCACCCACAGAGAGACTGTCTATTCTCTGTTAAGAAAAACTTCAGTCTTGCCCAACATACATACTTAGCCTCACTAGCTCATCGTCATTGCCACCATCCTCTTAGAAATCACTACAGTATCATGAATGAACATTTTCATGACATTTTCATGTCTTTACTGTCAGTATTTTCATATACTGTTGCAGTAACAGTGAGGAGCCTAGACTACCACCTTAAACCAGTAGTAATCATGCATCCCTTTCTTTCCCATCTGTGGTAGTATCAGAGACTTTCACCACTCCTTAGAGGTGATGAGGACACCTTCTCCCCCTGCCACGTGGTATCAGTGAAGACCATATAAGGAGCAGTAGTAAGGTTATCTTACCAATCCCAGCAAGGGAGGTATCAGTGGAGGCCTGGTGAGAAGCCAGAATTCTCAGCCTCCCCCAGTAGTAACAAAGAATTCCTGCCCCTGAATGTCAACATAGGCCAAATGGTGAACCAGGACTTCTACAATCACCTAACAGTGATGAGATGATATCCTCCCCAACCAGATCTCCAGCCAGAGCAGTGTCAGAGGAAGCCAGTAAAAATAAAAGGTTTAAAGAAGAAATAGAGTCTTATAGCATAATACCCAGTGTCCAGGTTCCAGTGGAAAAAAATCACTTATATCAAGAACTAAAAAGATCTCAACTTGATCAAAGATAATCAGTAGCTGCCAGTACCGATGTGACAGAGACAGTAGAATTGTCTAACAAAGATTTAAAAGGAGCCATCATAAAAATGCTTCAGTGAGCCATTATGAACACACTTAAAGCAAAAGAAACAGTAGTATATCCCCCCTCTTTCATATCTGATATTGGCCATTTTTATCTCCTTTTTTACTTGCTATAGGTTGGTCATTTTTATTGACCATTTCACAAAGCCATCTTTTTATCATGAATTAATAAACATGTTCATTGTCTTGAAACCAAACAGGCCCAAGCTGCTTTCTGTTTATCTGAGTCAGCTCTCTTTAAACTCATTGCTCTCAAACTTGCTGTGTAATAAAAACCAAGATATTTCATTTCTTCTTTGCAATTAACAAGAGATGGCAAAGAGCTCAACCCTCTAAATCAAAGAGTTCCTGATTCAGAGTCAGACAGTACTACTTCTTGGACAGAAGGTTCATAGTCTCTTGCATTTTCAGTCAATTCGGTATCTAACTCATCATTACTGTCTATACTGTAATCTGTTTCTTCAAGGAATCAAGGTTCATCTTCATCCAAAACATAAGTGGCGGGGGGTGGGGCTAGTTACTCTGCAGCTCCATTCAATCAAGTCATTTTCAAAGTCAAGCAGACTGGAAGGCAGATTATATTCCAATGAGGATATCAGTCTTTTCAAACATGATAGGCCAACACAAAATTTTGCTCCCATCTCTTCCAATTCTCAAGTACCAATCTGTAAACCCTTATGTGTTCCCTGATCACAGCCACACAAAGTACTCTCCATGGTATAGCTTCTTTGTGCTGCTATCTTTCTCCAAACTACAACACATGCTGTAGATTCTTTAGGTTTTTCTACCGCAAAGCTATATAGCGGCTCGTGCAAAGTGCTGGGGCAGTATGGCTCAGAATCTTAGGCAATGTTCTGTATCTCAAATGTTCCACAACATCACATGAAGCTGCATTGTCATTCATATGCCACACTGTCTGTTTGGTGCTGCAGCCATGCATAAATAACATTCTTCCTTCAGGAGTGGCCATGATAATCACAATAAACCAGTGGTAAATGCTTCACTGAAGCTAGGTATTATAGCAGACCCTTGACATGATAAATTGTAGGATGTAAATCTGAATTTGGACTTTGGTTTCGTTATCTTTTCTGTTTTTAATTTATTTCTGCTCTTATCTCTACTACTTCAATTATTTTACTTGCTTTGGATTTATTTTGCTCTTCTAGTTTCTTGGATTGGGAGCATAGCTTATTGATTTGAGACATTTCCTCTTTCCAATATGAGCATTTAATGTTATAAGTTTCCCTCTCATCACTGCTTTAGCTATGTCACAAAAATTTTGATGTGTTATATTTTCATTTTCATTCACTTTAGTGTATTTTTTCCTTTGAGACTTTTTTTTTTCACTTTTTTCCCCTTGAGACTTCTTTTATTTAAAAGCGTGGTTTTTACTTTATTTGAGTATGTTCTTATCTTTCTATTACTGATTTCTAGTTTTGATTCCATTATATTAGAGAACACTCTGTATAATACTAATTTGTTTAAATTTGTTGAGTTTTATTTTATGGCCCAGGATATGGTCTATCATGGTATATGTTCCATGGGTGCTTGAAAATAATGCCTGTGCTGCTGCTGTTGGGTGGAGTATTCTATAAATGTCAGTTCAATCCTGTTAGTTGATAGTGTTGAGTTCTTCTATCTCCTGGATGATTTTCTGTCTGTTCTATCACAAAGGTTGAAGTCTCCAGCCATAATTGGGAAGTTATTTTTTCTCCTTTCATCCCAATCAGTTTTTGTTTCAAATATTTTGCAGCACTGTTGTTTGGTGCTCATACATTTATGATTGCTATGTTTTATTGGTACATTTATCCTTTCTTTATTATATAATATTCCTCCCCATCTCTGGTAATTTCCTCTGCTATGAAAGCTACTTAATCTGATATTAATGTTGTCACTCTTGGTTTCTTTTGAGTAATGTTTGTATTTATATCTTTCTCCTTTATTTTACTTTTGACTTATTTATATGCTTGTATCTTAAGTGTTTTTGATAGCATATATTTGAATCATGTTTTTTAATCCATTCTGCCAACCTCTGATTTAATGTGTTTAGACCATTTACATTTAATGTAATTAATGATATATTAGGGCTTAAGTCTGCTGTTTTATTTTATTGTGTGTGTATTTGAGTGTTCTCTGTTTTGCTTTTTTTTCTCTTTTGTTTTTCCTGCCTTCCTGGGGGTTATCCAAACAAATTACCACAACTTACTCAATGTGAAATAATCAGTTGAATAACCCCATAACTATTAATGAAATTGAATTTGTAATTAAAACCTCTCCATAAAAATACTTCCAGGCCCAGATGGTTTCACTGGGAAATTCTACCAAACATTTAAAGAAATAAAAACTGATAATACTGAAAGAGAAATTTGAATTAAACTCAATGTAGTTATAGAATAAATAGTTGAACATGGGAATGTGGATGCACTATTGCAGTTTGAGAGATTCTAGATATGCAGCTAGAGGAGCTTAATGAAGGCAAACATACAGACATGAAGAAAGTGATTGTGATGAAAAGAATGAAGATGTTCCAGATAAAATGATGCCAGAATGAAACTGCACATTAAAGGAACTCTCAAAAAGTTTTACAGCAGTGAAAGCACAAAGGACAAAATGTTGGAAACTAATCCAAGTTCATACAGTAGTATGACAACTTTGCAGGACATAGAAGAGTTGCTTATTCTGTTTCATAAGTTTTGTTAATTAAGAGTTAAGCACTGTACTCTTGATAAGTTTTACAAAGAGATAAAAGAGTTTAAATTCTCAGTGTTTCAAATGATAGGGTATTAAATGCATGTTGGTTTTAATATTTTTTATTTCCCTATATAGTATAGCCAACAATAAGGGAGTAAAATGTTTTGACAAAAATTTTAAAGGTTACTGAAAAATCATAATTTCCCAGTGATTATTAAGATTGCTTTTCACAGTCTCAGTTTGAAGTCATTTTTACAGTACAATACCACTGTGCAAAGTAAGGACTACCTGCTTTAGTGACAGCAGATCATTGGGTTTTTTGGAAGTGGCCAGTGGAGCAAGAGGATACAAGAGAACTTTTAGAGGTGATGGTTATATTTATTATCTTGGTTGTAGTTCTGGTTGCACAAATTTATATGTGTGTCAGAACTTATTAATTTGTACATTTTAAATATATGTAGCTTGATATGTCATTTATACCTCAATAATGTTAATAAAAATATCCATATATATAATTATAAATATATGCAATCATCACAAATAGAGGAGTGTGTAGATGGTAAGAAAATGTGGTAGTGGGCACATGACAGCACAGCAGTATGTGATTAGAAGAGAAAAGGAAGAAAGACAACAAATGTGACTATAAGCTACTTAAGAGCAGAACCCTTACTGCCTAATAGTAGGTTTTCAGTATACATTTATCATTGTAAAGAGAATAGGATGAAGGAAGCAAAGAGGAAAGTGGATGGGTTTTAGGAAAGAAAATTAGTAAACAACCAAAAGATATTATTTATAGTTGACCCTTGAATAACATGAGCTTGAACTGTGCAGGTCCACTTATATGTGGATTTTTTCAATAGTAAATACTATAGTAACATGCAGCCTGCAGTTGTTTGAATCCACAGATCCAGAACCACAGATATGGAGGGCCAACTGTAAATTATATGTGAATTTTTGACTGTGTGAGGTGTCAGTACCCCTTACTCCTGTCTTGTTCAAGGGTCAACCATACATTCCTACCAGCATTTTATGAGGATTCCATTTTCTCCATATCCTAACCAACACTTCTATTTTTTAAATTATGTCCATCCTAGTGGGTCTGAAGTACATCTCATTGTGATTTTGCATTTGCTTGTTGGCTAATGATGTTGAGCATCTTTTCTTTTTTATTATTTATTTATTTGTTTATTTTTGGCTATGTTGGGTCTTAGTTGTGGCACCTGGTCTCTCTAGTTCTGTGATACAGGCTCAGTAGTTACCCCTGGGCATGTGGGATCTTAGTTCCCAGACTAGGGATTGAACCCACATCCCCTGCATTAGAAGGTAGATTCCTGGAGCGCTAGAGAAGTCCTAACATCTTTTCTTTATGTGCTTATCAGCCAGTTGTATATTCTTGGAAAAGAGCTTTTGTACTTTTACAAAGAGAAGAAGCTTTTATGTGGTTAGCAAATACAATGTTTTTTTTTTCCCTTTCCTGTGAAACATTACTGTTCAAACTGTAAAGTGAAACATGTCAGTTCATCTCTTTATGTTCTGTCATATTCACTTTGGAATGGCTGCCTTTGGCTGCTGAAAATCTAGCCTTTTAGTGAAAAGGGTGACAATGTCCTCTGACCAGCAGTTGTAGAATGTTCCATTTTTACTTGATGCATCCATGCATACCTCCTATGTATATCTCTTCTTTGGGGAAATTATTCACATCTTTTGCCCATTAGAAAAGTGTGTTATTTGTCTTTTTATTGTTAAAATGGTAAAAGTTCTTTACATAGTCTAGATATAGGTTTTTTACCAGATACATGATTTGTGAATAATTTCTCCCATTCTCTGGGTTGTCTTTTCACTTCATTGGTGGTGTCCTTTGAGGCACAGAAGTTTTTAATTTTGATGAAGTTCAGTGTACTATTTTTTTTTCTTATGGTTGCTTGTCCTTTTGGTGTCATATCTAAGAAATCATTACCTAAACCAAGATGAAGTTTTATACCTAGAATTCTTCTCAAAATTCTGTAGCTTTAGCTCTTATATTTGGGTCTTTGATCTGTTTCAGTTGATTTTTGTGTATGGTGTGAGGTGTTAAAGGTCTGACTTCATCCTTTGGCATGTGGATATCCAAGTGTCCCGGCACCACTTGTTGAGCAGCTTCCTTTTTGAAAGATGGACACTGTACCCCAACCTCAACCACCTTGGTTTCACCAGGCTGCCAAGAAAGAAAGCATGGTTCTTGAATAACCAAGAAATGCCAGTTCCATTTTTTAAAATTCCCTTTCACAAATCTACCAAACTGATTTTTTTAGTTTTTCCTATTTTGAACTGAGATGCTAATTTATCTACTGTATGTTTCACTCTGTCCAAAGATGCTACTTTTTCCCACTATATAGGACAATATCAGATATGTTCCTTTTTATTGGTTAATTTTATAACTTTTTATGTTAGTGTTTCTTTTTGTATGTTTTTGTTGTTTTTTTCATAGATTACAAATTTCCTAGCAGTTAAGGAGGTGCCTGGTAACAGTGTGGTCATTTATACTATTGAGAGAATACTTAGTTTTTGAAATTAAAAGATGTAGCTTTATTCTCAAAATAAATAGAAGTATTTTCTTCTGACACAACTGCCAAATCTAAACAAATGTAAATGTTCTATAACAAACCCTTGCTATGATTGCTTTTAAATTTAAAACTAATAATTTCAACGATTATGTATTACTTTCATATACAAAGAAATATTCACAGGGTGGTTTATGCACATAAAACTCAAAACCTGCACCTCAAGAATCAGTGCTAGATTCATCTTTGGAATAGTGATTTTAGTTTTGACCAAACATTATTACATTAATATTGTTACATTTAAAAAAAATAAAAAGAAATGTTCACTAATAATTATTTAATTGTAAAAATTCTTCCTGCCTCCCAAACTTAAAAAATTAATCTGTGTGCTTTAAAAGCATGAGGACATTCCTTGATTTTGTGCTAAATGCTTTTAATAAAGAATGTTGCAGCAGTTCACAATAACATATAAAAAGTATCAGAATGTAAAAATTAAAATCTTTTAATATGTTATTTTGAGTTGACCCCTCCATGTTAGTTTTAGTAAAATTTAAACCTTGTTGGTTGGTTATTTTCTACTGATGGATATCTCTAGAGAGACTATCCCAAAATATAAATGTGTTAGAGAAATATAAGAATGAATCTAATGTAATGCAGTAGTTACTTAAGTGGAAACAAACATGAAAATACTGGGAAAAAACTTTTTACCATTATGTACGTATTAGTCATGATAGGCCAAATGCTATAACAAACATCTCCAAGAATCTCAGCATCTCAACACAATGAAGGTTTTATTTTTTGCACATGTCTCCATCCAGTGTGGATTTGAGATGTGAATCATATCTGCCCCTCATAGTCATTCAGAGACTCAGGCTCTTTTTTGGAGTGGCTCCTCTATCTGCTAGGTCTTTTCCCACTCTTTTCCACCCCCAAACTTTTAAATTCAGTTTGCAGGAAAAGAAAAGACAACATGGAGGGTGATGCAGGTAGATTTGGAGGGGGTCTAGACTTTGAAGTAGATGATCCGCACATATGCCATTAGCCAGAACTCATTCATATGGCCCACCTAACTGCAAAGGGTACTGGGGAATGCAGCCTTGCTATGTGCCATCTAGGTTTGGCTAACATATTAGCATTTCTCTCTTACACTTTGGCAGTGGCATTACAAACTCAAAGCTACATGAGCACAGGAAACTTACTGATTTTATTCACCATTGTAACCCTGTAGTTGATGCTGTGATGTGTACTGCCCAGATTCCCATTTAGTATTAGGACCTGTCCACATGATCAGAATAGCCTGACTTCTTACATGGCAGCTCTGGGCTCCAAGAGTGAGTATTCTTAGAGATAAGAAGTAGAAGGTGCCATTCTCAAGGCCTAGGCTCAGAAAATGACACAGTACTACTTCTACCATGTTTTATTAGAGCAGTCTCAGACTGAAGAGGAGGGAAATAGATCCCACCTCTTGACAGGACTATCAAAGGATTTGTGACTTTCTTCATTCCATCACAATAGTAATGTTTGTAATGTTTGTATTTGAGTTACTTGTCTTATTGCCTACAGCCAGAATAAGTCAATCAGCTAGAGAAACTTAAATACTAATAAAACTAAACATGCTTTTTATTTATTATCTAAGTCACAATATTGTCAAAATACTTCAGAATTGTGTTTTCTAATGGACTTACAGAAGAAATTTTGGATGTATATGAATTGACATGTTTCTTGGGTCCTAGAATTACTCTTATTCATTGCTGTAGTAACTGAAAAGGGATGGAAAAAGATAGAGCAGATTAGGTGGAGTAAATCCTTTTAGAATTTTTGTTCTGACTTTCAGGTAAGGTTTTCCTCTCTGTTCCATTGTCGTTTCTGCAATTCTCTTGTCCTTTAGGGTAGTGTAGTATGTATATGTGGTGATTGAGGTGAGGGCTGCAGAGAATTATGAAACAGAGCCATCTTGCACTGCAAGTTTCAGCTGTTTAGATAAGCCTGTTCATTACCACAGGAATTTTTTGAAGTTAAGGTCAACAAATAAAAATGATAGTAACACCATTGCATGTTTTTTAGGTAGACTGGATGATTTTGATGCTCATCAGTGATAAGCTTTTGTTTTGTTTTCATTTGTTTATTTAAATTAGTTTCTTTCACAGTAAGGGTCCAATGGAGGGAAAACAATGCTTCATGTTTGTTTGAAAGGAAGCATGCATTATAAGTTATATTACACATAAATGGTTAATGTTGTATGTGTGTGCTTGTGTGCCCATGCTCACTCGCTCAGTCATGTCTGACTGTTTGTGGCCCCATGGACTGTAGCTACCAGGCTCCTCTGCTCTTGGAATTTTCCAGGCAAGATTACTGGAGTTGGATGCCATTTCCTCCTCCAGGGGATCTTCCCAACCCAGGGATGAAACCCTCATCACTTGTGGCTCCTTCATTGGCAGGCAGATTCTTCACCACTAGCACCACCTGGGAAGCCTTAGATGAATTATAAATTGACTTACTGTAAAAACAAAAACATCAGGACACAAATATGAACTGTATATGTGTGCTTATACAACATGTATGTGCTGCTGCTAAGTTGCTTCAGTCGTGTCCGACTCTGTGCGACCCCAGAGGTGGCAGCTCACTAGTCTCCGCCATCCCTGGGATTCTCCAGGCAAGAACACTGGAGTGGGGTGCCATTTCCTTCTCCAGTGCATGAAAGTGAAAAGTGAAAGTGAAGTCCCTCAGTTGTGTCCAACTCTTCGTGACCCCATGGACTGCAGCCTACCAGGCTCCTCCATCCATGGGATTTTCCAGGCAAGAGTACTGGAGTGGGTTGCCATTGTCTTCTCTGACAACATGTACATATGTATGTACATGGGAACATTCTGTAACTTGCTTTTTTCACTTAACAAATATACTTCTGAGTCATTAGTGATACTGAAAGAGAGGATGATTAGATATCCAGAGAGGCCCCTATTTCTCCTTGGAATATAAATGTTTGATTAACTAGGTTACAGACAGCAGTACTTTCTTCACTAAACTCTAGACTCAAATAGATAAAAACACCAATGCAGCATTTCCACTTGGATGTCCAATAGACATCTCAGACTTAAAGTGTCCCAAACTGAATTACTGATATTCTTCCCAGACTAGTTCCACCTGTAATTTTATACATTTAACTGATAGCAGATTCATTCTCCCTGTTCAGTCTTTCAGACCAAAATTCATAGAATCATCTTAGATTCTTCATTGCCTCATACCCTATATTCAATATCAAAGGAGATCCTTGGTTCTACTTTCAAGATATATCAGATTTCATATATATAAGTCAAAGGAAGAGTGGCCCCTAGTGATATATGGGAGCACAAGCCTGCCTCCCACTCCACTGCTGTATTTCACCATCATGCTTCTCTCACCTCCCACTACTCTCCTTGCCCCACTCTTCAGCTCTTTTTCCTTTCCGTTTTAGGTAGCAGCAGTCTACCATTTTGCTTTCAGTTATGAGAATTAATAAAGAGCACTTTTATATACACATCTATCTTATTTAAAGTTTAAAGCAGTCTTTTGGTGGTTTTTCCAGTTACTATTGCTGTATAAATTGTTTTTTCAGTTACTGTTGCTCCACAACTTATTGTCAGGCAACCATGTTTTTATAGTTACTGGTTCTGTGGGTCAGAAATTCAGACAGGGCACAGTTGGGATGGTTAGTCTCTGCTCTATGATGCCGAGGGCCTCAATGAGGAAGACTTGAAGTTTGGGGTGACTCAGCGGCTGGGGGCTGGAATCATCTAAAGGTTTTTTCACTAACATGTCTGCTCCCTGGGCTGGGATGATGTAAATATTGCATGTGGCCTCTCTGTTTGATTTGGTTTCCTCATAGCATGACAACCTCTGTGTAGGCAGACTCTACAGGCCTTAGGCACAGGGGTCCATATGTATGTGTTCCAGCAAAGAGGGTGAAAGCTGTTTTCCCTTTTATGATGCAGCCTTGCAATTCTGATAGCATCACGTCTGCTGTATTTCATTGGTGAAAAGAGTCACATGCCCTCCCTGATTCAAGAGGAGGGGAAATAGACTTCGCCACTTGATGGGGGAGGGGCAGAGTCACATTGTAGAAGAGCATGTGGAATTTTTAAAATACCATCTGTCATAGAGGTTATAATTGTCCTTTGTTTCATAGATGAGACATGGAGTCTTGCAGAGAAGCAAGAGTGGCAAAATTAACAAGGGGCATCTTGGGAAACTATTCCTAGGGATATTATTATAAGGGGCTTCTATTTAGTTAGCTTTTAAGACATTTACTCAAGCCTTTAAAAGTCCATGATGTTATGGAATTTGTGCAATTTTCGTGCTATTCACAAATGATTCTGATCCACTCGTTAGGAAATGAAGTCTCTCTAATAATAGTCTCTCCCTGTTAAATATTTAGATCAACTGAAGACTCACTGAGGACTCAGTGTGCATAAAACACTGGAAGAGGCTATAGGTCAGCTTAGAGTGGTTCCAGCTTCCTTTTAATGCCTCCTTAGTGTCACAGCAGTGTTCACATGGGCCAGAGGTTAGCTGACCTACTCTGAGGAGCAGGTGGAGAGGCCTTCTTTCTATGAGGCTAAGTAGGTGTGGTTGTGGGTCCTTTCACCAAAATTGGTCATCCAGGAAGTTATTACACATTCATTTACATTCAAACATCCAAATTTAAAACTGCACTTACTACATCACCCTAACAAACTTGCTCATACCTCTAGGCTTGTGTGCCTTTGCTATTTTGTTCAATGATCTGATGACCATTCAGAGAATGCCCCTCTACCTAGTGTATAGTGGCCAGAGAAGAAAATTACCAAGGGATGATCCTGGGATTTCCACCAGCTATAGCAATATAATGTGTACTTGAAGATCTTAAAACTGCATTTTACAAAACCCAAAGTAGTATTTTTTCATTTATTGTCATAGACCTTCCCTCTATCATAAGAATTTCTCCTTGTGGGTATCCTTTGTCATTACTGTTTGAGCCTATATTTTTTTTTTATTGTCATAGGCTTAGTCCTTAGATTCAGACATATGAAAAGATGAATGAGATAATATCATCATCGTGTTATAAATTTTGCATTGAAATACACACCCGGAAAGATAACTAATGCATAACCGTATAACTCAGTTTTCATGATACCCTTGTTTAACCTCCACCCAGATCAAGAAATAGAGCATTATCAACACCCAAGAAGCCCTCCTCCTCCTCCCCACTGACTTCATTCACCATAGGTGGCAGTTTTGACAGTTTTTAACCTTCATACTGAGACTGGATTATTTTGTTCATCATTATGGTTGTGAGATTCATCCATGCTGTTGCATGTAGCATTTCATTAAGTTTCACTTCTGTGTAATATTGCATTTTATGAATATACCACACTTTATTTATGCATTCTGCTTTTGATAGATATTTGGTTTGCTCTCAGTTTTCAGCTATTATGAAAAATGCTAATATGGACATTTTTGTTCATCTTTTAGTGTGTGTGTATATATATATATATATATGTATGTGTACTTTTTAAAGTATATTCATAGGAGTGGGTTTGCTGGTCATAGGGTATACATATGTTCAGCCATAATATCTGCTGCCAGACAGTTTGCCACAATGATCGTACTAGTTCACATTCCCAGCAGCGGTGGTCTGTTTGCTCCATTTCCTTACAAGCACTTAGTATCTTCAATTTTTGGTCGATCTTTTCAAGTTTAGCCATTCTGGTAGGTAATGGTGATTATGATTTCAGTCTGCATTGCTGTATTAACTGATGAAGTTGAGAAACTTTTGAGATTTTTGCCATCTGGATAGCCTTATTTGTGAAGTGTATATTCAGATTTTTTTGCCCAGTTTTTAACTGACTTATCTGTCATTTTCTAATTGATTTGTAAAAGTTTATTATACACTGTTGATAAACAGTATTTCCAGTCTCTTCCTTTATGGTTAATGACTTTATGTCTTACTTAAAATATCTTTGTCTGTCCCAAGGTCATAAAGATATTCCTTTTTATTTTCTTCCAGAAGCTTAATAAATGTATTAGTTTAAATCAAGAACATCTCTAGGTCTACCTTGTTCCACAGGGAATTTGAGGCAATTAAGATGAATAGATAAGCAAAATATTCTTCCTTTTAGAAAAAGATGAATCTTGAAAAAAATAAATATTCTATAATTACCTCATAAAACATGCACCAAACAGCACAGCATATTTAATCTCATAGACTGTGGAGAATTCATACGCATGTCTTGGCCTTTTTAGTTGGGTTCATTTCAGTGGGAAGCAGGCCTCTGATAGCATTTCCCAAATTTTTAGCTTCCATTAATTATTTTAGAGTTCTACTTCTTCCTCAAATATTTTATTGCCTTTGGCTTTAAAAGCTCCGTATGGTTTTTTAAAAATTAAAATATGTGAATGCATGTAGTTATTTTATTCAACATGCATTATTTGGAATCATAAGTTTCTAGAAGAATGCTTAGGAAATATTCACTCTATATTTACAGAGTGGACTGTACCTCTGCATATTAGGTTGGTACAAAAGTGAATGCATTTTCAGACCATGAATTTTAAATCATTATAACTAGGCTCAAACACATCTTTAGTAATCAAAATAGGAACCATTACAATCAACACATTTTTGCTAACGAGAAATAAGTTTGTTTATTCCTGTAGTGCAAAACTCCATGCTTCAGGATTCGATGAACTCTTGGAAAGCATTTTCTGCCTTCTGCTGGTTGTGGAAGTGTTTTCCCTGAGAAAAGTTGTCAAGATGCTTTAAGAAGTGGTAGTCGGTTGGCAAGAGGTCAGGAGAATCAGGCAGATGAGGCAAAACTTGATAGCCCAATTTGTTCAACTTTTGAAGCATTGGTGGTGTGATGTGCAGTTGGGCTGACATTGTCATGGAGAAGAATTGGGCCCTTTCTATTGATCAATACCAGCTGCAGGTGTTGCAATTTTCGGTGATCTCATCACCTTGCTAAGCATATTTTTCAGATGTAATAGTTTTGCTGGGATTCAGAAAGCTGTAGTCAATCAGACCAGCAGCAGACCACCAAACACTGACCGTGATCTTTTTTTGGTGCAAGTTTGGCTTTGGGAAGTGCTTTGGCACTTCTTCTCAGTCCAGCCACTGAGCTGGTCATCGCTGGCTGTCATATAAAATCCACTTTTCATCACACATCACAATCTGATCAAGAAATGGTTTGTTGTTGTTGTGTAGAATAAAAGAAGACGACACCTCAAAACGACCATTTTTTTTTTTCACTAAGCTCATGAGGCACACACTTAATGAGTTTTTTAACCTTTCCAATTTGCTTCAAATGTTGAACGACCGTAGAATGGTCGATACTGAGTTCTTCAGCAACTTCTCATATAGTTGTAAGAGGACCAGTTTCAATGATGCTCTCAATTGGTGGTTGTTACTTCCGATGGCCAGCCACTACACTCCTCGTCTTCAACGATCTTGTCTCCTTCTCATCTTCAACGGTCTTGTCTCCTTTGCAAAACTTCTTGAACCACCACTGCACTGTATGTTCGTCAGCAGTTGCTGAGCCAAATGCATTGTTGATGTTGTGAGTTATCTCCCCTGCTTTACAACTCATTTTGAACTTGAATAAAAAAATTGTTCGAATTTACTTTTTGTCTAACATCATTTCTGTAGTTTAAAATAAATATAAATAAACAGCAAGTAATAAGTCATTAGCAAAAAACATAAAGCAAGAAATGTGCATTAAAATGATGTGCAACATAGCCATGTTTATTTAAGGATGTATTCTAATATCAAATGGCAAAATTCAACAATGCAAAAGCACAGTTACCTTTGCACCAACCTAATATAGTTATGTGTATGCATATGAATACACTTATGTTTATGAATCATTCTACATACATAGTAACTCTAAAGTAGGGAAACTGGCTCCAGAAGCCTTCCAGAGAAACAGTTTTCACTATTTTATATATGTATATATATTTCTTTCTCTCTTTTTTAGATGGCTTACCCTGCTCTTTGTATATCTATTTCTTTATTTTTTAGATGGCTTACCCTGTTCTTTAAAATTTTCAGGGAATAATTATTCAGATTCCCTCTTGGTTATGTGTTCTGATACTTCATGTAGCATCTAAAACATTGATTATGGAGTCAGTCATTGGTGTGAGAATTTCTGTTTCTTTCCTTATTTGGTTTCCTTGCCTTAGGATCTTAAGTGTCAGGAGAGGTTAGGGGAAATATGGGTTGACTTAGGCCTGCTAGATAATTTGATGGAAGAATGGGAATCTTTCATCCCATTGTCTTATCCTGGCCCAGACTTACAGTCACTATCATTTATGGTTGAGAAATGCCTTAAGTTTGTATAAATCTTTAGCTTCTTGGCTTTAACTCATCTGTAAAAATAGTGAAAATAGGAGATATAAAAGTAACAATGGCATTATTAATCATCCAGTTTTTACTGTACACTGTGCTAAGCACTTGATTATTTTATTTCATATAATCATCATAATAACTGTATAAGTTTGATACTGTTATAATTTATGATTATCATCCTTATATATTAGCTAAGAAAACTGGACTTTATAGAAATTAAGTCATTGCCCAAGACCACCATGCAAATGAGTGGAAGTAAAAAACAGATTGTGTGAGTCTATAGCCTATACTCTTTACTACCATCCAGTATGGCCTCTATGATAGAAAATCATGAGTTTAGCTAAAACTTACCTTTGGTGTGGAATCTGGCTGTGCTTTTGTACAGGTATCACTCCTTCTGCTACTTCCCCTTCTAAATAAATGTGGTGGCCATTGCACCAAGAACTCACAATGCAACAACATTTTATTAGAATGAGTGGTAGTAGGGACTTAGGAGCCACAGGGTAAATGAAGCATTTCATTAAAAGTCAGAGTATTCACAGCAAATGACAAAACTGGATTTGTAGAACCATTTGCCTTCTAGAAAGGGGTCTTATCATGCATTTCAGTTGGCAGAGCAGGGGATTTCCCCAGGGTGGGGAGGGAGAACATTTAGCTCCACTGTATGGCCTGAGTGCTATTGAGCCATCCAGTCAGTGCATGGAATCTGTCATTTGTTGATTGTTATCAGTGTCTTTTTTTGTTTTTCTAGGGTTATGGCCGACAAGAAAAAGGAGGTCCTATTTGTCCGGCCCCGGAAATACATCCAGTGCTCCAACCCAGAGACCTCAGAGCCTGGCTACATCAACATCATGGAGCTGGCGGCATCTGTGTGCCGCTATGACCTAGACGACATGGACATCTTCTGGCTCCAGGAACTCAATGAAGACCTCACTGCAATGGGTAAGTTGTTTTCTCGCATGTAACTTGTTCCTTGACTGGATTTGTTATTTTTTTTAAGTTGTCAAGGCCATTTAACTTGCTTTCATTCTGTGGCTTCCTTTCTTTTCCGGGCTCTTCATTTATTTTCCTCTTGAATCTTAATGAGGCATTTCCTGAAGTGCATAAACATATTGAAGTAGAGCAGTGGTATTTAAATCTGACCTTTTCTTTCCTTGTTTATGGTAAATATCACGGATCAGGGATAGCATGTAGGTTTCATGAGGCTGTTTCCCAGTTCTGAGTATGAGAATGGTCCTGGCTGATTGGACTTCTGGTTGAGAAGGATTCTGAGCCTGGTTCTTCACTCAGCCCTGGAAAGTACTGTGATCAGTGAGCAGGGCCAAGGGTAGTGGCACCTCTAACATTGCCACCTAATGGCAAGAAGCTCCAACTTTAGCATTGGGCAGCACCACTGCAACTGACAGGTTGATATGACCAAGGATGCCTTAATGAAGGACTTAGAATTTTGCTGCCTGGAAGAAGAATGGCAGGCCTAAGGCAAAACATCCCCAAAGCAGTTCTTAGCTACCTCCAGTGAGTTCTAAAGTTGTCATGCAACTCTCAAAAAATAGAATAAAATGAAGCAAAAACAAGCAAACAAAAAAACTTGGAAGTAAACATAGTAGTAATTTTAAAGTAAACGTATGCCATACAGTACCATACCAGCAATGTTTGGAAATTCTGGGCTGAAAGGAAGCTCACCTTACACTTACACACAGTTCTTTTTGACCAGTCTTCCATCTAAACAGTGTTTAGGTCCAAGCGGTCCTGTGAAACTGGGTGGTTCTTAACTCTCTGTATGAGATACAGTGAAGGATACATTTGCTTTTGTTTGAATCACATTTGTTCCTTGTTAGTACAGGGATCAGTGGTTTTCCTTTTCTTCCCTCTTTTTTTCTTTCTTTTGAGGTTGGTATCTGAATGCATGTGAATGAAAAATTAAAATTATATTAAATTCAGTTTGGCATGATAGTTATTCTGCCAGTAACCAATACTTACTTCTTGCTTTTTAAAACTTTTTGTTTAGTGTCTTCTCTTGTTCTACCTTCTAAGAGGAAAGAGGGGAGTCAAAAAAAATTTAGGGTGAGAACCCCAAAGAAAAGGAAATAAAAAACTGACAGAAAGGGGAAATGAGGGTATGAGGGTATAATCAAATGGATCGATGGCTCAATGTGCGATTGTATTTATGAACCATATAGCATTCATATACACTGAAGACATTACAGTGCTGCCTTCAACATGACACTGCCTTATAACAAAGTCCCTTTGGTATCTCACATTAATTCTCTTTGGATGAGTTTTCTTAAAAAGATTTTTGAAACAGTTTTAAGTCTGAAGAAAAGCTGCAGATTTAATACAGTATACATACCCCTCATGCAGTTTGTTTCCCTTCAGGTTAGCATCTCACTTTACTATGGTACATTTGTCAGAGCTAAGAAACCAGTGCAGGTACAGTGCTATTACCTAAATTCTAGATTTCATTGGATTTTCACCAGTTTTTCCACTAATGACCTTTTTCTGTTGGAGGATCCCATCCATGATATCACATTGCATTTAGGCTTGGATGAGTTTTTAAAAGAGGATAACTTTATCTCAAGCCTTCCTTTAGAGTGATATTGTAGTAAGGTTTTAAGAACTTAAAATAAAGTTTTAAAAATAATATTAACTTCAGCATGTTTTTTATTCAGATTAAGGAATTCTAAAAATTGAGAGCTTACTGTATACTATACTATACTTTGCACTGTACTAAGCAATGTACGAACATGATCTCATCTCTGCCTCATAAGAGATCAAGAGTTTGGTATTATTATCCTTATTTTTATAGATAAGGAAGCTAAGTCCTAAAGAGGGCAAATAACTTGTCAAAGCTTCAGTTCAGTTCAGTCACTCAGTCATGTCCGACTCTTTGTGACCCCATGGACTGCAAAGCTTATGTAACCAATATGAGGTCAAGTGGGAATTTGAATCCAAGTGTTTTTTTAACCAGACACTATAGTCCTTCACTTCATGGGAAAAAATGTGCAATTTGTCTTGTCTGGAAAAATTAAACATACTACCTGAGTAGTTTTTGGTTTCATAAGTAGCTACAGCATTGAAAAGGTAGTTTATGTGAAATTCTAAAGTTCCTTAGGGTCTTATATTACAAATTAAGTGAAATATTTGGGTAAATTTGTTTTGGATCATTTTGAGAATTATTCCTGAAGTTTATAGGCTGTTAGGGTAAATACATGTGTGCTCTCACAAAATCATCAGTCCCCCTAAAATGAAAAATGTTAGTTGTTACCAATAGCCATCTTATGAATCTTTTAGTTGGGTTATTATGTATAGAAGACTGAGAAAAATTAAAAGTATAGAAGGAAAAGGAATCAAGAGGCAAAAAAAGGCATTTCAGAATTTCCAATTAGATTTGTGAATGCTAATAAGTTTATTTTATATTATAGTTTGTCATTAAAAATATTATTGGATTTTCTAAAAATCAGGTTTGAAAAACAAGTATTTCATATGTATAGTCATATATACAGTACCTAGAATTTTGTTTTATGACTTGGTACCTTTTTGTATGAAAATTTCCATTAAATGTGCTCATTGGAACTAGTTTGCTGAGAATGCAATTCATTGCATTGCATTGCATGTTATTTATATCCAAATAGTTATATGATTCTAATTATTATACTATAAACTAAAGTGTTCAAAATTACAAAGTTCAGTGAAAGTCCTCCCTCAGTGGGATTAAGAGAAAACAAATTCAGGGGAGTTCCCTGGTGGTCTAGTGGTTAGGATTCCAGGCTTTTACTGACATTGCCCAAGTTCAGTCCCTGGTTGGGGAACTGAGATCCTGCAAGTCGCGTGGTGCAGCCAAAAAAAAAAAGAGAGAAAACAAATTTTAGGAGGAGACTGGCTAGGATTTGGACAGAAAATTGAAAGGGTCAGTGTATACAGCTTATAAGGAATATGGTGAAATGTATTTCTCCTTTCATGTGTCAAACACTAATTTTAGAACAGCTCTAGTAAAAGATTCTTTAAAATCTGGTTTTAAAATCAGGGAAGAGATGATTTTATCCTTTAGAATCCCCACACCCTTGCACCGGGCTCACAGTAGGTGATTTGGGAATGACAGCTGACTGATGGGTTGATTGATTGTTTGTATTTCTGTGCAGGTTATGGGCCAGTTGATGAGAATCTTATGGAAAAGACAGTAGAAGTCCTGGAACGCCATTGCCATGAAAATATGAACCATGCTATTGAGACAGAGGAAGGGCTAGGCATAGAGTATGATGAAGATGTGATCTGTGATGTGTGCCGGTCTCCAGACAGTGAAGAAGGGAATGATATGGTATTCTGTGATAAGTGTAACATCTGTGTGCATCAGGTTAGTGAGAGTGGAGACCGCCACCTCCCCACGGTCAGCCTTCCTGAAGCTCAGTGATGATCTCCAGCACCCATATCTGGGTTGCAACTTGCATTTAAGGGTGAAAATAAC
Organism: Cervus canadensis; assembly: GCF_019320065.1. Taxonomy (NCBI): domain Eukaryota; kingdom Metazoa; phylum Chordata; class Mammalia; order Artiodactyla; family Cervidae; genus Cervus; species Cervus canadensis. The sequence continues at coordinate 49,635,198 of NC_057419.1, forward strand.
AACTTGGCCTGGCTGTTCTCCAGTAATTCCTTTAGAAATAATACTTCTTATCATCCCCAAGTTGACTTATTAACTTTAATCCAGGGGGCTAAACCCAGGTCTTTATTGTGTATCATCATGCCCAAGCCATTGAGATCACCTTGTTCAATACTTTTACAGTCCCCTGGGGAGTCTCCTTGCTACCTGCCTGGGAGTCTCTTCTCTGCCTTGGAGTCCCTTTTATATCATCAGGTTACACCCATGGTCAGTAACCTTGGTAAGTTTACACTTCCTGTATCTGGAAGTGCGAACTTCTCATCCTGGCACCCAAAGCTCTCCTCCATCTCCCAAATATACCACTCCCAGGAAACTTGGTCCACTCTACTTTTAAACAGTAGAATTTTAGGATTGTAAAAAACTGACCCACTCCTTAATTTTACAGATAGCACCAAGAGAGATGAAGTGACTTTACCCAACCTACAGCCTTCTCCCACTTCTGGCTAACAAAACTTTACGTATCTTTCAAGATCTAGTTCAAGTCCTTTCTTGAAGTCCCTTACCCTAAGTAATTGTTCACCCTTTTGAACATGTGTGTTTCATTCATTTCATTAATTTATCTAGCAAATAGGTATGCAACACCATCCACGTACCAGGACTCTGCTGCATGCTGAAGACACAGTGATGAAGAGGCAGACATGGTCTTTGCCCCCAGGGAAATCAGAGTCTGGCGTAGGCTCTATGAGGAAACTGCCCACTGAGCATAGTATGCCAAGCATTTTTGTAGATAGAAGTCCATGCTGCTGTAGAAGTGCATGGGACGGATAGAGGTTGGGGATAACTTCCAGGAGGTGGAACCCAAGCTGAATCTTAACAGCTAAAGGGAAATGCCAGAAAAAAACCAGCAGCATGTGTTCAGGCAGAGAGGAGGACATGTTCAGGTGGGGTAGTAAGGGTAGGCAAAGTATGTCGGAGGCAACTCTGAGCAGTTCAGAACTGTGGAGAGTGATGGGGTCAAGTAGGGAAGGCATGGAGAGTGAGACTAGAGAGGGATACATGGAACATGTGAAAGGCCTTCCCTGATAAACTAAGGAGCTTCAGTTTTGTCCTGTCAAACCTGAAGGATATGATTTGTAATTCAGAAATGTCATTCTGGCTACAAAATTACTAAAATGACTAAATAATACAGGAGAGAGAAACCAGGATTTAAGACTTTAATTCTCTGGGCCACCTAACCTAACCCTTTGTATTAAAAGGTATTCAGAATTATTCTGTAATCAGTTGGGTCTCTTTCTTCCTTTTACTTGCATCCTTTTGGAGTGAATTTTGAAAATTTATCTTCACTCTACCAGTTACTAGCATTTATGTCCCACCTTTAGTGACAGAGAAAATCTTTATCAATTAAGTATGAACTTAAATATATAAATATCTGACAGCACAGGTCCACAGCCCCTTCTCTGCATTTCCAGAATTTTAAAGCGGTGAAAACTATAAGTTTGGCACCAAATGATTTGAAGGAAGATGCAGGACTTACCTGGTGTGAGGCTTTTTGTAGTCTTTAGTGCATTTTGTGAAAATACTCATATTTTATTAGAGAACTATTAATGTATTGTATTTGATTATATGGTACTGCCCTGGTCGCATTAGGGGGTTATATAATATGCCATGTATATACTGTATTACTTTCCTGAGATATGCACAGTTCTAAATTTCCTGATGTTTCTTACCCTAGAGTTTTCAGATAAATGATTGTGGATCTTTAGTAGATTTGAAGGTAATAGTACCAAGATCATCTGTATACATTTTCTGTATTTTTCCTTCACAGTTAGGACAAAATATTAATAAATTATTTCCAGGTTCTTTGGCTAACAAAATGCAGCATAATAATTCTCCTTAAAGGTATTTTGCTTTGAAAACATACCCAGTAATGACTATAAATGGTCCCTTTCCTCACGTAGAAAGAAATGACAATAACACGTGACCAGGCCTTGCAGAATATAAGCTGGTATGTATTAAAGCTGAATGTTGGTGCCACACAAAGTTTCGTATAAGAGAATTCTTCTGAAGTGAGTATGTTCACTTGAATTCTAAAGAGATACTTAGGTTAGAGCTCCCTCTGTTGACTGAAAAGTGACTTTAAGTGATTTGGAAGATTTGGTTTACTTAATAGAATTGGGGACATGTTGACAATTGTTTTTATTAAATATAATTTTTCTTCTTTACTGCCACCATATTATATCAATATTTGTTTCTTTGTGACTACAATACACTTATGGTCAGTGCTTTAGAAGAGTTTTATTTTACATCAGTAGATTTTGGATTTTAAAAAGAACTTAAATTTTTTTCATTAAAAAGTGTGAAAATTGGGACCATTCCAAGTCCCTTAATGTGTTCCATTTTCTACTTCTTAGCCCAAATATTGAACACTCAAACTGAGGCCTAAATTAATTTACCTGAAGGTACATGCTCGTAGTTTTTATACCTGTCATATATATAATGTTTGGCACTAAATTTATTAACCCCCTGAAGTAATATGTGAAACATATGTTCGTGCATGTGGGCAGTTTTAAGAGTCCAGCCTTCATCATTTTGTGGTCTAGGAAAAGTTGAGAGCCACTACAGTGAATTACAAGCTTCTGTGATCTTATGACTAGGAATAAATCTACATAAGAGCTCAGTAAATGATTTTCTACCCAATAAAATGGCCCTGTAATAAAGGGTATTCCTAGAACCAGCTACTGGTTTTTCTTTTGCTGGTTTGAAAAAGGCTCTATTTTAGGGAGGAAGCTTGCTTTCATTTGTTTGCAGACTTTCTGAATTTCAGAAAAGGAAAAAGCTTTGAAGGTTAGGGACCTTATAAAATGATGTCCTGCTTTTGTGAGAGCAGCATAGTTAGAATCCAGCTTCAGTTCTTAAGTGAAATGTATTTGTTGTACCAAACCACCTACTCAAGCTCGGCATAGAGAGCCATCCAGATAAATTGATGATAAAGAACCTACCCCAGTGACCTTACAGTATCACTGAGGAGATGAAACGTAACAGTTAAAGTAGAGAAGAATACATGATATTGACCAAGTACCTGATGAGGGAAAACATGTTGAGTGGGGGTTGGGAGTCAGGAAGTGGAGCAGACACAGGGGTTATAGTGATCTGAGAATTGAGGTGAAGAACAGCGGGCTTTTTCATTGAAGGGCCAGATAGTAAATACTTTAAAGACCATGTATAGTCCCTGTTACATATTATTATTTTTTTAACATTCCTTTAAGAATATGGAAACCATTCTTACTTAGCTTGTTGGCCTTATGAAATGGGCCTTAAGTAGTTTGCCAACCCCCTGGTTTTAGATGGAGTTGGGGGTGGGAGCAGAAGGAGATTTTAGAGGCTTTATTGCTGTGCATTGGTATGAAGACTATAGCAGCCAAACAGAAGAAGGATTGAAGGTATGAAGGAAAAAGAAGAGAATTTAGAAATAAATCAGTCCAGGCATGATCTGAATAAGGACTTGGATGGAGTAGCTGTGGTGGAGATGGAGAAGAAGGTCAGAGTCTAGTGACCACTCTGAAGGGAGTATTAGCAAGCCCAGGGGACAATAGATGAAGGAAAGTGGATAATAGAGATCCAGGAATTTGGATCTGGAAGATGCAAAGTATGGTGGTGATATGGATGGAGAGAGTTTGGAAAGGGGGCTAGGCTAGTTGGGGGCTAACATGATAATGACTGTTGGAACTTGAATCTGAGCTGTGGGTGAACTCGCTGGGGCAGGCACAGACTTTGAATCTGCAGTGGTGAATCAGTCATTGGTAAAGGTATGCTAGGTCATCTGGGGAGCCAAGTGGCCCTCAGCTATAGTCTCTAATGATGAGGATTGAGCAGTAAGGGGGAAGGATGGGTGAGATTAGAGGTAGTGAAAAGGAAGTCTAAAATATTACCCAGTCTAATCTCCCTCCCCCATAGTAGTTTATTTATTTATTTATCCATCTTTATTCTGTAAGGAATTTGAAGTGGCTTCACGAACTCATTATGGAGTATTGTGATTAGTCTAATATTGTGTTCAGTTTAGGATCCATTAAGCCCTTTTTCTTCAGCCGAAGCAAGTAATTGGTACAGTTTGTTGAGAGTGCTTTTTTATGCACCAGGCACTATCAGGCTCTTTAATATTAGCTCATTTGCTCTTCAGAAGTGTCACTCTACTTATTTCCTAACACTTTTTCCTTGATCACAACAGTGCATGACATACAGACATTGTTCAGTAAGTATATGACTGACTAATTATAATACATAAGCATTGAGAAAGCTTTAGAAAATGGAGGCAAAAAAGAAAAAAATATGCAGTCACAAAACTCATGACAGTTGAGCTAACCTTTGCGTGTATATCCTTCTAGTCTTACTCTGTTGCCCTTAAAGTAAATTCTCATAGAGAGACATGCTTATCTTAGAACAGATGCTAGAAGTTGCTTTTTTATTTTGAGTGTTTTAAAATTACTAAATCCTGGATATGGGCTTGTTTGACCTTTTCTCCTAAAAGTGGAGGGTACTCTGTGACTGTGTACCAGAGCAGACATTGACCCAGTAAGTAGATGCTAACCATTCCTCGCTCTCCTTCCCATGCCTCCAGGCCTGCTACGGCATCCTCAAGGTCCCAGAAGGCAGCTGGCTGTGTCGCTCCTGTGTCCTGGGCATTCATCCACAATGTCTGTTATGTCCAAAGAAAGGTGGAGCCATGAAGACCACCAAAACAGGGACTAAATGGGCTCATGTCAGCTGTGCCCTATGGATTCCAGAGGTAAGAATTCATCCAGGTCTGTGAGCCATTTGTTCTCCCACAACATTCAAACTGACTGAGGCTTCATAGAGATGCTTCTTGCCTGCCCATGATTCTGAGTTGATGATGGTTCTCCTTGACCTCTGTCACATCCTTCTTGGATGCATGTGAGCCCATGCTAATTAATTTATAGGTGGTACTACCAGTGGTATTGGATAAATTTAGATGAGAGAAGAGGGTATGAGCAGCAGATTTTTTTAAAGGTAAAACCTACCTTAAATACCACCAGGGCCATTCCCTGGTGCCTCAGGTGGTAAAGAATATGCCTGCAATGCACAAGACTGGGGTTTGATTCCCTGGGTCAGAAAGATCCCGTGGCGAAAGAGAATGGCTACCCACTCCAGTATTCTTGCTTGGAGAATTTCATGAACATAGGAGCCTGGCAGGCTATAGTCCATGGGGTCACCAAGAGTCAGACACAACTGAGTGACTAACACTTTCATGTTTCACTTTTGCCAGTGGTATTGGATAAATTTGGATGAGAGAAAAGGGGATAAGCAGCAGATTTTTTTAAGGCAAAACCTACCTTAAAAGTACCATATGTTGGATTTCCCTGATGATCCAGTGATTAAGAGTCTGCCTGCCTTGGGTTCAATCAGAGGACATGGGTTCAATCCCTGGTCCAGGAAGATTCCACATGCACGGGCAACTAGGCCCATGCACCACAACTACTGAACCCGCATCCTCTAGAGCCTGCAAGCTGCAACTTCTGAACTGAAAATCCTAGGTACATACTACAGTATTCTTATGGATATGTGTGCTGAGTCTGACTTTTTTCGACCCCATGGACTGTAGCCCGCCAGGCTCCTCTGTCCATGGGATTTCCCAGGCAAGAATACTGGAGCTGGTTGCCATTTCCTACTCCAGGAAATGGCTACTACTTCCTGACCTAGAGACCGAACCTGCACTGGCAGGCGGATTCTTTACTACTACGCCACCTGGGAAGCCCTCTTATGGATACAGAAGTCAATTTTTTTTTTTAATTTGAGTAGTGGTTTTATTTTTCTTACTAAGAACATCCAGCTAATAGACGTGTGAAATGAATTCTGAGGTTTCTAGCCGGAGAATCAGTAATTTCCAGTAGCAAATTCCCTAGCTAATAAAGCAGATTCTTTCAAAATATTAAAAGTCTGAAAAAAAAATGTTAGAAGTCTGGAATATGACTCAGGAAGAGTTTTTTTTAAAAGAAGCTTTCTCACCATTGACCTTCTCTTAAGGTTTCTAGTACCTGATTTCTAGTACCTTTGGGCCTGTTCAAGATGTCCCTGATCTTGCTACTGTTGCTTTCTTGATGTGGGTGGAACTTGTACTTGTTTAACTGTCCTTGTTCAATGGTCCTTCACTTTTTAAAGTTGTTTCTTAAAAACACATTATATATTTTTAAAGAAAAAAGAAAACACTTCTTATCAGAAGTTGCTTGACCCCTTATTTTCATACACACACACACACACACACACAAATTTCCATCTTTTTTTAAAAAGCATTTCTTTCAGCACTCTCTCAAAGACTCGTTTCACTTTAAAGCTACTTTGAGTACATCGTTAGGACTCTGCTTCTACTGCAGGAGGCACGGTTCAATCCCTGATCAGGAAACTAAGATCCTGTACACGTGGCATGGCCCAAAAAAATGAAAAATAAATAAAGCAAGCAAGCTACTTTGGCTGGGGGAATGGACTAAGCTGGTAGTAGTTACATGATTTTAAAGATTGGCTTTAAAATGTTAGCATCCTCATCTTTTCTACTTATGTGCTGCAGATTGCTACTACTTTCCAATAATATTATGTCACTGCCTCTGTTTTTCATCGTTCATTGGTTAAATGAAAAAAACAAGGCGTGTGGCACCATCTCAAACATGTAAGAGATGCTAGATTTTGTGAATCTTAATTCCTTTCCTCAGTAGCTTTCTTTGGTTCCTAAGTAAAGTGTAGATATCTTTGATTCATTAAGGTAACCATGCTTAGTCTCTACTTCTGCCCTCTCCTCCTATATATGAATTGTATATATTACTGGAAATGATTGAAGGCCTGAGCAGTGGCTAGAGACAGGTTTCATTTATTCTTAGTTCCATAATAACCTTAAGAGACATGGCTTACCTCATTGTTTCAATGTTCTGAGCTGCGAGTAATACCACTCAGGGTTTGTGAAAGGTACTTCTGGAATGCCTTGGTGCCTTCTGCCTTATGGTGGTGTTTTATTTGTAGGTCAGCATTGCTTGTCCTGAGAGAATGGAACCAATCACAAAGATCTCCCACATTCCGCCCAGTCGGTGGGCCTTAGTCTGCAGCTTGTGCAAGTTGAAGACAGGTGCTTGTATTCAGGTAAGTCCAATGAGAAGTGGTGGAGTGGGTTAACACCAAATTAGCCAAACTCACCCTCCCAGTGAGAGCATCCTGCTAACTGAAAGGTACTCAGGAAGCCACCTTCCACTCACTTCTGGAGCTCTGCTACTTATGCAGACCATTTCTGGAACTGTTTTTTTGATGTTGCCTCTGGACCCTTCAGCTTATTCTTCTTAGTAGCCATAGTGGTGGTTAATTCCCATCCTTTGCTGTCAGATCTGATGAATTAGGTGAGTTCTGAAGCTAGATGATCCTGGGTGGAAACAAGCCATAACTTCTAAACAACCAGGCCCGTGTTCTTGTGTGGCTCACCCATGGAGGATGGACGACTTGAGTTCCAGGGCAGTTTGACAGATAATTCTGTTGTTGGACTAAGTGCAACTCACTTGATAGGAAAGATGTATCTAAATGGATAAATTCTGGTTTGATAGACTTGAAAGTCATTCTCAAAGGCACAATTGTTGCATATGATAGTGCAAGTAGAGTTTTCTGAGACATCTGAGGCATAGAAATTTAGCTTCTTGAAGTAGAAGTTGTAGCTGGCACACCCAAAAGCAGCATTTGGGGGGGAGGTGGAGAATGGGCTGGGAGAGGCCAGTTACACCCAGAAAAGGCAGAAATATTGATCCTTCATAATCTAGTTTTCCAGAATGTCATCTCACCTTTTATTCCAAATGTAGTAAGGTGGCTTTCCTGGCAAGAAGGGAGTAAGGGCTGACCTTCCACTCCCCAGGCCACTTGCATCGGAGCTACAGGCTGGTTCCAGTTAGGTTTGCATGTTCACCTTCTTCACAGAAAGGGGGCCATATGATGTCATAGCTTAGGGACAGTGTCTCTAGGTGTTTCATGAGGTTTCTTGCTATCTGATTCATCTTGTAGATGTCTTGCTTTAAACCTGGACCCCAAAAGCCCTTTTAGTTTTTAAACTCATTTTTACATTTGACAGGACTGCATACTTTGTCTTGCTTTTTAAAAAAAATTTTTTTTCGCTGATTTTATTTAATTATAGCACTTTAGCAAGTATAAGGAGGAAATTGTTTAAGGAAAACTATTCCCATGGGGTCTACTGCATTAACACATTGCCTTTTTAGGCTTTCCTAAGTTCCCTCCTGATTGCTCCCCACATGTGAGCTTCTTGAGGGCCATGGTTATGCATCATTGTTTCCCTAGCACAAAGGAGAATGCCTGCCCAGTGTCAGCCTATTGAATAACTATAACTGTATTTAATTGTATCATAGATTAAATGTAATATGCATTCTCCCCAGTAAAAAAAAATATTTTCCATGTTTTCATAATTACCATATAGTCATTTTATAATAGCACATTGGATTTACATCCATTAATTTACTTACTGTCCTTATTGTTCTCCCTGCATTTTCCCCCATATTTACTGCTTTAAAGGGTGATTTTTTACAGCAGTTAGTAATTGGCAGCATGACTGTGATGAGAGAAAAAATGCACCATATTACCACATTCTGCCCTCTATTGTAGTTACTTACCTACAAGCCTTAGCTTCCCTAGGAGGCTGCAAGCTCGAACTGTTTCATCCTTAGATCCTCCAAACCCCTGACATGGCAGATTGACAATAAATATTAGATTGATAGGTGAATGATGAGTGAATAGATGGATGGAAAAAAACATTCTGGAGTGGGTTTTTCATTTGAGTTTAGATTCTGCATTTTGTAAAGGTATTTCCAAATTAAGACTTAATTTTTTTTTACTGAGTAAATTAGAGATTTAATGAAGTTCCAATGAAGTCTTAGTTTTTCTCAATCTTAACAGATCCAACACCTTTTTATAACAGATAATTTGTAATGCATCTATATACTACCTTTACTTTTGTAATATCTCTGCTTAGTATACTATGAATTTACTAAATGAAAGTAGTGGCTTAAAATATGGTTGTTAAAATACAGATATATAATAGCTAATTCTCAGCTTTCTTGTTGAGGTAATAAAAGAAAATACATCCATCATTTTTACTTGTTTCAACATTCCCCATCCAGTTCCTCTGTTGCATGTAGTTTCATGAACCAGCATTAAGTTCTAAGCAAGCGATAATCTGGCTTCAAAATTCTGACTCTGGTGTTTCCAGAAAGTAGTGTTAAGCAGTGAGAAGATTCAATAACACTTTTCATCACTCCAGTTGCTTTGTTCTGGTGGACTTCTCTGAATGGCCCAAACTAGAAATTTGTGTGTGTGTGTGTGAGACTGTCTCCATTTTCCATATAATGACCCTCCTTGGGAATTCAGCCATCATTATCTTGTCATGCCTTGATCCCAGACTCCACACCCCATGTATTTCTTTCTGTCTAATGTCTTATTTGGACCTTTGCTATACCACCTCAACTGTCTCCCAGATGCTGGTCAGCATCCAAAGCCACTGGAGAAATACCAGCTACATAGGATGCATAGCTCAACTTTTCTTCTTCCTTGGTTTAGGATCCACTGAATGTATACTTTCAGTAATGTCCTTTGATTGTTAGGTAACTATTTGCCAGCCTCTCCATTACAGTTATCATACATTCTTAGCTGTGCCAACAACTGGCAGCAGTGGCTTGGGTAAGAGATTTCAGCAACTCTTTGGTGTAAACAGTGTTGACTTTCTTGTTACCTCGCTGTGGTCAGTATCAGGTGGAGAATTTCTTCTGTGAGGTACCTGCCATGCTTCAATTATCATTGTGTTGATACATGGATCAGTGAAGTAGAGATGTATGCTGCTGTGGTAGTCACAAAAGTCTCTTAAAATTTTGATTATTAGGAATTTCACGTATTCAACAAATATTTGAGTGCCTAATTGTGTGCCAGGCATTGTTCTAGGCACTTTGGATTTATCAATGGACCAAAAAAGAACTTTGCACCAGGGTACTTACATTTTGATTTGAGAGAAATCAGTGATAAGCAATACATATTAAATAGCACATTATAAGACAGTATGTGCTATGGAAAGGAAAAATGTGCCAAAATATGAAGTATAGAAAGAAGATGGGGATTGTTGGGTAGGGAGCATACACTGCAAGTTTAAATAAAATGGTCAGAGTAAGACTCACCATAGTTGTGACATTTGAGCAAAGACTCGAAGGTGAGAGAAGACACTGCATATATTTGGGGTAAAAATGTTCCCAGCAGAGGGATCAGCCAGTGCAAAGGCCCCGAGACAGGAGTGTGTTTGGCCTGTCTGAGTGATAGGAAAGAGGCCCGTGAGACTGTAATGGAGTGTGTGGGAAGAGAAGATCAGAGAGATTACACAGGGATCTGATTGGTTAGGGCAAGGGTTGGCAACTTTTTTCTGTATAGGGCCAGATAGTAAATATTTAAGCTTTTCAGGCCATATACTCTGTGTCACAATTAGTCATCTCTGTCTTTATAACACAAAGGCAGCCATAGACAGTACTTAAGCAAATGAGGATGGCTGTATACCAATAAAACTTTATTTATGGACTCTAAAATTTAAAAGTCACTTTAAATCATAAAATATTCTTTTTCTTTTGTTTTCCACTATTTAAAAACATAAAAACCATCTTTAGCTCCTATTCATATTTCTTGGGCCACATTACAACAGGCAGTCGGCTGCATTTAGTCTGTGGGCCATGGTGTGCAAACCCATGGTGAAGGGTTCCCAGGGCCCTTATAAGGTCTTTTATTTGAGGACTTTCCTGGCTGTCCAGTGGTTAAGACTCCAAGCTTCCAAGGCAAAGGGCATGGGTTTGGTCCCTTTTTGAGAGAACTAAGATGCCACATGCCACACAGTGCTGCCAAAAGATTAAAAAAAAGAAAAGATCTTTTGTTTTTGCTCAGCATTTAAAGGGGGAGCCTTGGCAGGTTTTGAGCAGATGAGTGACATATTTGATTTATATTTTTAACAGATCACTATGGAATGATGTCTAAGATTTGCTTCAAAACAGTCTGGAGGGCAGGGTACTACAGAGGTTAAAAATGAAACAAGACAGGTTATACATTAATTATCGAAGCTGGATAATGAGTATATAATGAGTGTTCTTTATGCTGTTATGTAGATTTTTCCATAGTAAAATGTTAGAAACAAAAATAGGCACTCTGGCTGCTTATTTGGAGTAGACTGCGAGGAGGGAAGGTTAGGAACAAGAAAAGCAATTCGGAAGCTTTTATAGTAATCCTTGAGAGATGGCTGGGGTGGCTTTGTCTGGAGTGATAGCCCTGTGGAGGTGGTGAAAAGTGATTGGTTCTGGATGAATGTTGAAAATAGAGCCAACAGGATTAGCTATGAATAGGATGCGAGGTGAGCGAGAAAGATAGGAGTTGGGGATGCTTCCAGATTTTGGCCCAAACAGGGAGAAGGGTAAAGTTTCCATAAACTGAATGGAATACTCTCCAGTTAGAAGAGATGTGGAGGGAAAGATCAACATGAGTTCAGTTTTAGATATTTAAGTTTGAGATGTCTATCAGATAGCCGAGTGGAAATATCAAACTGATGGTTGTCTGTGGGAGTTTGTGAGGAAGTTTTGGACTGAAGACATAAATTTGGGAGTCATTGTGTAGATATCTTTAGCGTGAACTGGGTAAGATCACTGAGTGAGTGTGTGTAGATAGAGAGGAGAACAGTACCAAGCACTAGACCTTGAAGCATTCCAGTAGTCAGGGGAATAAGGAGAGAGAGCAGAGGAGACTAAGAAGTCATCAGGGAGACAGGAGGAAACCAAGACAGTGTAGTAGCCTAGAAACCAAGGAAAGAAAGCATTTCCAGGAGAAGGAAATGATCAGTGATGTAAAAATACTGCTGAAGTAAGATGAGGACTACACATTGATCCCTGAATTTAGCAATGTGATTATTAGTAATCTGGATGAGCAATTTAGCTGGAGTGGTGATGGCAAAAGCTACATTGCCAAAGGTCAGGGCAAAGAAATAGAGTAGGAAGTCTGGAAAAGTGGGGAAAAGAAGTTCACTCTTTAAGATGGAAGAAATAACAAGTATGTACAGTCAGCCCTCTGTTTCCACAGGTTCCACATCCACAGGTTCAACCAATGGCAAACTGAAAATATTCAGAAAAAATTCCAGGAAGTTACAAAAAGGAAATTTGAATTTGCCTTGCACAGACAACTATTACATAGCATTTGCATTGTACTAGTTTTATAATGATTTAAAGTATGGGAGGATGTGCATAGGTTACATGTAAATACTACGCCATTTTATCAATATATAAGGGATTACGCATCCGTGGATTTTGGTACCCACAGGAAGTCTAGAACCAGTTCCCCGTGGATACTGAAAAACTACTGTATGTTTGCTTGTTAACATATAGAACATAACAGTATGCATGCAAAGAGAGTGACCCAGTGGAGAGGAAAAACTGTTGGATAGAGGCTTTTCTGTAGGTAAGAGAGGGGTGGCTTCAGGTAAGAGCACAGATTGTTCTTCCCGGGTAACAGACTCAAACGCAGAGTGTATAGGCACAGTATTAAGTAGGTATGCTGCCGGGAATCTGCATAGTGCTCTTTTGATTGTTATAATTTCCTCAGTGAGGCAGGAAACAGAATCATCAGCTGAGAGTTAGGATGTGGGTGAAGTCTCCAATCTGGGGAGAGAAGAGGTGTGAAATAGTGTTTTGGTTTGGGAAAGTGCAGTTTAAGTGCCAGGCTGCATTAAAGATCTTCCCCCCAGGTGAGGGAGAGTGAAATTCAGGTGACCTTGTGAAGTGTGGTTGTGTTTTTCTCCACCTATGTTCTGCTTATACCAATATACTGTATTTGTTTACTGCTTTTGATTCCCATACAGGAAACAAGATTCTAAATTACTTACCAGTTTGGAATTAACTTAATGGTGGCTTAAAAGGGAAAAGGGGTTTTGGTCCCTTTCCCCACAGTAAAACTAGATGTCAGCTATGGAAAACAAAGCCCACTCTGTTAGTATAAGCAGAATATGGGTGGGGGTCAAGTTTTATTAGCATCATTGTTTTTCAGAGGTTTATTTAAGGGTATTTGTGATTAGTCACACACATTTCAAGTACTCTGCTTTATAAACTCTCTATGGAGATTTCTTACCTGTGAATTGTATTTATTCTTCCTACCTTCCAGCAGTAGGGAATACCCACATCTCTCCCCTTCTTTGGATTTGGAAACATTCATTTGGCAAGGATAGAATCTCACACTGGTGGTTTTGGGATCTAGACTAGCCACTATCTACAGCCTCTATATCTGGGAGCTAGAACATTTCTTCTGAGGATGAAAATTTCTGGATTTCTGGGACAGATCCTAAAGACTGGGTTCGAAACAGATGTCCCAGACAGCTCCGAATTTTGCCTAGACCATGGACATACAGTCCATCTGCCACCTTTCCAGAATTCCTTTAGGGTCCTTATGTATCTTATCTTCAAGCCCCATTCAGCCTAAATCTAGATGTTTTAGGCCTTCCCTGAGGAAAAAACAAAGAAAGAACAGTTGTTAAAAATATGATATTTGAAGCCAGATTCCCGGGGTCCAAATCCTGATTCCATCTCTTGTTTGTTATGTAGTCTTGAAGAAGTTACCTACCAGATCTGTTCCTCAGTTTCCACATCTATAAATGGAGATGATAAAATAGTACCTACTTAAGGAGGTGGTGAAGAACTTAACACAGTGCCTAACAGATACTGAATACTCAGTAAATATGTGTGGTACTAGTAGTTGTACTTGTTATTATTGTTCATACTAATATTATTTCCTGGCATCAATCTGACTTTGTTGATGTAAAGTCCTGGCATTCATCCAGCCAAACTGAATAGAATCATTAAACATTTGGTGCTGGTGTAGGTGCCCCTTTTGACAGTAGAGGAATGTGGGCATGTCTGGAGTTACATGCGTGTATATTGAAGTCAGAATAAATTGGTGGGCAACCAGGAGTTTACTGTTAGGCTAATAGTAAATAGCTTTTGACTATGAGGGAAGTGAACTTTTTAAAAACAAGTGAAAATCTTTGACAAGTGGGGAAATGCAAGTATGTCTACTCAGTGACTATTAAAGGTGGTACTGGTAGAGAAGGAAATTAAATATTAAGATTAAAGGGCACCAAAAAAATAAGAGGGAAAGCATCTTAATATTTTTTTCATATATTCCAAATTTTATTTGTGAATACAGATTGTTCCTGTACTAAGATATTTCTGGTCCTTGCCTTCAGGCATGTATAGTCTATTAAGGGAGACCAGATACAAACATGAGGAAAGTTAAGTAACACTCAAGTGATATCACCCATCAGACCTTGCAGACCCTTAGGGATAAGAGATCAGAAGGACTGGTGGCCACTGTTGGTGCTAGAGTTTAAGTACATAACAGCTAAATAAGTTTTGTAGGCTGACTTTGAACCATTTATGACATGGTGTCAGTGACCAGACTTTGAGAAAATTGCTCTGATATCACCCATTTGTCTGTTCACAGATCATTGGGTATTAAGGGTAACCAAATGGACACTGCCCTGCAGCAGGATAAGAATTGCTGAGGACAAATGCACCAGGCCCATGGTGTTCAGCGCAGATGTTATCTGCTTTTGAGGAGTACACACTGTTTTCTTTTAGGGCGAGTAATAAAATATTTATTTAAAGAGGCAAGAAACAATTTAATTCCTAAATCAGTCTCTGGTGTTCTTTTTCAAAGATTTTTATTCTAACCACCCTATCTGATTCAATTCTCATCCCACAAGAAACTCCAACTCCCCTTACAAATGTGAACATGTAAGGATAGCATTTTCCCTCTAATGAAAGTATTTCAAAAACTCATTTCTCTTCTATAATTTCTGAAAAATAAGTAGAAAATTATTTCTTTTTAACCCCTTTAAAAGTAAACCACAGTGAGATATTACTTCATACTCATTAGGGTGGTAATAATAAAAAAAAGCAGACAATAACAATTATTGGCAAGAAGGTGGAGAAATTAGAACTCATGTGTTGCTGATGGGAATGTAAAATGCATAACTACTGTGGAAAACAGTTTGGCGATTCTTCAAAAAGTTAGACATAGAGTTACTGTATGTCTTGGTAATTCCACTTCTAAGTATATATACCTACAAGTTAGAGGTCCCCAAGACCACCCTCAAATTCAATAATTCATTAGAAGTACTCACAGAACTCAAAAACATTTATACTCATGGTCATAGTTTATTACAGTGAAAGAATACAGATTAAAATCAGCAAAAGGAAGAGGTACATAGGGCAGGGTCCAGAAGAGACCAGGCACAGAGCTTCCAGTTTCCTAAGTGGAATCTTGTGGACAGTGCTTATTTTTCTCAGATTGGTGTATGATAATACACACAGAGTATTGCCAACCAGCAAAACCACCCAAGCCTTGGTGTTCAGAGATTTTATTAGGAGTTGGTCACGTAGACATGACTGACCACCTGCATAGCTGGACTTAGTCTCTAGTCTCTCCAGTCCCTCCAAAGGTCAGGCTGATACCACATAACTCAGAGCTTCCACCATAAATCACATTGTTAGCAGAGACTCTGACATGGCCCAAGGCCTCCAGGTAAATAAAGACACTCTTATCAGACAGGACATTCTGAAGGTTAAGAGGTTACCTCTCAGGAGCTAGAGGCAAAGGGCCAAAGTTTTCTTTGGCAAAGTTAATCCTTTATTGCACATTACCAAAGAGAAGTGAAAACATACATCCACACAAAAACTGGACACAAATCTTCATAGCAGCATTATTTCATAATAGCTAAAAGGTAAAAATGGTCTAAATGTCCATCAACTGAAGAATGGATAAACAAATGTGGTATATCCAATATAATGGAATATTATTTGACCATATTTTAAAAAGGATGAAATTCTAATACCTGCTGCAACATTGAAAACATGCTAAGAAAGAAACCAGATATAAACTGCCACCTATGATTCCACTCACATGAAATGCCCAGGCTAGGCATTTCTATAGAGACACAAAGTAGACTAGTGGTTGCTCAGGGCTGGGATTGGGAACAGGGAGTGGCAAATAGAAATGAGATTTCTTTTGGGGATGATGAAAATGTACTGGAATTACAGAGTGGTGATGGTTGTACAACTCTGGAAATATATTAAAAACATTGAAATGTATACTTAAAATTGATGAGTTTTGTGGTATGTAAATTATATCTCAGTAAAGCTGTTCTTTTTAAATGGGCATTAAAATACCACCACCCCTGTCACCTTAAGTGATTACAGTAGAAATGAGATATATACAAAAGCATTTTGTTTAATAGAATGTGCCAAATATATATTTTGGGGAAAAAGTAAAAAGTTATTTGATTGGTTAGCATTTCTCCTTTATCACCGAGATACATATTGTGGACTTCCAACTTTGAGTATGACCTAGAATATGACCTTTTTTGAAACTAGATGGATTTTATGGCAGTTTCCTAGGGACATTTCATTTTTCATCTAAGTACCCAATTCTTGTTCATGTTATTGTCTTTTATTTTGAGTAATTTATATTTATGTCTCTACATTTTATAAATTTGATCTAAGAGAGATGATCTGTTTTTAGCTTCCCATTAGTAGTAGTTTTATGTCACACGCTCATCTCCTGAACAGAAAACATTCCTTTTGCTTTCTCTTCCCATATTTTTGTCTATTAAACAGCAGAAGAGCACTATGCCCAACATTTTTAACCTTTTCCTATGGAATGCCTTTTGCTACTTGTTTTTTAAACGGCCAGCTAGTTTCTTAGTCAAGGGATAACAGAAGGAATCCAAATAAAACTATAGTTTGGGCTTTTCATCATCCTTGTTTTCATGAGACTTTTCAAATCATAAAATTTTTAAGGATACAAATTTCAATGTAACAGAACAAACTCTCCCAGTTGAGCTAAGTTGGGGTGGGCTGTTTTAGGAATGCAGTAAGTGGCTAGAGTACCACTTAACTGAAAAGTAGGAGTTGAGGGTAGGGGGCAGTTTAGGTAGAAAATCAGGTACTTTACAGGAAGTACAACTACTAATGGGCTTCCCTGGTTGCTCAGACAATAAAGAATTCACCTGCAATGCAGGAGACGCAGGTTCAATCCCTTAGTCGGAAATATCCCCTGGAGAAGGAAATGGCAACACACTCCAATATTCTTGCCTGGAGAATTCCATGGACAGAGGAGCCCAGTGGGCTACAGAGCATGGGGTTGCAAAGAGTCAGACACGACTAAGCAACTAACACTTTCACTACTTTTCACAAGTAATAACATGTGTGAGGTTGTATAAGATGATCTTTGAATTGTTGTCCATCCCTGGAATTCTTTATCCTGTGAAATTAGATTAAGTGGAATCTGCTCCCATTAAAGCTTCGGTGGTTGCCAGTATTCTTTTTTTTTTAATTGGAGGATAATTGCTTTACTATGTTGTGTTGGTTTCTGCTATACAACAACACAAATCAACCATAAGTGTATGTGTGTATACACACACATATATACACACACACACACACATATATATATATATCCCTTCACTCTTGAGCCTCCCTCCCAGACCCCCCCATCCTACCCCTCTAGGTCGTCACAGAGTGCTGGGCTGGGCTTCCTGTGTTATATAGCAGCTTTTTATTAACTATCTATTTTACACATGGTAGTGTATATATGTCAGTGCTACTCTCTCAATTCCTCGCACCTTCTCCTTCCCTCACTGTTACCACGAGACAGTCCTATATGTCTGTGTCCTTCCCTGCAGATAGATTCATCAGTATGGAATCATTTTTCTAGATTCCATATATATGCATTAACACACAATATTTGTTTTTCTCTTTCTGACTGACTTCACTCTGTATAACAGGCTATAGGTTCATCCACCTTATTTCAACTGACTCAAATTCGTTCATTTTTATGGCTGATATTCCATTGTATATATGTACCACAACTTCTTTATCCATTCATCTGTTGATGGTCATCTAGGTTGCTTCCATGTCCTAGCTATTATAAATAGTGCTGCAATGAATATTGGGGATACAGTTTTTCAGGGTATATGCCCAGTAATGGGATTACTGAGTTATATGTTACTGAGTTATATGGTAACTTTATCCCTAGTTTTTAAAGAAATCTCCATACTGTTCTCCTTAGTGGTTTTATCAATTTACATTCTCATCAGCAGTGCAAGAGAGTTCCCTTTTCTCTGCATCCTCTCCAGCATTTATAGTTTGTAAATTTTTTTTATGATGGCCATTCTGACCAGCATGAGGTGATAACTCACTATTATTTTGGTTTGCATTTCTCTAATAATGAGTGATGTTGAATATATTTTCATGTGTTGACAGTATTCTCTTAAGTGTTGAATTTCTCAGTCTTTAAGGAGGCCTGCCAGGTTTTGCATTTTTTTAGTCTTTATTCGTATCCAAGGTCATTCTCTATGTTTTGTTATCAAAAACCCAACATACAGATAATTGAGCAGTCTGCCCTCCAGATGCATGCTTCCAAAAGATTTGAGACTTGGCTTTAATCATGGGAATTCCCACTATATCTTTTGAAACAAATCCTCCATTGCTTTCCTTCTTTTATTTGCATAAAAATATAAACACATGTGCATGTTAAATCTTTGGAAGGAAAACTGTAACATAGCCATAACAAATCGTAATTGAAACTAACTGCAGCACAAGAGTCTAGCAGTCATGGGCTAGGTTCTCTTTGCCTCCCTGTGAATCCTCAGTGCATGCCCCATAGTGATGCCTAAGAAATGTGTTACATCTATGAATGGAAGAATATTGTAAACTTAATTCCAGATTGTCTGTAACCATACTGTTCAGTAGAACTTTCTATGATGTGATGGAAATTTGTGCTGTCCAGTATGGTTGAAATGTGGCTAGTGTGACTAAGGAATTGAATTTTTAATTGTATGTAATTTTAATTTTATTTTATACGTAATTTAAGATAACCACTTGGCTACCTTAGCTACCATGTTGGACAGCACAGCTCTATAAGACCAATTTCAAGAAGTTAGGTTACTTGAATATTGGAGTTCCTGTGACTTTTTTAGAACCAGTAGCTGTTCTGGCAGTAATATTGATTCTATTTTTCTTTCATTTGTTCAGAAGCATTTCTTGAGCACTTGCTAGTTCAACAGTTGATGACAATGCAAAGATGAATGACATAGCTTCTGTCTTTAAGAGTCATGGCCAGGAATTTTACATTTATTATGCTCTAAGTATAGTTTAAAAGGACCATTATAGAAGCATATAATAAGGTGATATTGGGGTCACAGAAAAGATACCGCATGACTCTTTATATAGGGGCCAAAGAAGAATTCTCAGAAAAACTTAATGCTTGAGCTAAAATTTAAAGAAGAGTTTGAAAAAAAATTGTTTTGCCTCTGTTTTTATTGTTTTGTAAAAGAGCAGATTTCCGGGCTTACTTGAAAGGTGTCCGTCATAGTCAGTTTAAGACCAACTTTCTCCCTGTCTTTCCTTTGCTTCCTATGAGCTCTCAATTTAGGCCCAGGCATATAGAGCTTCCTCTTTCCCCACACAGCCCTGCTACCTTAACACATCTTTTCTCTCCACAGTGTTCAATAAAAACTTGCATCACTGCCTTCCATGTCACCTGTGCCTTTGAGCACAGCCTAGAAATGAAGACCATCCTAGATAAGGGGGATGAAGTAAAGTTCAAGTCATACTGCCTCAAGCACAGCCAAAGCAGGCAAAAGCTCAGGGAGTCTGAGTACCCCCTACACAGGGCTTCAGAGCAGAGCCAGGCCAAGAGTGAGAAGACCAGCCTGCGGGCACAGAAGCTTCGGGAGCTGGAGGAGGAGTTCTATTCCATGGTCAATGTGGAAGATGTAGCCACAGAGCTGGGGCTGCCCATGCTAATTGTGGACTTCATCTATAACTACTGGAAGCTGAAGCGGAAGAGTAACTTCAATAAGCCATTATTTCCTCCAAAAGAGGAAGAAGAAAATGTCCTGGTACAGCCAAGGGAAGAGAGTATTCACACTCGCATGAGAATGTTTATGCACCTACGGCAAGACCTAGAGAGGGTAAGGTGACCAGCTATGACCTAGGGTATAGGTCTTGGTCTGCATAAGAATGGAGGCCACACTTCCAGATTTAAAAAAAAAAAACACAACCCATTTATATTTGTAGTACAAGCGTCTGTGCCCTTACTTATCTTCTGATTTCATTGTGGCCCCAAATGTTGGGCTTAGTTGAAATTCTGCTAGACACATCAGAGAATAGAAGAGTCTATCCTCACTTAGATGCTTTATGAACCTTAAATATGAAATAAATTTTTCATTTGGTTTACTTTTTTTCCACTGTTGAACCTAAGTTGGCTCAGCTATATTTTACTGACACACTTATAAGACTGCAGGCTGAAGAAAGAATGATTTTTGCTTAGGAAAGTGCCAGATCAGAGTTTCTTAAACTTGGCACTATTGACATTTGGGACTGGATGGTTCTTTGTTGTGAGGGACACTGTAAAATGTTTAGCAGCATCCCTGGCCTCTACCTCCTAGATGCTAGTAGCAAACCCCCCACATGCCCAGTTGTGATAACCAAAAATGTTCTCAAATTACCAGATGCCCTCTAGGGGTGAAAAATTAATCCTGGTTGAGAGTCTCTGCGCCAGATAATTCAGTGTAACTCATGAGATACATACACACACACACACACATTCACACTAAATTAGGTACTGTAGGGATTTAAAGATAAGTTAGGTCCTATGTTTACCCTAGAGAATCTTATAATCAAGTGTAATGGTGGCTTGTTTTTTTCTCTGCTACCAGAATTTGGAGAGGAACTAATAGATTTTTTGTTGTTCAGTCATTCAGTCATGTCCGACTCTTTGCGACCCCATGGACTGCAGCACACCAGGCTTCCCAGTCCTTCACCATCTCCCAGAGTTTGCTCAAACTCATGTCCTTTGAGTCAGTGATACCATCCGAACATCTTGTCCTCTGCCATCCCCTTCTCCTTTTGCCCTCAATCTTTCCCAGCATCAGGGTCTTTTCCAGGAGTTGGCTCTTCACATCAGGAGCTTCAGCTTCAGTTCTTCCAGTGAATATGCAGGGTTGATTTTACTCACTTTTTAAACTTTAACTCACACATAATATAGCACTTACTATGTGGTACCACTCTTCTAAGCATTTTGTAAATATTAATTCATAATCCTGACATGCATATGAAGAAGGTACAGTTATCCCTATTTTCAGATGAATAAACTGGGACACAGAAAGTTTGAGTAACTTGTCCAGAGGGGAGAACATGAGAGAGTGAGGATTTCACCCTTGTGACTATGGAAACTTGGCTGAGCTGAAAGTGTGAGCAAAAAAAAGCTACTTCCAGTCTTCCCAGCAGACTTTTATCCTGCTGGCCCAGCACTCATTAGAATACTGGATCCAGCATTGCCACCATTTACTCAGGGATCTAAAGGGAAAGCTAAACTGTTAAGTCATCATTCAGTTCTCCCAGCCTGGCTGCACAGATAAATATCAAGCCCATGACACCACAGGGAGAGTAGACTTGAGAAGGTATCTTTGGAGATTTTGCTTGTGCTGCTGATTGATACGGGAACCATGATCCCACCATTGACCATGCCATGTGAATACCAATGTAGTGGCTCTCTTTATGCAGCTTTTAGGTTCTGTCTTCTCTCCTCAGCCCCCCACCCCATGTGACTTAAAATTAAGTTGTCTTAATTTTAGCTAAACAATGTTCAGTTGTCAGGTTTGTGTAACATGACAAAACTCTCTTATTTGTTGGGGGTTGGGCTTACAGGTCCGAAACCTGTGCTACATGATAAGCAGACGAGAAAAGCTGAAACTGTCATACAACAAATTACAAGAACAGATCTTTGGTTTGCAAGTCAAGCTTGCTAATGAGGAAATTGCTGCAGGTAAGCTGTACAAATTTTATATCAATTGTTTCACTTAAAAATCTTTTAAATTCATTTGTTCTAGTCTAACCATGATGCAACATGGCCCATTTCACTGTTGACTCATGAGGCAAGAAATCCAAAGGTAGGGTTGGTGGAGTTGCAGGTCTAGGACAGATAACTTACGTCCCAGACAGATATTAGAGGCTGTTAGTTGGAGCCATGAAATGATTCTAAAATTATTGGATTCATTTAGAAATCAGTAGGATATGATCTAATCCTAGTTTCCAGAAAACATTTAATTCCAGGGTTACTCATCCTAACAATCTGTTACATTAATGACAAATCCTAAGCCAGAATTTAGTAGGAGATCTGGGTTCTTATCTTTTCACTTATTCACTGATGTTTGCTGAGCACCTCCTATGAACTAAGAGCTGAGCTAGAAGACAGCAGCAAGCAAGACAGAATTCCTTCCTTAAGAGAACTCTGCCCACTTGGTGAGAGAAACAAGTGAGCATAATTACAGTACTCTAAGCATAGGAGCTTGGCTGGAATGATGACAGTCATATTCAGAGATATTTGTAACCTCCCTGTGCCTCATTTAACATAGAGGTCAGTGGCAGAGCCTAGGCAACTAGGGGTCACTGGGCAATGTGTGCAGAATCCAGCTTCTGCCAAGGGCCAGCTATAGAGCAAGAGAGACAACCCAGAAATAAGGTGTCAGGTAGGTGTCAAAGTCTTATGGAAAGTTGTGAGGATCACAGGCCATGGCATAATGGTGGAGGAGGAGACAGCAGGGCTGCTCAGCCATAAGAGTACCATGATAGACAAGACAAGGAGAACCAAAGGACAGCAGGAAGAGCCTCCATGGTGCCAAGGAGATTGGTCCCTAGACCATGTGGCTTCTGATTAGTGGGACCCAACCCTATAACTGCTTGTGGCAGCAACAGATGGCAGGCCCTGGTAGAAGTGGGGACTGAGTGTTCAGTTTGGACCCTTAGGGAACAGATGTCCATTGGGGCACCTAATAGTTGTCTTCTCTGTATGTCATCTTTGTGAAGCTACAGTGAGAAGGTAATGGGCAAAGGTCAAGTCCTTATACAAAAATAAATTGTTTGATACAAAAGTGCCCTTTTGATTTCAGAACACTCAGAATAATAGAGAGAGGAAGACTTGTCCTAAATATGATTATAGGGTTGATATAACCAGGTAATTGATTGCCAGTACTCCCAAGGCCAAGCCCATAACAGCAGAAATATCATGATTGGCAGAAATATGATTCTTTTCTGGAGGCCTTGCCACTACAAAACCTGCCCCACACTTCCATGGTGGTCATTCATAGTGAAGAAATTATTTTAAGTTAAGGACATAAAATATATGGGAACCACAAAAACCTGTACTACATTCTTGTAAGTTTGTATTTTACTTACTTTAGGAAGACTGGAGGGTGTGATCTGAAATGTCTATGTTCAAAGTGAAAGAAAGGGAAAGTGTTGGTTGCTCAGTTGCGTCTGACTCTTTGTGACCCAATGGACTGCATGTAGCCTGCCAGGCTCCTCCATCCGTGGGATTTCCCAGGCAGTAATACCAGAGTGGGTTGCCATTCCCTTCTCCAGGGGATCTTCCTGACCCAGGGATCGAACCTGGGTCTAGCACATTGCAGGCAGATTCTTTATCACCTGAGCCACCAGGGAAGCCTGACTGTGTTTAAGGCAAGTTCTGAATGCTATGCGGTACCCACTCATGCACATGTACAGACACACAAATAGGAAGACCCTATTCTAAACCATTACTAGTGACATTCTTTTCAGAAATAGAGGGAGCAGAAAGGATATATGAGGCATCGCACTAGTCTTTGTGATTATTTTTACAGACTAGGAGAGCAGAGGTGAAGAGGTTGGGAGTCACACAGCAAAAAGTGGCAGTGCTAAGTTTTCTGTAGCAATCCCCACCCTCCCTCTAGTTCAGCTAACTTCAGCTGCTATATGCACATATCAAACACAGGTACTTGCTCAGTATTTGGAAGAGTGGGGATGTGAACTCTGCTGTAAAAATGTATGCCTTTATTTGTTTTTTTTTTTGAAATATAGTTGCTTTACAAAATTATATTAGTTTCAGGTGTACAGCATAGTAATTCAGTATTTTTGCAGATTGTACTCCATTAAAAGTTACTACAAGATAATGGCTATAATTCCCTGTGCTAGACAATACATCCTTGTTGTTTATTTTATACATACTAGTTTGTATCTCTCAATCCCATACCCTAATTTTTCCCTCCCCCTTTCCCTCTCTCCTTTGCTAACCACTTGCTTGTTTTCTATATCTGTGAGTCTATTTGTTCTGCATATATATTCATTTGTATTATTTTTTATTATTTTTTAGATTCTACATATAAGTGATGTCATAAAGTATTTGTCTTTTGCTGCTGACTTATTTCACTTAGCATATTCTCTAGGTTAATCCATGTTGCTGCACATGGTAGAATTTCATTCTTTTTATGGTTGAGTAATATTCTATTGTGTGTGTGTGTGTGTGTGTGTGTATCACCTCTTCTTCATCCATTCTTCTGTTCATGGGCACTTCAGTTGCTTCCATATGTTGGCTATTATAAATAGTGCTGCTGTGAAAATTAGGGTGCACATACCTTTTCAAAATAGTGTTTTTGTTTTTTTCCAGGTATATACCCAGAAGTGGAATTGCTGGGTCCTATGGTAGTTCTAATTTTAGCTTTTTGAGGAACCTCCCTACTGTTTTCCATAGTGGCTGCAGCAATTTACACTCCCACCAACAGTGTACAAGTGTTCCTTTTTCTCCACATCCTCTCCAACATTTATTATTTGCAAACTTTTTGATGATAGCCATTTTGACAGGTGTGAGGTGATGTCTCATTCTGGCTTTGATTTGCATTTCTCTAATAGTTATCAGTGTTGAGCAACTTTACATGTGCCTGTTGGCCATCTATATGTCTTCCAAAAAATGTTCAGGTCTTCTGCCCATTTTTTAATTGGGTTGCTTATTTTTATAATATCAAGTTGTATGAACTGTTTTTATGTATTTTGGATATTAACCCATCATTGGTTGTACCATTTGCAAAAGTTTTCTCCCATTCTGTAGGTTGTCTTTTCATTTTGTCAGTGGTTTCCTTTGCATGCAAAAGCTTTTAGGTTTAATTGGGTCCCATTTGTTTATTTTTGCTTTTATTTCTTTGGTCTTAGGAGACAGATCAAAAAAAAAATAACTGCTGTGATTTATGTCAAAAAGTGTTCTATTTTCTTCTAGGAATTTTATGGTTTCAGGTATAACATTTTAGGTCTTCAGTCCATTTTGAGTTTATTTTCATAAATGGTGTGAGGAAATGTTCTAATCTCACTGTTTTACATGAAGCTGTCCAGTTTTCCCAGCACCACTTGTTAAAGAGACCATCTTTTCTCCATTTTATATTCTTGCCTCCTTTGTTGTAGGCAAGTGTAACTGACCACAGGTGTGTGTGTTTATTTCTGAGCTCTCTAGTCTGTTCCATCAATCTATGTGGCTGTTTTTGCACCAGTACCATGCTGTTTTGATTACTGTAGCTTTATAGTATAATCTGAGGTCTGGGCACATGATACCTCCAGCTTTGTTCTTTTATTTCAAGATTGCTTTGGCAGTTCAGGGTCTTTTGTGGTTCCATATGAATTTTAGGGTTATTTATTGTAGTTCTGTAAAAAATGTAGTATGGCCATTTTAACAATGTTAATTCTTATAATCCAAGACTTGTTTTATGGCTTCACATATGATATATCCTGGAAAACATCCCATGTGCACTTGAAAAGAATGTATATTCTGCTGTTTTGGGATGTAATATCCTATAGATATCTATTAAGTCCAACTTGTCTATTGTCATTTAAGATCACCGTTACCTGTTAATGCTCTTCTGGGTGATCTGTCCATTAATGTAAGTGGGGTGTTAAAGTCTCCTACTATTACTGTATTATTGTCAATTTCTCTTTCACCTCTGTTAGTATTTGCTGTTTATATTTGTTGTTCCTCTACTTGGGTATATGTGGTAACAAGTATAATACCTTCCTCTTGTATTCCTCCCTTTATCATTATTTAATACCTTTCTTTGTCTTTGTTATAGACTTTGTTTTAAAGTGTACTTTGTCTAATTATGAGTATTGCTGCCCCCACTTTCTTGTTATTTCTATTTGCATGAAAACAGATGCTGTTATTTAGATTGGTTGTTAAAATGAATCTTTCTTTTTTTAATCTCAGGACTTCCTGTGACAAATGCACTAGAAAATTCATTGTTTTACCCACCACCAAGAATTACCTTAAAGTTAAAAATGCCCAAATCAGCCACAGAAGATGGCAGTAACAGCTCCACAGAACCTGATCATGGACCTCTCTCTCCTGATGACAGCTCCCCTGTTTGTGATATGAGGAGCATGCAAGTGGCTCAAGATTCACTGGAAATGAGAATGAAGTCATACCCAAAGCATCCACAAGAGAGCCAGACTGACTGTTTACCGACCAGTCCCAGCGATGATAGAAGTGAAGCAGAGGATCCCAGTCCTGCTTGCAAACTGCCATCTCCTGAGTTCTATCATGGGCAGTCTCTGGGAAAGCCTCTTGTCCTTCAGGCTGCCCTGCATGGACAGTCTTCCATTGGGAATGGGAAAAATCAACCTAATCCCAAGTTTGCCAAATCCAATGGCCTAGAGGGCACCTGGTCTGGGGATGTCACCCAAAAAGACAGCTCAGGTGAGATGTTCTCTGACCAGGAGCCCATGCTCAGCTCCCACTTGGGTAGTCAGGGCAGCCTTCGAAAATCTACTGTGGAGCACCTCAGCAGGTCCTTTAGGGAGGTCACCAGTAAGTGGGTGAAGACCACAGAGAACCTCCAGTGCTATGTGAAGGCAACCAAGAATATTAACCCCAAAGAGCAGCTTTGGGGCAAGCAGCTTGTCAGGCGGTCTGCAGGGAGAGCTCCATATCAGGAGAATGATGGGTATTGCCCAGATGTGGAGCTGAGTGATTCAGAAGCAGAAAGTGATGGGAATGAAGAAAAAGTCAGGGTAAAGAGAGAGAGTTCAGACAGGGAAGGTCCTCCCCATGATTCCAAACGGGATTGCCATGGTAAAAGCAAGACATATCCTCTTTCCCACAGTTCAATGCAGAGGTGATTAGAAGTCCCAAGAAAACCTCCATCTTTGCCTTTGCCTCATATATTGGGGAAAACTCATACACCAAAATGACTCTAGTATATGTTGGAAGGAATTGTAAAATGGATTAAATTTTTCCACTCTAAATTGGCTTGCAGTTTTTGAACTGGTGTCAAGTCTAGTTTTTACAAGCACATTATAGGGATTACATATTGTCCAAAAGTTTGGGTGGTTGTGTTTTTTTTGCCAGAGGCTAGTGAGAACAGCTGGGACCAGAGTAATTTGCTCAGTAAATACTTTGGGGCAGCATTCCAATTATATGAACACATTGATACACATACATATTAAGAGTTCATGCACTGTTAATGGATTTGCAAGAGACCATGATTATCAGACACTAAAACTACTTATCTTTCGAAGCTACAGCATGTGACTCCCAGACCTGGTGTCTGTAGGAAGTTTCTAACTCCACTGGTACCTGGAAACACTCTTCAGGGGGAGATCAGGGACCAATATTTCAGATACTGTCAAACTCACTACCCTCTTCCTTTGCTCTGCACAAGGTTGAGTTCCTTTCACAGTATCTTAACTTAACAAGTCAATACACCTAATGCTTATAAGTGTTCAGTGCCTGTTCCTAGACTTGCTTGTTGGGGACGCACTCGTAACTATTTCACCCAGCTAACAAGCATAAAAGGCTAACTTGTGGATAGTGTTTACAAAAGTACTACTTCCAAGGAAAATGCTCTGATTCTCTCAGTTTAGGCGCTTGTGAAGGATCCCAGAGCCTTTCCCAAAGTGAGAACATTTCTGAGGGATTTGTATCAGGTCAGGGTTTTTGTGTTAACTGTTTTCAAATAAGTTTGACTTAAGTAAGTTTGGCTGACAGTTTTTGTATACCTGCTTTAATGTTTATAAAATTTTTATTGAGGTATAATTAAAAGATAATAAAGTGCAAAGAGGTTAAATATTCTTATCTGCTTTAATTTTGAAACAGATTTTTATTGTCAAACAGAATTTGAAAGCATGTGTTTTAACACATGGATATAATTTAGCTTTGTACCAACTATGAATCCAAGGCAATTTCCAAAACAAAAAGGCTGGAGCTGTTTTTCAGAAGTTGCTCGTACTCTGTTCCCAAACTATCAGCCTTGATTAATTCTGGGGAGGAAGAGAATAGCTACGTTTGTGGAGGATAAAACATACCTGCTTCCCATTTAAAGAAGAGGAAAATGTTACAGTTTTTAAAATGTGAAGCCAACTATATATAATTCTCTGCTCACTTTTCTTAGCCTTAAATTAATGTTCTCTTCTATTTTGGGAACACGTAGTGAGACTTTTCAGACAATGAGGCCATTTTAGATTTGTAAAGTTGCTTCCTGGTGAAACATCCCAGCTGCAGTAAAGGCAGGGGCCCTTCTTCTCTCCAAAAATATGGGAAACTCAGTAGTTTTCCTCTTTCCCACTTTTGTTTCTATAGCCTTCTTTGGTTTCATTTCTTCCTCCTTTTCTGGAAACTTCTGTATTTTGCCTCTCCTTTGGCTATACCTTCAAAATGTTTATTTTGTGCCTGTGTGCATGTGTGAACATGCCATAGCATGTGTGATCAGTGTCCTGTATTTCGTTTGAATACAAAGGAAAAGGCTATGGATTATCCAAATGAGGAAGAGAATTTCTCCAATTTATGCACTAGATTTCTGTACCTTTTCTTTGCATTTCCTGGGTTAGATAATAATTTGACACCTTCATGGTAATGACATTCTAGTGGAGCTATGTTATAAACTCCTCTGTTAAAGGCCAGTACAGTAACCTGTGTCCTTTCATGCCTTTCAATTCTGAGTGAGTGGGAAGAAAAGCAAACATTGAAAAAAGTGCTTCAGCCAAATTCCATATATGTAATGCCATTGGGATAGTATTGACAAAAATAATTTCAGTCAGGGAAATATAGTTGTAATATTTTTACAGAATTTTCCTAAGTAAATGAAGGAGCCTTCAGCTGTATACATTTCAACTGCCCCAAAATGTATTTGCTACATTTTGCTGTTGTTTGAAGTATTACCTCTTAACCTTCTTGTTAAATCTTTTTCATTTTGTCTTATATAGTCCAGTTTTCAAAGACAAACTGTCTTTTTTCAAATGTCACCTTTTTACCAATACTTTTTCATTAAATTATGAAAACTGCTAACTGCTGTGAGTGTGGTAATTTTTTATTTGGGCATCTGAGTTTTAGAAAAACTTACATATGTGCCTTTTATATTAAAAAAATCTTATTCATTAAAAAAACAGATGGTAAGGGGAAAGGAAGAAGAAGGAGCAATTGAGTGTTTAGAAGCACAAATTTATGATTTGTGGGAATTGGACTCTACCTGGAAATCACAATTTCATTGGGCTGATAAGATGGAACCATAGGATTAACAGAAATCACTAGGGAAATGGATCCTATCTAAAGTCACAAAGCTCAGAGGGCTTAGATCAAGCCTCACTTTTAAATATACATTCTTTACAATATTCATTCTATTTGGAGTCATGTGAGTATATTAATGTAATAAAGGTTATGTGGTGTCCTGGGGATTTTTGAGGGCATTATAAACATTTTCATTATATTTGCAAAATGTATTTGGTAAAGGTCACTGGGTAAATCATTAGTGAAGATAGTTAAAAGATAACTATCTTTTATAGTTTCTCTCCCCCTTCTCATTTCCCCTCCTTCTCCCCCTCTCCCCCTGCATTCTCCCCAGCAGCACATTCATAGATAACTCTTTTGATTCAGTAAACTAGGTAAAATGTTGCAGTACCAAAACTACGAATACCACTCCTTTAGCCAACAAAAGCTTTGGGTTTATGCTGATGCCTGTATTTCTAATAAGAGATGAACCTTTGTTTATTACATTGAAGAAACTCAAATTCACAGAATAAACTAGAGGATATACAGTCCTGGGGCTTTTCCCCTCCAGGACTTTACAGTCCTCAGTATGCTTGCTGACCCTTAAGAATGGAAGAAAAATACATGATAGGATTAAAACCTAATTCACCACTGAATAATTTTCATGCAATATTTTCAAAAATGTGTCTTATT
The DNA here is from genome assembly GCF_019320065.1 of Cervus canadensis. Lineage (NCBI taxonomy): Eukaryota > Metazoa > Chordata > Mammalia > Artiodactyla > Cervidae > Cervus > Cervus canadensis. The sequence goes on from NC_057419.1 coordinate 49,665,309, forward strand.
TATAACAAATATTCTTTAGATTTTGACAACCTTAATTCACATTTTTCAAGTTTTATGAAAAGCATCAATTACATATTGGTTTTTTTAAATAACTTTTAATAAAGGCCTACCCTGAGACTGTCCCTCCTACACATGGAGCTCTGTAATACTCAGTTCACCACTGTTGAGGGAGGCTTCTGTGAATTCAATTAATTTTACTTCATGGATTGGAACGAATTGCACGACCTACCATGAGGATAGTTATTCTTGAAGTGAGCCAATATGAAGGGGGTGGTCACACCCCAGACCTGTACCTTCTGCCTTGTCCAGTCACTGATAAGTTCTTTGCCTTGATACTTCCTGAATACATTATCTTAATAAACAGAACATCCATCATTTTTCATCTTGTTCAAGTGAGTTTGGGTGTGAGCATTCCAACCTCAAGTCCTGGAAACCCCCAAGCATTAATTTCTCTTCCCCTAACTATTCTTCCCACCCTACCTTCTCAGTTTCATTTTATTTTAACCGACTGTCAGGTTTATATACTAACTAAAAACATGGAGTTGGGCTGATTAAGCTGTACTTACTATAGCAAGTTTCTACTCAGCTTCTCCTTGAAAAAAGCAACCTGAGAGGGGGTTAACTTCATGAATTCTGTACCACTCGATTCTTGCCATATGGACAGATGATTGGACTAGTCATCTAACACAAAGGCAAACAGTTCAGAGGCTCACATTCAAAGAACAAGATAATTCACACAAATCTGGACTTGACAGGCCTTGTGGCAGAGCTATGACCTGGTGAACTTGACTTCTCCATAGCTAGTCTAACCTGTAATTGGCTAAATAATGGCCCCCTAAAGATGTCCACCTTCTAATCCCTGGAATCTGTGAATGTGTTACCCTGCATGATAAAAAGTACTCCGCATGCATGCTAAGTCACTTCAGTCGTGTCTGACTCTTTGCAACTCTATGGACTATAGCTCACCAGGCTCCTCTGTCCGTGGGATTCTCCAGGCAAGAATACTGGAGTGGGTTGCCATGCCCTCTTACAGGCGATCTTCCTGACCCGGGGATCGAACCCACATCTCTTACAAGTCTCCTGCATTGGCAGGCAGGTTCTTTACCACTAGTGCTACCTAGGAAGCCGGAAAGGATTTTGCTGCTGTGATTAAGGTTAAGGACCTGAGATGTGGAAATTATCCTTGGTTGTCCAGGTGAACCCAACCAGTATAATTATAAGGGTACTTTTAAGAGGGAGGCAAAGTGGATTAGCATTAGTAGAAGGAGGAGTGTGATAATGGAAGCAAGAGGTTAGAGTGATGCTAAGAAGGGCCATGAGCCAAGGAATGCAGGTGACCTCTACAAACTGAAGAAGGAAAGGAAATAAATTCTCCCCTGAAGTCTCCAAAAGGCACCCAGCCCTGTCTACACCATGATTTTAGACTTCTGACTTCCAGAACTATAAGAGAATAAATTTGTGCTGTTTAAACTGCTAAATTTGTGGTAATTTATTAACAACAGAAATAGGAAACTAATACACCAGGCAGAGAGCAAGTGCTTCTTATCCTTCAGGAGCACATTCCTCCTCACCAAAAGGCCCGCCTGGCCTGCAGCTGACCACTCTAGGTTGGTCTTGTTTTTTCAATCTTAGTTGAAACACTTTCTGGAAATGTAAAAAATGCATGTGTTTTTTTCCCAGTCAGTAAAATCCTTCCTCTTAGAAATTAGTTTTCTATTTCCTTCTCCCCCACACTTGCTTTTTCCAAGGTAGCCTTTGGTACTTCTTAAGTAGCCTTGGGTAATCTTCCATGGGTCTGCTTGATCCAGTGTGGCTGGATCTGGCACTGCCTAAGGACTTGCCATAGGTTTGGATGTCCATGTTGTCTGAAAAATTGTCCTGGGGAAGTGGAAACAATTCACTGCTATTCCTCGGGGGGGGGGGCGGGGAGGTGATAGAAGGCAGGTGGGGCTCTTATTATGAGGAACAATGCTCTAATTATCACAGCCTCCTATAAGGAAATGGGTAACCTAGAGAATTAAGAGAGTTCTTGAAGGTCCCAGGGACCTGAGCAGAGTTTGAGGATTAAAGAATGCAACTCTATACCGCCCACAAGAAACACTTTTAAGTATAAAGACATGAATAAGTTGAAAGTAAGAAGATGGAAAAGGATACCATGTTCACACTAACCAATAGAAAGCTGGAGTGGTTATATTAGTATCACATGAGGGCAAATTCATCAAGAGGACATAAAAACGTTAAATATTTATGCACCTAATAACAACTTCAGAATACATTAAGGAAAAGTGATTCGAACTTCAGGAAAAAGTGGACAAACCTGCAATTACAGTTTATGTCTAATTAATAGAATAAGTACACAAAAACAGGATACAAAAGATTTGAACAAAACTATCAACTACCTAGGTTTAATTGACACCACTCCACCCCACAGTAGGAAAATATACATTTTTTTTTTCAAATGCAAGTGGAACATTCACCAAGATGGACCATCTTCTGGGCCATTAAACAAGTCTTAATAAATTTAAAAGGATTCAAAAACAAAGTATGTTTTCTCTGACCACAGTGGAATAAAGTTAAAAATCAATAATGGAAACATCTCTGGAAAATCTAAGTATTGGAAACTAAACACACCTCTGAATAACACATGAGTCAAAGAAGAACTGAAAAAGGAAATTAGAAAATATTTTGAACTGAATGAAAAAGAAAACATACAATTTGTTGGATGGTGCTAAAGCAATGCCTTGGAGAAGTTCTATATATAGTACCAAATGCCTATATTAGAAAAGGAGCATCTCAAACCAGTGACCTCACCTTCCACCTTAAGAAATTCTAAAAAGAAGAGGAACTTAAATCCAAAGTAGACGAAATAATAAAGATCAGAGCTGAAATCGGTGAAATAGGAAAGAAAATGAATAGAGAAAATTATTGAAATCAAAAGCTCAATCTTTGACAAGATAAAGTGATAAACCTCTAGTGAAACTGATGAGAAAAAAATAAAAGGCAAATTATCAATATTAGAATTGAGAGAAATGACATTGATACAGATTCTACAGATATTAAAAGACTAATAAAGGAGTATTATGAACAACCTGATGCCAGTAAACTCAGCAACAAAGACAAAAGACACAAACTACTAAAGCATATTCAAGAAGAAATAGATAACCTAAAAAGCCCTTTATTATTAAGTAAATTGAATTTGCAGTTAAAAAGTTGCTTATGAGGAAAACTCCAGGCCCAAAAGACTTTACTGGTAAATTCTAACAAACATTTAAGGAACAAATAATATCAATTCTACACAACTCTTCAAAAAAAAATTAATACAAGAGAATAGTTCTCAACTCATTCTATGAGCCAGCAGTAACCTAATACAGAAAACAAAGACATAAGAAAACTACAGATCAGGAGTTCCCTGGCAGTCCAGTAGTTAGGACTCAGCACTCTTACTGCCATGGTCCCCGGTTCAATCACTGGCCAGGGAGCTAAGATCCCACAAATAGTGTGGCATGGCCAAAACAACACAAAACAAAATAATTCAGGTCAACATCCTTTATTTAAAGTAGATGCAAAAAAGTTCTTAAAACATTAGCAAATTGAATTCCGACAATATGTCGAAAGGATAACATATCATGACTATCTTGGTCCACTTGGGCTACTATAACAAAATAACCTATAGACTATAGACTGGGTGGCTTAAACAGGAATTTATTTCTCACAGTCTGGAAGCTGAAAAGTTTATGATCAAGTTGCCATCAGATTCATGTCTGGTGAGGGCCCATTTCCTGGCTTGTAGACAACTGCTTTCTCACTGTGTGCTCACATGGCCTTTCCTTGGCGCCTACTCATGGAGAAAGAAATCTCTTTCTCTTATAAGGGCACTAATCCCCTCATGAGGCTCCCACCCTTCTGGCCTAATCTAAACTTAGTTTTCTCCCAAAGACTTCACCTCCAAATACCAAATCATTGTGGGCTAAGGCTTCAACAAATGAATTTGGGGGCACACAAACACTTCAGTCAATGTCAAGCAAACAATGGCCGAGTGAGATTTATTTCAGAAGTGCAAGATTGAGTTAACATTCAAAAAATAACATAATTTCTGTATCACAAAGATACATAAAAAGCATTTGACAAACTTCAATATTCACTCCTGATAATGCTTAGCAAACTAAGGAAAGAAGGGAACTTTCTGGACCTGATAAAGGACATGTATGAAAAACCTACAGCTAACATCATATTTAATAGTGAAAGACTTTATGTTTAACCTCTATGATCAGGAATAAGACAAGAGTATCTATACTCACTACAGACAGTAAGAATTCAACACTATACTGGAATTTCTAGTCAGTGAATTAAGGCAAGAAAAAGAAATAAAAGGCATCCTTATTATAAAGGAAGAACTGTTACTTTATTCTCAGATGACATGATTTTCTATGTAGAAAATCAGATGGAATTCACACACACACAAAAAAAAGCTACCAAAACTAGTAAGTGAGTCTAGCAAGGCTGCAGGATAAAAGGTCAATATACAAAAATCTATTCTATATTAACAATGAATAATCAGAAGTTGAAATTTTAAAAATAATACCATTTATGAAAGAGAAAAACAAATATCATATATTAACACATATGTATGGATCTGGACTTCCCTGGTAACTCAGCTGGTAAAGAATATGCCTGCAGTTCAGGAGACCCCAGTTTGATTCCTGGGTTGGGAAGATCCTCTGGAGGAGGACACGGCAACCCACTCCAGTACTCTTGCCTGGAGAATCACCATGGACAGAGGAGCCAGGCTACAGTCCACGGGGTCAGAAAGAGTCAGACATGACTGAGAGATTAAGCACAGCACAGCACATGTATAGAATCTAGACGTGGGTTCAATCCCTGGGTCAGGAATATCCCCTGGAGGAGGAAATGGCAATCCACTCTAGTATTCTTACCTGGAAAATTCTATGGACAGAGGAGCCTGGTGGGTACAGTACATGGGGTCGCAAAGAGTCAGACATGACTGAGCAACTGAACACACACACACACACATGAAAAAATGGTACCAATGAACCTATTTGCAGGGCAGGAATAGAGGCACAGACATAGAGAACAGATTGTGGACACAGTGGGGGATGAAAAGGGGGATGAATTGATATAAAAACACTACCATGTGTAAAATAGATAGCTAGTGGGAAGCTGCTGTATAGTACAGGGAACTCAGCTCGGTGCTCTGTCATGACCTAGATGGGTGGAATGGGAGGGTGGGAAGGAGGCTCAAGAGGGAGGGGATATGTGTATACATACAACAGATTCACGTTGTTGTACAGCAGAAACTAACACAACTTATATCTTTGACAAAGGAGGCAAGAATATACAATGGAGAAAAGACAATCTCTTTAACAAGTGGTGCTGGGAAAACTGGTCAACCACATGGAAAAGAATGAAACTAGAACACTTTCTAACACCACACACAAAAATAAACTCAAAATGGATTAAAGATCTAAATGTAAGACCAGAAACTATAAAACTCTTGGAGGAAAACATAGGCAGAACACTCTCTGACAAATCACAGCAAGATCCTCATGACCCACCTCCCAGAGAAATGGAAATAAAAACAAAAATAAACAAATGGGACCTAATTAAACTTAAAAGCTTTTGCACAATGAAGGAAACTATAAAAGCAAGGTGAACAGACAGCCTTCAGAATGGGAGAAAATAACAGCAAATGAAACAACTGACAATTAATCTCAAAAATACACAAGCAGTTCCTGCAGCTCAATTCCAGAAAAATGAACAACTTAATCAAAAAGTTGGCCAAAATACTAAACAGACATCTCTCCAAAGAAGACATACAGATGGCTAATAAACACATGCAAAAGATGCTCAAAATCACTCATTATTAGAGAAATGCAAATCAAAACCACAATGAGGTATCATCTCACACCAGTCAGAATGGCTGCCATTAAAAAGTCCACAAACAATAAATGCTGGAAAGGGTGTGGAGAAAAGGGAATCTTCTTACACTGTTGGTGGGAATGCAAACTAGTACAGCCACTATGGAGACCAATATGAAGATTCCTTAAAAACTGGAAATAGAACTGCCATACGGCCCAGCAATCCCACTGCTAGGCATACACTCCAAGGAAACCAGAATTGAAAGAGACATATGTACCCCAATGTTCATTGCAGCACTGTTTACAATAGCTAGGACATGGAAGCAACCTAGATATCCATCGGCAGATGAATGGATAAGGAAGTTGTGGTATATATACACAATGGAACATTACTCAGCTATAAAAATGAACGCATTTGAGTCAGTTCTAATGAGGTGGATGAAACTGGAGCCTATTATACAGAGTGAAGTAAGTCAAAAAGAGAAACACCAATATAGTATATTAACACATATATATGGAATTTAGAAAGACAGTAACAACAGTCATATATGCAATGCAGCAAAAGACACACAGATGTAAAGAAGAGACTTTTGGACTATGTGGGAGAAGGCAAGGGTGGTATGGTTTGAGAGAATAGCACTGAAACATATATATTACCATATGTAAAATAGATAACGAGTGTAAGTTCTATGCATGAAGCAGGGCACTCAAAACTGGTGCTCTGGGACAACCCAGAGGGATGGGGTGAGGAGGGAGGTGGGAAGGGGTTCAGGATGGGGGGACACATGTGCACCCATGGTTGATTCATGTCGATGTATGGCAAAAACCACTACAATTTTGTAAAGTAACTATCCTCCATTTAAAATAAATAAAATTTTAAAACACCAGGATTTTGGAGGGAGGGGAGAATTGATAAACTCGTTTTAAAATTTACATGAAATTGCGAGTGACCTAGGATAGGCAAAACTACTTAGAACAAAAAGAATGAAGTTAGAGGACTGACACAACCTGATTTCAAGTCTTAATTATAAAGCTACAATATGGTGAAGGACAGGGAAGCCTGGCGTGCTGCAGTCCATGGGGTTGCAAAGAGTCAGACATGACTGAGCAACTGAACAACAACAAATCAAAACAATGTGGGATTGGGGTAAAATAGACATATAGCTCAGTGAAACAGAATAAATTTATAAGTAGACTCATATATGTGGGCAATTGATTTTCAACAAAGATGTGGAGCAATTTAGTGAAAAGAGGAGTGTCTTCAACAATCCTCTTCTCCAAAAGTGTGCTAGACACTCTGGAGTCTGAGTGTCACAACTAGATAGTAGCCCTTGCCGCCACAATTGGAAAAATCCCAAGTGCAGCAATGAAGACCCAGTACAGCCACACATACAGAAAAAAATCGTGCTGGAAAAATTAGATATCCATATATAAAAAGTAAAACAGCTCTTATGAATACCTCACACCATACATAAAATTAATTTCAGAATGAGCCAAGCAGCCAGATCTAAAATTATAAAACTTCTAGACAAAAATAAAGAAGAAAACCTTTAGGATCTTGGTTAGGTAAAAATGTCTTAGATATGACACCAAAAGTGCTTTCCTTAAAAGAACATACTTATATTACACTTCATCAAAATTAAAACTACTTTTTGAAAAACACTGTTATAAGGATGAAAAATGAAGTCAGACTGGGGAAAAAAAGGTTTGCAAATCATTTATATGATAAAGGAGTGGTATCTAGAATGTGTCAAGAATCCTTACAACTTAATAACAAGAAAATAACCTAACTGTGGACTTCCCTGGTGGTGCAGTGGGTAAGAATCCTCCTGCCAATGCAGGGGACACAGGTTTGATCCCTGGTCTGAGAAGATTCCACATGCCACAGAACAACTATGCTCCTCCACTGCAACTACTGAGACCACATGCTACAACTACTGAAGCCCAAGCTCCTAGAGCTTGTGCTCCACAACAAGAGAAGCCACCACAATGTGAAACCTGTGCACTGCAATGAAGAGTAGCGCCCACTTGCCACAATTAGAGAATGCCCTCACAAAGCAATGAAGACCTGGAACAGCCAAAAAAGGAAAAGAAAATAACCTAATTAAAAAATGAGCAAGGGGACTTCCCTGGCAGTCCAGTGGTTAAGATTTTGCCTTTCCAATGCAGGGTGTGTGTGTTTGATCACTGGTCAGAGAGCTAAACCCCACATGCCTTGTGGCCATAAAACCAGAACATAGAAAACAACAGAAACAATACTGTAACAAATTCAATAAAGACTTACAAAAAATTTAAAAAACAAACAGAAATTTGCTATATGATGTAGGGAACTCAAACCCAGTGCTCAGTGACAACCTAAAGGGGTGCAATAGGGTGGTATGTTGGAGGGAGGTTCAAGAGGGCGGGGATATATGTATACCTATGGCTGATTCATGTTGATGTATGGCAGAAACTAACACAATATTGTAAAGCAATTATCCCTCAACTAAAAATAAATTTTAAAAAATGAGCAAGCCATCTCAACAGGCACTTTAGTGAAGACAATAAATGGCAAATGCTCACATGATAAGATGCTCAACCTCATTAGTCATTAGGGAAATGAAAATTAAAACCACAATGAGATACCATTACACATCTAATAGAATGGCTAAAATTGAAAAGACTCACCATATCCCGTGAACTAAAACGCTCATACAATGGGAGAAGGGAATGTAAAATGGCACAGCCACTTTGGAAAACAGTTTGGAAGCTTCTTACAAAGTTAAACATACACCTACCATAAGATTCAGCCATTCTGCTCGTAAATATTTACTCAAGAGAAATGAAAGCAAATGTTCATATAAAAATTAGAACACAAATGTTCATAGTAGCTTTGTTTATGATTGCCCAAACTAGAAACAACACAAATGTCCATCAACACTTAAATGGATAAACAATTGTAGTATTTACATACAATGAAATACCTCTTAGTAACAAAATGAAATGAACTACACACACAGCAGGGTGGATATTTTGATCCTCAAAATAATTATACTGAGTAAAAGAAGCCAGACAAAACAGAAAACATACTGTATAATTCCATATATATATATAAACCTAGAAAATGAAAGCTGATCTAGAGTAACAGTGGATCAGTGGTAGCCTGGGAGTTAGGAGCACAGAGAGGCAGGACAGAGAGATAATAAAGGGGCAAGGAGAAACTGCAGAGTGATGTATATATTCATTATCTTGATGGTGGTAATGGCTTCAGGCATATGTTGAAACTAACCAAATTATACTCTTTGTATATGTCAGTTTATTGTATGTCTCTTATACATCAATAAAGCTATTAAAATAAAACCTTAGAAAGACTTCTTTTAAAAAAAAAGACTTCTTAAATTATGTCTCTGTGCCCCTAAGAAATTTGTTTCATTGGCCTGGAATCAGGAAGTTTTATTTAGCTTCTGATGGGTAATGGCTGGGCTTCAGCCAGGTTCTAAAGACACAAGATTGCACAAGCACTGACCTGACGGCTCATGAAGTTCTCATGGGGGTCTTCTGAGTCTAAAACTGCAACTCTTCCATACTACACACCCGCTCCTTCGTATTTTCCTACTAGCATGCTCTCTACCTGGCATAATTTCTCTAGGGTCAATTTGAAATTACCATGGCCACATTGGGGAATTTTTGACATGAACAAGACTGTTCACTTAAGAGGGCCCCAGGTCCAATCCCTGGTCAGGGAACTAAGATCCCACAAGCTTTGTGGCATGGCCAAAAAAAAAAAAAAAAAGTACGTTAGAACAAAAAGGGAAGAAACTCTCATGAGGAAATTGTTTAAAAAGAGAATATTTTTAACATAAGAGACTATACTAACTTTGTTTCTATACTTCAAGGATTAATGAATGGTAGCTTTAGATTTATTTAGATTGGTAAAATTGTCAGTGGCCTGAGTTATTGTCCAACCAGCTGTAACCTCAATATCTATTTATCTCTTTCTCTTTCTTGTGTTTGTCAAAATGTGGTTTCTGCTGGTACACTGGGATGACCCAGAGGGATGGGATGGGGAGGGAGGTGGGAGGGGGGTTCAGGATGGGGAACACAAGTAAATCCATGGCTGATTCATGTCAATGTATGGCAAAAACCACTACAATATTGTAAAGTAGTTAGCCTCCAACTAATAAAAATAATTGGGAAAAAAAACAAAATCATAAAAAAAAAATGTGGTTTCTGTATCAATACATTCTTCCTTCTCCTTCAAAAAGCAACATAAATAGCTTTTAAAAAGTAAAATTTCACATGTGTCTGAAGCTGTGTGTGCTGTCACTCAGTCGTGTCCAACACTTTGCAACCCCAGGGGCTGTAGCCCACCAGTCTCCTCTGTCCATGGAATTTTCAGGGTAAGAATACTGGAGTGGGTTGCCATTTCCTACTGCAGAGGATCTTCCTGACCCAGGGATTGTACTTGAATCTCTTGCGTCTCCTGCACTGACAGGCGGATTCTTTACCAATGCACCACCTGGGAAACCTTGTCTGAAGCTGGGTCCTCCTTAATTTTTTTTGTCCCTCTTTCTCTGTTTTACCTCTTTAGGAAACTTTTAAAGATTAACTGATCAAAAACCATTCAGTTGTTATGTGTATGTACACTTTTTCAGTCCAAATTAAGCCATCAAAATGTCTAAAAACAAGAAAAGAAACTGTTATTAATGATGCTTCTTTTTGTCAACACTGAAAAGTGTACTTACATAATAGCCTTTGTTATTCTAATTATGAGAAAAGAACTTAATTCCAAGATGAAGGAGAGTTTTTGATACAACTAGAGTCTTTATAAATTAGTTTACCATTTAAAAATAATGTTACCACAATATTTTGGTTTGTACAAAACCAGGGTTAAATTATTTAAACTTTCTAAATTTCTTACACTGGTTTTATGAGTTAACTAAGTTACCATTGTCTCCATAATTTTATGAGAAAATATATATACAAACAATTAAATGACAATAACAAATGTCTTTTTATTTTTATTTTTTTTAGTTGGAGGCTAATTACTTCACAACATTTCAGTGGGTTTTGTCATACATTGATATGAATCAGCCATAGATTTACACGTATTCCCCATCCCGATCCCCCCTCCCACCTCCCTCTCCACCCGATTCCTCTGGGTCTTCCCAGTGTACCAGGCCCGAGCACTTGTCTCATGTATTCCACCTGGGCTGGTGATCTGTTTCACCATAGATAGTATACATGCTGTTCTTTTGAAATATCCCACCCTCACATTCTCCCACATAGTTCAGTAGTCTGTTCTGTATTTCTGTGTCTCTTTTTCTGTTTTGCATATAGGGTTATCATTACCATCTTTCTAAATTCCATATATATGTGTTAGTATGCTGTAATGTTCTTTATCTTTCTGGCTTACTTCACTCTGTATAAGGGGCTCCAGTTTCATCCATCTCATTAGGACTGGTTCAAATGAATTCTTTTTAACGGCTGAGTAATATTCCATGGTGTATATGTACCACAGCTTCCTTATCCATTCATCTGCTGATGGGCATCTAGGTTGCTTCCATGTCCTGGCTATTATAAACAGTGCTGCGATGAACATTGGGGTGCATGTGTCTCTTTCAGATCTGGTTTCTCAGTGTGTTTATGCCCACAAGTGGGATTGCGGTCCTATGGCAGTCTCTTTCAGTTTTTTTTTTAAGAAATCTCCACACTGTTCTCCATAGCGGCTGTACTAGTTTGCATTCTCACCAACAGTGTAAGAGGGTTCCCTTTTCTCCACACCCTCTCCAGGGCATTTATTGCTTTGGTAGACTTTTGGATAGCAGCCATCCTGACGGGTGTCTTGTAATGGTACTCATTGTTGGTTTGATTTGC
>NC_057419.1:49977140-50213755 GCF_019320065.1 Cervus canadensis
TCACAATAAACATTACTTCTGTTTCTTGCTGCCTTTAAAGTGCTCTGGCTGAAGGGTGACCATATCACATATGCATAAACCAATATTCTGTATAATTCAGTATACATTCTGGGAAATTTATAGAGCGCACTCTCTTTTGCCAAAGATGGAAACATAAACTCTTTGTACCCTCTCGCCCAATTCCCATCTGGCCCTGAAAATCAACATGTCTGCACAGGCTCCTAAATTGGTAACCTACACTGCTTGACAAAAACTATGTCCCAAATGGTGCTATCAACTGGTTTCCTTAGGCTCTTCAAATAATCACCAACACAGGCAACACAACTTCAATAGAAAATCAACTATTAATCTGTTCAATGGGTCCAACCTGACTTCCTGTAGGACTCCATAACTTACAGCCCATATATAGAGTCAGTGATGCCCATAAACCCCTCAAAAATAGACCATCACATACTAAATCAAAGGTCCTGCAATTACCAATGTTCACAGGTCCCAATCAATCACTCCTATAGGGCTCCTAAAACTGACACCCAAAGACCTGAAATCCCAGGCTTGAAATGAATCTTTTACTACCTCAGTGTCCCAATCAATAACTCTCATGGACTGATCAATGACTTCAGATCTCCAACTCTTATAAAACCTCAAGAATTTCTACAGAGGTCCCAATTACTTACCACATATATCTAATTATGTTTCTTCAATGATTTCCCAAGATTATCACTCACTGATTCAACATGAATGCAATCTATAGGCCCCAAATTATCTCATCTTCAGTTCAGTTCAGTTCAGTCACTCAGTCGTGTCCGACTCTTTGTGACCCCATGGACTGCAGCACGCCAGGCCTCCCTGTCCATCACCAACTCCCGGAGTCCACCCAAACCCATGTCCATTGAGTTGGTGATGCCATCCAACCATCTCATCCTCTGTCGTCCCCTTCTCCTCCTGCCCTCAATCTTTCCCAGCATCAGGGTCTTTTCCAAGGAGTCAGTTCTTTGCATCAGGTGGCCAAAATATTGGAGTTTCAGCTTCAACATCAGTCCTACCAATGAACACCCAGAACTTATCTCCTCTAGGATGGACTGGTTGGATCTCCTTGCAGTGCAAGGGGCACAGAAGCACGGCGGCTGCGACAGCACAGAAGCATGGCTGAGAGGAGCTACCCCATGTCCAAGGTCAGGAGCGGCAGCCGAGAGGAGCTACCCCACGTCCAAGGCCAGGGGCGGAGGCCAAGAGGAGCTACCTCACGTTCCAGCATCAGGGTCTTTTCCAATGAGTCAGTTCTTCCATCAGGTGGCCAAAGTATTGGAGTTTCAGCTTCAGCATCAGACCTTCCAGTGAATATTCAGGACTGATTTCCTTTAGGATGGACTGGTTGGATCTCCTTGCAGTCCAAGGGACTCTCTCGAGTCTTCTCCAACACTACAGTTCAAAAAGCATCAATTCTTCATTGCTCAGCTTACTTTATAGGCAAACTCTCACATCCATACATGACTACTGGAAAAACCATAGCTTTGACTAGATGGACCTTTGTTGGCAAAGTAATGTCTCTGCTTTTTAATATGCTGTCTAGGTTGGTCATAACTTTTCTTTCGAGTGAGAGAGTCAATTCCTACACAGATTGATAAGAAGTCCAGGGTCCCCAAGGAGGAGAAAGGGGCCTGGGGCTCTCGAAGCAGAGACAGGGGTCTGGAATTCTCAAGGAGGAGGAAAGGACAAACATCATTTTTTCTCTACATTCCTTAGTCTTAGTCACATAAAACATTTTTTCTTTAAGTCTGAAACTGATGATTACACCACAAACAGCTCAGTTTAAACTCTGTACTAGTGATTATACAACAGCAGTGTATCCTGACTGAGGATAGTTTCTCCTTCCTGAAAACCTTCTGACTAATCCTGATATCTTAAGAGTGTAAATTATGGGACTGGGTCTGGTAAAATTTTCACAGACTTGAGACATTCTTTTGATTTATTGTAATAATTAATTTAAAAGTATATAACTCCCTTGCTAACACTTGCGAGGGGGTGGCATTCTCCGTCCCCCTTCTGATGTCTATGTCAGAAACTATCTCTGTCCCTTTTCTTATTTTAATAAAACTCTGATACACAAAAGCTCTTAAGTGATCAAGCCTGGTCCCTGGTCCTGAAGCTAAATCTTCTTCGGAGATCATGAATTGGACATCGTTCACCATAAGCTATCACAAGAAGCAAGCGTCTTTTAATTTCATGGCTGCAGTCACCATCTGCAGTGATTTTGGAGCCCAAAAAAATAAAGTCTGTCACTGTTTCCACTGTTTCCCTATCTATTTGCCATGAAGTGATGGGGCCAGATGCCATGATCTTAGTTTTCTGAATGTTGAGTTTTAAGCCAACTTTTTCACTCTCCTCTTTCACTTTCATCCAGAGGCTCTTTAGTTCTTCTTCGCTTTCTGCCATAAGGGTGGTATCATTTGCATATCTGAGGTTATTGATATTTCTCCTGGCAATCTTGATTCCAGCTTGGGCTTCATCCAGCCCACCATTTTGCAAGATTTACTCCGCATTTAAGTTAAATAAGCAGGGTGACAATATACAGCCTTGACGTGCTCCTTTCCCTATTTGGAACCAGTCTGTTGTTCCATGTCCAGTTATAACTGTTGCTTCCTGACCTGCATACAGATTTCTCAGGAGGCAGGTCAGGTGGTCTGGTATTCCCATCTCTTTAAGAATTTTCCACAGTTCATGGTGATCCACACAGTCAAAGGCTTTGGCATAGTCAATGAAGCAGAAGCAGATGTTTTTCTGGAACTCTCTTGCTTTTTCAATGATCGAATGGATGTTGGGAGTTTGATCTCTGGTTCTCTGCCTTTTCTAAATCCAGCTCAAACATCTGGAAGTTCTCGGTTCACGTACTGTTGAAGCCTGAATTGGAGGATTTTGAGTATTACTTTGCTAACGTGTGAGATGAATGTAATTGTGCAGTAGTTTGAGGATTCTTTGGCATTGCCTCTCTTTGGGATTGGAATGAAAACTGACCTTTTCCAGTCCTGTGGCCACTGCTGAATTTTCCAGATTTGCTGGCATATTGAGTGCAGCACTTTCACAGCATCATCTTTTAGGAGTTGAAATAGCTCAACTGGAATTCCATCACCTCCACTAGCTTTGTTCATAGTGATGCTTCCTAAGGCCCACTTGACTTTGCATTCCAGGATGTCTGGCTCTAGGTGAGTGATCACACCATGGTGATCATCTGGGTCGTGAAGATCTTTTCTGTATAGTTCTGTGTATTCTTGCCACGTCTTTTTAATTTCTTCTGCTTCTGTTAGGTCCATACCATTTCTGTCTTTTATTGTGCCCATTTTTGCATGAAATGTTCCCTTGGTATCTCAAATTTTCTTGAAGAGATCTCTAGTCTTTTCCATTCTATTGTTTTCCTCTATTTCTTTGCACTGATCACTGAGGAAGGCTTTCTTATCTCTCTTTGCTGTTTCTTGGAACTCTGCATTCAAATGGGTATATCTTTCCTTTTCTCCTTTGCTTTTCACTTCTTTTCACAGCTATTTGTAAGGCCTTCTCAGACAGCCATTTTCCCGCTGCTTTAGCGCCTACCATCTTGCTGAGGTTTCTCTGACCTTGGGCATGGGGTATCTCCTCACAGCCGCTCCAGCGAAGCACATGGAACAGAATAGAGGACACAGATATTGCCTCCTACAAATACAGTCATGTAAATTTTTTTTTACAAAGGTACAAAAACAATTCAGTATCTTTTCATCAAATGGTGCTACAGTAATTGGATATTCTCAAGCAAAAAACCAAACAACAACAAGACAAAAATAAAACAAACAAACAAAAAACCCAAATTAATCTCATTCTAATTGTTACACTGGGGTTTCCATAGTGGCTTAGCAGTGAAGAATCTGCCTGCAATGCAGGAGACGCTGGTTCGATCCCTGGGCAGGAAAGATCCCTTGAAGGATGGCATGGCAACCCACTCCAGTATTCTTGCCTGGAGAATCCCATGGACAGAGGAGCCTGGTGGGCTACAGTCCATAGGGTTGCAAAGAGTTGGTCGGATATGACTGAAGCAATTGAGCACGAGAATGTATAAAAATTAACCCCAAATGGATCATAGATTTATGTGTAAAATGTAAAACTATTGGAAGAAAACAGAAGAGAGAATTGTCAGAACTTAGGGCTTAGTGAAGAGTTCTTAGGTATGAGACCAAAAACATGATTTTTTAAAAAGAAAAAAATAGATGTTTATCAAAATTAAAAATTGTAGCTCTGCAAAAGATACTCTTAAGTGGATGAAATGACAAGCTGCATACTGACAGAAAATGTTTACAAATCCCTTATTTGACAAAAGACTAATATTTATAACATATAAAGAACTAAATGGGCAAAAGACATGAAGAGACATTTCACCAAAGAGAATGTGTGGAGGGCAAATAAGCACATGAGAATATGTTCAACATCCACAGAAAAGCACATTCTAAAATTTATATGGAAAGACACGACCCCCTAGAATAGCTAAACCAGTCTTTTTTTTTTTTCTGACCATGCCATGTGGCAAGCAGGATCTTAGTTCCCCAACCAGGAATTGAACCCACACCCTCTGCAATAGACTTCAGAGTCCAGTGGACCCAGAGCTAAACCAGTCTTAACGAAGAAGAATAAAGTGGGAGAATCATCCTAATAAATATTAAAAGTTTACTACATGGATATATTAATCAAAACTGATTTGGGCAGAGGGACAGACACATATCAATGGAACAGAATAGAGGATCCAGAAATAGCCCCACCTAAGTATGACTAACTGATTTCTTTTTTACAAACATGTAAAACAACTCAATGGTGCTAGAACAATTGTACATCTAGAGCAACCTTCCAGGTTGAATATAGATGTTCTGTGAGGAAGGCATGTCCAGAGAGGGCATGGAAGCTCTGTACCTCTCCCCCCATAAGTTTCCCTGTGGATCCCTTCCATCTGGCTGTTCTTGAGTTGTATCTTTATAATAAACTGGTAAACAGTGTTTTCTTGATGTCTGAGCTATTCTAGCAATTACTAAACCTGAGGGAGAGGTCCTGGGAACCCCCAATTTATAGCCAGTAAATCAGAAGTATGGGTGGCCTGGGACTTGCAGTGACTGGCATCTGAAGTGGGGGCAGTGGGATTGAGCCCTTTAATTTATGGGCTCTGATGCTAACTCCAGATGGTTGTTGTTTAGTTGCTAAGTCATGTTTGACTCTGAGACCCCATGGACTGTAGCCCACCAGGCTTCTCTGCCCATGGGATTTCCCCGGCAAGAATACTGGTAGGCAGTGTCAAAACAGAAAGATGGTAATGATAACCCTATATGCGAGATAGCAAAAGAGACACAGATGTATATAACAATCTTTTGGACTCTGTGGGAGAAGGCGAGGGTGGGATGATTTGAGAGAATAGCACTGAAACATGTATATTATCATATGTGAAACAGATCACCAGTCCAGATTCGATGCATGAGACAGGTGCTCAGGGCTGGTGCACTGGGACGACCCAGAGGGATGGGATGGGGAGGGAGGTGGGACGGGGGTTCAGGATGGGGAACACACGTACACCCATGGTGGATTCATGTCAATGTATGGCAAAACCACTACAATACTGTAAAGCAATTAGCCTCCAATTAAAATAAATAAATTAAAAACAATTGAATTGAGTTGTTAGACATTCAGTTGGTGTCAGAGAATCAGAGAACGGCAAAGTTTTTAGATTGGACACCAAAAGCATAATCTATAAAAGGAAACACTGATAAACTGGGTCTTGTCAAAAATTTAAAAACCTTTGCTCTGAAAAAGACCAGAGGATGGAAAAGATGAAGAGAATGAAAAGACAAGCTACTGACTGTGAACAATACATGAAGATAACATATCTGACAAAAGACTGGTATGTAGAACATATAAAACACTCTCAAAACTCAACAGTAAAACCATCCAAACAATTCAATTAGAAAATACTAACAAAAAAAAAATAACAACAACAAAAAAATAACAACAACAACAAAAATACTAACAGACATTTCACCAAAGAGGATACATAGGTGGCAAATAAGCATATGAAAATAGTTCCCATATTATCTACCAGGGAAATGCAAATGAAAACTCCAATGAGATATCACTACACATATATCAGAATAGCTAAAATAAATACTTACAATGCAAAATGCTGGTGAGGATGCAGAATAACTGGATCTCTCCTACACTGCTTAAAAAATGTCAAAAGTTTATATACTGTATGATTTGATCAATACAACAATTTTGAAGTGACACAATTTTAGACAAGGAGAACAGATTAGTGGTTTCCAAGGGTTAGTAGAGACAAGAAGTGAACAGTGTGTTTATAAAAGGGCAATGCTAGGGATCACTGTGATATTGGACTATGGTGATGGATACACAAAGTTTCACAGGTGATAAAATTGTATGAAACTTAGTACACACATATACACATACATGTATGAGTAAGACTGAGGAAATCTGACGAAGATGGTTGAATTGTATCAGGGTCAAAATTCTGGTTGGTATATTATACTTTAATTTTGTAAAATGTCATAACTGGAGGAAACTGAGCAAAGTGCACAAGGGATCACTTTGCATTATTTTTTTACAACTGCATGTGAATCCACAGTTATCTCAAAATATATTTCAATTAAAAATTTTTTAAATGATGTTCAATGTCAATGTTTAAAAAACTGTTCAAAGCTTTTGTAAGCAAAGGAAACCATTGACAAAATGAAAAGACAACCTACTGAATGGGAGAACACATTTGCAAATGATATGACTGATAAGAAATATCCAACATATTATATATAAACAGCTCATACAACTCAATATCAAAAAACAACCCAATTTAAAAATGGGCAGAAATGATACTGTGTTTAGTACCAAACCCTATATATGCTGTATCTCTTATACACATGCATACCTATGACAAAGTTAATTTATGATTTGGGTACAATAAGAGATTAACAACAACTAATAATAAAATAGAACAACTATAACAATATACTGTGACAAAAGTTAGGTAAATGTGGCCTCTCTCTCTCTCTTAAAATATCTTATTGAATGGAAACGCAGATATGGAGAACAGACTTGTGGACACAGTGCGGGGAGGAGAGGATAGGACAAATTGAGAAAGTAGCACTGACATATATACATTACCATGTGTAAAATAGATAGCTAGTGAGAAGCTGTTTTATAACACAAAGAGCCCAGCCTGGTGCTCTGTGAAGATCTAGAGGGGTGGGATCAGGTGGGGAAGGTGCAAGAGGGAAGGGATAATGTATATGTATAATTATGGCTAATTCACATTGTTGTAGAGCAGAAACCAACACAACACTGTTAAGCAATTATCTTCCAATTAAAAACATACACACAAAATGGGCAGAAGAACTAAATAGACATTTTTCCAAAGAAGAAATGAAGATAGTCAATAGGCACATGAAAAGATGCTCAACATCATTAATCATCAGGGAAATTCAAATCAAAACCACAATGAGATATCACCACACACCTGTCAGAATGACTATTTTTTTCATTTATTTTTATTAGTTGGAGACTAATTACTTTACAATATTGTAGTGGTTTTTGCCATACATTGACAGGAATCAGCCATGGATTTACATGTGGTCCCCATCCTGAACCCCCCCCCACCTCCCTCCCCATCCCATCCCTCTGGGTCATCCCAGAGCACCAGCCCTGAGCACTTGTCTCATGCATCCAACCTGGACTGGCGATCTGTTTCACACTTGACAATATACATATTTTGATGCTGTTCTCTTAGATCATCCCACCCTTGCCTTCTCCAATAGAGTCCAAAAGTCTGTTCTATACATCTGTGTCTCTTTTTCTGTCTTGCATATAGGGTTATCGTTACCATCTTTCTAAATTCCATATATATGCATTAGTATACTGTATTGGTGTTTATCTAATAGAACTACCATATGATCCAGCAATCCCACTCCCCATCACTTTACTTAGAGAATGTTGGCTTAAACAACAAATATTTATTTCTTACAATTCTGGAGGCTGGGAAATCCAAGCTCAAATGTTAGCAGATTTGGTGTCTGGTGAGAACCTGCTTCCTGATTCATAGACAGCCATCTTCTTGTGTCCTCACATGGCAAAAGGTGGAAAGGAGCTCTATGAGGTTTCTTTTATAAAGACACTAATCCCATTCATGAGGGCTTGACCCTCATGATATAATCACCTCCCAAAGGCCTTGCCTCTTAATACCATCACACTGGGATTTAGGATTTCAAGGTGTGAATTTGGGTGGGAGGGGGCACATAAACATGCAGTCCATTGCACACATCAAGAGAGTCTCAACATTCATTAGGGAAATAGAAATCAAAACCACAACGAGACACCACTTCACAATCATTAAGATGGCTAGAATTAAAAAAAAAAACAGACAATAACAAGTGTTAAGAATGGCACATTGGAACCTTCATATATTGCTGGTAGCATGTAAAATGGTGCGACTATTTTGAAAAACAGTTTGGCAGTTCTTTAAAGGTACTGTATGACCCAGCAATTCTACTTCTGAGCGAAATGAAAATATACATCCACACAAAAACTTGTACACAAATGTTCATGGCAGCATTATTCAAGGTAGCCAAAAAGCGAAAACAACCCAAATATCTATCAATTGATGAACGGATAAACAAAATGAGGTATATCCACACAAAGAAATATTATTCAGTAATAAAGAATGAAATACTGATACATGGTATAGCATGGATGAATCTTGAAAACATTCTAAGTGAAAAAAGATAGTCACTGAAGAGCATATATTTTGATTCCATATATATGAAAGGTCTAGAATAGGCAAATTTATAGAGACAGAAAGTAAATCAGTGGCTGCTTGCAGCTGGAGGTATGGGGTGGGAATGTGGAACCAGTACAATGTTTCCTTCTGGGGGTGATGAAATGTTCTAAAATTGGATTATGAGGGTGATTTGCACAACTTGAACATACTAACAACCATTGAATTGTAAGCTTTAAATGTTGAAGTTTGTGGAAGGTGAATTATATCAATAAAGCTGTTAGAAAAAGAAAAGATCATGTAGTTAGTAAGTGGCCATGCAGGATTTCAAATCCAGTATCTGGAAAGCGGAAGGTATTCAACAAACATTTGTTGAATGAATGAATGAATATCCTTCACTTCCAAATTAGCAACAAGATAGAGGTTCTCTCTATCATTCAACATTGTTCTGAAAGCTCTAGCTAATGCAATAGAAGATGAAGTAATCAGAAAAAAATATTTGAAAGGAGGAGAGAGAGTATCATTGTTAATTGAATGTGACATGATATTATATCTAGAAAAACTAAGAGACCATAAAAGGCAACTATAATTCACATGAGAATGTGACAACTGGATTGGATAAGAAATAACATACAAAAAGAAAAAAAATTAAATCAATATTTCCCCCCTATGGAAATAGAGAAATGTGCTATTTATTGTGATGAAATCAAGTGTAAAATATCTAAGAATGAACTTTTAAAAAAAATCCTGAATCTATAAGAAGAAAACTATAAAATATAGTTTTAATGGTTGCTTTTGAAGCAAAATAAAATGGTTTTTAACATTCATATGAAAGAATAAGTGCTAAAAAATATTAAAGAGAACAACCAAAGAAAGGAAGAGTGAGGGGATTAGCACTATTAAATATTAAAAGTATTCCTAAAGTCACAACAGTTTTTTTGAAAGGGAGTAGACACATATATAGAAGAAAAAATTGAGTTCAGAAATAGAACAATATACATCTAGGAATTTATGGGACAAAAGTGGCATTTAACTGAGTTTGAAAAGGGTATTCATTTAATGATTGGTGCTGTCAAATTTTCTAACCAAGTGGAAAATACAAACTTTAATCTCATCTCATACCACACACCAGAATTTTCCAGTTGGATTAAAATTTAACCCTAAAGCAATGGAAATTTAAATTTAAGTCATATATTTACTTAAGCACCAAATCAGGGAGAACTCACTAGGCAAGACATGATATTTAGAACTTGTAAAGAAAAATTATCTAATCAGATGACCATTTTTCTAATTATATATGGAGACACATTTCAAAAATCAGGATATAAAGAGAGATAAAGGGGAAAATTACAATAAATGACAGAAGGTTAATATTCACAAATTAGTGAGAAAGACAAACTACATAAAGGATAAAAAGAGCAAAGGATATAAAAATTTTTTAAATACATTTCAATAGCCAATAAATATGAGATGTTCAGTCACCAGTTGTCAGGAAGATGCACATCAAAGTAAGCTACATACTGTTCTGTTTGGCCCTCAGAGCAGAAATTTAAAAAGCAGCAACAATCAGTGTGGGAGATGATTTTGGAGTGAGCCCTTTTATATGCTGCTAGTGGGAGATGTAATTTTACAAAAGTTTTGGAAAATCATTTAACTGAAATTTCAATACATACCATCCACTTTAAGGAACATCCATTCCTGCAACTAATGATCACTCAGATGACAGTGTCTGACTATAATTTAGAAATCAATAACAAAAATTTCAACTTTGGGGGAAATCAAAATCTCATACCTAAATAACTAAGTGATCAGAGAGAAAACCACAACAGAAATTAGAAAACATTATTAATAAACTATGGTGGAAGTGTTACATATAAAAACTTGTGACATGAAACGAAAGTGTTCTTAGAGAAAAATTCATGAACTTAATGCCTATACTATAAAAGAAAATTATGGGATATTAATTGAGATAAGCATTCAATTTAGGAATTAAAAAAATAGGAATAGAAAAAATCAAGAAACAATGAAATCAAGGGCAGAAACTAATGACACAGAAAACAAAGATACAGGAGGACCAAGAAGGTCAAAAGTAGGTTTTTGAGACAATCACATCTCAATTCTAAAACCACCGATCACTGAACCCATGAAGCAGCGTGGGGTCCATAGGCCCCTCTATCACTAACAACAGTCCCAAATAAATGTATCATTCATCCCACAGAGCTCCATCACTCACACCACAGAAACCTTGACCATCCACCCAATAAACCCAATCATATACCTTATAGACCCTGCAACACTCATCCCACGGCCCTCATCACTTACCTCAAAAACTCTCTATCACTCACTCATTCTCCAATCCTCATCTCACAGGCTCTCCACCACTCACTCTACCGACCACCCATTACTCTCGAAAGACCGTCATCACTCACATCACTGAACCCCTCAGTAATTCCCATGACGCCTCACAGAACGCCAATGATTCGCTGCACAGGACCTCCAAGCACTAACCTCACAGAGCTCAAATCACATCTCTTGACACCAGATCACTCACAGCACAGTCCCCTTTCCTCACTCCACTTACCCCTGATAACTCACTCCAGACTTCCACTGCTTATCCCACAGACCCAGTCACTTACCCCATTAGTGGCCTCCAAGGAGGCTCCTCACTCACCCTACAGACTCCTCATCGCTCACCTCATCAATGCCCCCTGCTCATCCTATAGATTCTATATCACTGACCCCACAGATTCCCCAAAATTCAGCACACAGACTGCTTATTACTTTCCCTACTGCCTCCCATCATTCACCCACAAACCCCTGTGTAGCTCTATGCACCACCTCACAGACTCCAGAGAAGCCCCATTACTCACCCCACAGAGTACCACCACTGAGCAAAGAAGCCATGTCCTAACGCCCCCATAATTATATCAATGCTTTACTGGTGCTAAATCGCCGTCTCAATTAAACTCAGTCCCAGAGCCCAAAGTGTTGAAACTGCCTCTGCGGGACGCTGATGTTTCTGGACTTCACACTGCACATGCTCAGTGTCGGCGCCGAAGCGGCCGTCCACCCCAATTACACCGGGTGCACTCACGAGGTGTCAGTGCGTGCGCGTGTCTGTGTGTGTCGGAGGAGAGGCGGGCTTTCCAATTTTCTTTAGTGACTTTGTCAGACCACTAACATGGCTGTCCTCTTGGGAGTGTCTCTCTGGGAGTCGCCATCTTGGGAGGGTGGGCATCTCTGCAGCTGCGGAACCAGCGGTCCCTCGCCGGACCTGCCTCTGCGGGGTTTCCTGGGAGCCGATCCGGCCCAGCAGGTCGGGCTGCGGCTCCCAGACTCTTCCCTCCCGCGCCGCATCCTCCACTGTTACCCCAAGCGTAGGCCTGGGGTCTTCCCATCTCTGCGTCCTGGGGCCCCGCCCTCCGGCCGTATCCCAAGGGGCCAAGGCATTTTCACACGTAGTAACTCCCCCTGCCCCCTCCCCAGTCCTAGCTAGAAAGACACCTCCAAGCCACCGGCCAGACACTGGCGCCCCCTCCCCAGCCCCCACCCCCGCTCCACTTCTCCAGGTGCGGAAAAGGCCCCGATCCGTGCAGGCTGCTCGCGGCGGCAGAGCCCCGGGCGCCGCTGCGTGCCCACCTGACGGCGCCTCTGTCCACCAGTCGGCTGGGGGCAACGCCCGGCTCCGGCTGTCACCGACCCTGGGTATTTGCTACGGGGGGGGGGGAATAGTACGTGTCAAATTTAGGCCAGGAAGCGGAAGTCGCCCGCAGCGAGAGTTTAACCACTGTGGGCGCGGGGAGCTGAGGTGGTTGAGCGCCAGAAACCAAGTATCTGTGCACGGAGCAGTGGGGGATGCGGGGGGGGGGGGAGGGGGGGGCTTGTGACATAAGTAATGGGACATTTCATCCATTAAAACAAGAAAAACAAAACTCGAGTACTCAGGCTTCCCTGTTTCCTTATATAAACATGAAGGCTACAGCTGTCTTCTAAATATCCAAGGTTTCAAGGTTTTTAGTTTGTTTTTTAAGATTTATTTATTTAATATTAGACTGTTCTGGTTTTCTTTCTTGCTGCTGCGGGTTTTCTCTAGTTGTGGCGAGTGGGCTTATTGCGGTGGCTTCTCTGGGAGCCCAGGCTCTAGGCACCAGGCTTCAATAGTCGCGGAGCTTTGGCTCAATAGTTGGGGCACAGGGGCTTAGTTGCTCCTCAGCATGTAGGATCTTGGAGCAGGTTTCCGCTGCAGTGGCAGGTAGATTATTAACCACTAGACCACCAGGAAAGCCCCAAGTTCCAAGCTTTTATTTGATTCATTTTCATTAGTATTCAGTTTCAAGTGCTAATTTGTAACCGTTTCCCCCTTTTGACCCAAGGATTATTTAGAAATCCAGTGTCAAACTTGCAAAACTTCTCCAAGACTCAAACTTGCCTTAAGCCTCAAGTATGGGGCCCAGTTTTCGACAATGTTTCATTTCTTGATTGAAAAGACTGTATTTTCCAGCTGTTGGGTTTAGCATATGTATTTATTGGTTTGAGCTTGTTAGTGTGTGTGTTAGTTGTGAAATGAAAATATCTCCTGCCATATTAATAAACAAGAAATGTTGAAGGAGGAAAGAGACAGAACAGGCTCCATCTTGAAAGCAGGACTCCATCTTGGGCCAGACTGTGGACATTGAGCTATATGCCCAGTATCGATGGAAACGACATACCAACTGGAAAACCAGACCCTTGGGATGGAAGAGCCCCAGGGCTTGTACCTAGACTTTCTGTCGCCTAAAAGAATACCCTAATTATTTGTGTAACCAAATAGAATCATAAATTCTATAAGCATAAGCTTACTGGGGTATGACCACAGGCCTATTGGTAATTGTCCACTGTTAACTACCTAGGCTTAAGGCATACGAATCACTGGTTAACTTTGTATTTTTCTTTTTATTTGTTCAGACTAGTTTCAGAGAATTTGAGGAGGTGGGTTTGAGCACGTACACTTAGGGTATATAAGGTTTCCACAAAAACTGGTCAGGGTCCTTGGCTAAGAGGAGACTCTGCCTTGGGCCCGCCGGTGTAATAAATTGCACTCCACTATCTGCATTGTCCTTCGGAGTGAGTTTGTTTCCAGGAACGGGAGGCTACAACAATGTCACAGCCATCAGTTATTTCTGGCCTCCAAATGTGAATGATCGCTCCCAAAACTGCGATCCAGCAGGCGTTGCCACCCCCCCACCCCATAGTGATTGCTGAGGAGCTGGAGGAATACAAGAAGCAAGGTGAACAAGGAAACAGGATTGGCCCCAAATAGCTGAGGTGCATATGAAAGAAATGAATTCAGTGAGCCCACAGGCTTGCATCTTTCCACACATAGAAGGCTAAATTCCTTAACTTGATACCTGATATGTGGTGTTCAGACTACCTGCTCCCTTTGTTGCAAACTTGCATGTAGCCTGACTTCCCTTCCTGACTCCTTGGAGCAGTTTTCTCAGAGCTACTGAGATGCAGTCTCCCTGGCTCAGAGTCCTAAACATTTCCACCAAATAAAATAATCCTCTACTTTCAGGTTGTGACTATTCTTTTAGTCGACATAGTGTTAGTTGCTCAGTCGTGTCCAACTCTATACGACCTCATGGACTGTGTGGCCTGCCAGGCTCCTCTGTTCATGGAATTCTCCAGGCAAGGATACTGGAATGGGTAGCCATTTCCTTCTCCAGGGGATTTTCTTGACACAGGGATCGAACTGGCATCTCTGTATCTCCTGCATTGGCAGGCAGATTCTTTACCACTAGGGCCACTAGGGAAACCCCTGAGCTATTTAAAATGTGTATGTTCTTCCTGATGATTTTCTTCTGCTTGCTCTCTGAGTTAGTGAGCGAGATCTCCCACGGTACTGGTAAGTCAGATTTTCATTGCACCAGTCAATTTTTGCTTCCTATATTTTGAAATTTTACTATTAAATCCAAGGGTATTGTGTTGTTGAATAGATACAGCCAAATCACGTCCCCCAAATATTTTAACATTTCCTACTCCCACCAGCACAGTATGAATCCACCAAGGCAAATCTTTAGCACTGAACGTTGATGCTCTAATTTATGCCAATCTGAGGGGTAATTTAATTGCTTTAACTTGCACTACCCTTGAAGGAGGAAACAGACAGAGCTGGACTCCATCTTAGGCCAGGCTGTGAACATTAGGCTACATGCATGGTCACCCTCCCAATGGACTCTGAACTTTGTGCCCGGTGTCTATAGAAATGACATTCCAATGGAAAACCAGACGCCCCCAGATAAAAGAGTCTCAGGACTTGTATAAGGACTCTCCATTGCCTAAAAGAATATGCTAATTATCTCTGTAACAGAACAAAGTGGCAAATTCCAATATGTTTATCGGGATATGACCACAGGCCTATTGATAAATATCCACTGTTTATCTAATCTTGTGACACGTGAATCATGGGTTAACTTTGATCGTATCTCTCTTTTAGCTTGTCCAGACTAGTTTCAAGGAATTTGGGGAGGTAGGTTTGAGCAAGTACACTTAGGGTATATAAGGTTTTCACAAAAACTGGTTGGGGTCTTTGGCTAAGAGGAGACTCTGCCTTGGGCCCGCCTGTGTAATAAACTGCACTCCACTATCTCCATTGTCCTTCGGAGTGAGTTTGTTTCCAGGAACGCGTGGCTACAACACCCTGACCACTTGTGAAACTGAGGCTCTTTTTCTGTTTGTTGACAATTTAGATTTTCTCTTTGACAAATCTTCATATCCTTTGTTAAGTTTTCTTTGCAATGATTTGTCTTTTTCTTATCAATTTGTAAGAGCTCTTTGTAAACTAGAGATATTTTTTGCATTGCAATATTTACCCCTAACTCATTCTGTCCTTTGCATTTTGTAGGTGTCCTTTTATCTGTAATTAGAAAAATGTATTCTTTCATCAAAAATAAGCTTTCTTGGACTTCCCTGGTGGTCCAGTGGTTAAGAATCTGCCTGCAGGGGACATGGGTTTGATCCCTGGTTCAGGAAGATTCCACATGCTGTGGAGCAACTAAGCTCATGCACCACAACTACTAAGCCCATACACCTAGAGCCCATGCCTCACAAGAAGAGAAGCCACTGCAATGAGAAGCCCACATACTGCAACAAGAGTGGCCCCCACTCACCACAACTACAGAAAGCAACACCACAACTACAGCAACAAAGACCCAGTGCAGCCAAAAATAAAATTTTTTTAAAAAAAGCTTTCTTTTCTGGCTTCTGTGTTTCCTGCCTTGCATGGACCCCTTCTCCATTCCAAGTACTCCTAAAAAGATAGTCTTAACATTTATTTCATTTTTGTTTTAAAATTTTCTACTTATACCTTTAATCTAGTTGAAATTGACTCTGATGTATGGTATGAGATTAAGATCAAGCTTCATTGTTGCTGCATCAAATAGAGATAAATCCAGACTTGGATAGGGAGAGACTAGAAAGAAAAGCTATTGCAAATAGGGAGAGAATCCCCATCTCAGAAATCTGCAAGCATCTCAAAACCAAACAGAAAAAGGCTTTTCTTTTATAGATAGGATAAGGAAGAGGCAAGCCAAGATAAGCAGACTCTGTGGAAGAGAATCTGCACAATCAGGGAAATGACCAATGGGATCTGACAGGAGAGTGTCCACTGTGGTCAGCCAGTTCTCAGGAGATGCTGAGGAAAGGGCATGTTCCACATTTTTTTGAGCTTCCTCAGGCTTGAGGGCAAGCAGGGTTCAGGAACCTGTAGGAAAGAGAGAAGCTTGGCTAAAGTTTGGCTAATAAGCATTTTGTTGTGGTTAATCAATGTTTATGGGGGAAAAGAATGAGAATTCGGAGGGTCTGTGTCTGGCCATGTTATCAACAAACAGGTGGTGTCCGTGAGTCCAAAGTCACACAGGGAAGGGGGGATCTTTGCTGTAAGCAAAGAGTGACACAAAAGAGCACAAAAGAGTAAGGGAATTTCTTAACCTTCACTATTTACCAGGATCACGGGGCTCAGGTAAAATTCAACATTATCAACTGGCACCATTTATGGAACATATTACCCAAAAGCCCCTGAATTAAATGTCATTTCTGTCATATAAGGTCACAAATATTTAGCTTAATCTGAACTCTATCATGTCTCTGTAATCTATATGATTTCAAAAGATTTTTTTTCTCACAGATTTACTTTTTCTAGAAACTTTGAAGTTTAAAATCATTTTATAAAGTTTAAAAATGAATACTACCCCTCCTCAAATTAAAAAAAAAAAACCCTCCACAAAACAAAACTGTTGTAATTCTGATTGGAATTGTATTATATCAATATTATACTTTGGAAAGAGTTAATGCTTTTTATTATGACTTTGAGGAGATACCTCACATCCAAGGGCAAAAGAGACCCCCCCAGCAAGATGGTAGGAGGGGTGAATTCACATTTAGAATCAAACCCCATTCCTGCCAGAGACGCTCAGAGGGCACAAACAAACCTTGTCTGCACCAGGACCCAGAGACCCCACAGAGACTGATACAGAACTGTGTTTGAGCATCTCCTGTGGAGGTATGGCTCAGCAGTGGACTGCTGCAGGGGCAGGGGCTCTGGGTGCAGCAGACTTGGGTAGGACATATATCCTCTTGGAGGAGGTCGCCATTAACCCCACCATAGAGCTGCCAGAACTTACACAGGACTGAGAAATAGACTCTTGGAGGGCCCAAACAGAACCTTGTGCACCAGGATCCAGGAGAAAGGAGCAGTGACCCCACAAGAGACTGACCCAGAAGTGCCCGGGAGTGTCCAGGAGTCTCCAGCTGAGGCATGGGTCTGTGGTGGCCTGCTGCAGGGCTGGGGGCACTGAGTGTAGCAGTGTATGCATGGGACCTTTTGAAGGAGGTCGCCATTATCTTCATTACCTCCACCACAGTTTGAAATGAAAGTGAAAAAGTGAAAGTGAAGTCCCTTAGCCGGGTGCGACCCCTATGGACTGTAGCTCACCAAGCTACTCTGTCCATGGGATTTTCCAGGCAAGAGTACTGGAATGGGTTGCCATTTCCTTCTCCAGAGGATCTTCCCAACCCAGGGATGAAACCTGGTCTCCCACATTATAGGCAGACAGTTTACCATCTGAGCCACCAGGGAAGTCTTAGGGGCCACCAGGTTTGGCCCCAGGTAAATAACAGGGAGGGAACACAGCTCCACCCATCAACAGAAAATTGGATTAAAGATTTACTGAGCATGGCCCCGCCCATCAGAACAAGACCCAGTTTCCCCCCCAGTCAGTCTCTCCCATCAGGAAGCATCCATAAGTCTCCCATCCTTCTCCATCAGAGGGCAGACAGACCGAAACTACAATCACAGAAAACTAACCAATCTGATCACATAGACCACAGCCTTGTCTAACTCAATGAAACTATGAGCCATGCCGTGTAGGGCCACCCAAGACAGATGGGTCATGGTGGAGAGTTCTGACAAAATGTGGTCCACTGGAGAAGGGAATGGCAAACCACTTCAGTATTCTTGCCTTGAGAACCCCATGAACAGTATGAAAAAGCAAGGAGATAGGACACTGAAAGATGAACTCCCCAGGTCGGTAGGTGCCCAATATGCTACTGGAGATCAGTGGAGAAATAACTCCAGAAAGAATGAAGAGACGGAGCCAAAGCAAAAACAAAACCGAGTTGTGGATGTGACTGGTGATAGACGCGAAGTCCGACGCTGTAAAGAGCAATATAGCATAGGAACCTGGACTGTTAGGTCCATGAATCAAGGCAAATTGGAAGTGGTCAGCAGATGATATACCAAGAGTGAACATCGACATTTTAGGAATCAGTGAAGTAAAATGGACTGTAATGGGTGAATTTAATTCAGATGACCATTATATCTACTACTGTGGGCAGGAATCCCTTGGAAGAAATGGAGTAGCCATCATAATCAACAGAAGAGTCAGAAATGCAGTACTTGCATGCAGTCTCAAAAACGACAGAATGGTCTCTGTTCGTCTTGAAGGCAAACCATTCACTATCACAGTAATCCAAGTGTATGCCCCGACCAGTAATGCTGAAGAAGCTGAAGTTGAATGGTTCTATGAAGACCTACAAGACCTTCTAGAACTAACACCCAAAAAAGATGTCCTTTCATTATAAGGGACTGGAATGCAAAAGTAGGAAGTCAAGAAACACCTGGAGTAACAGACAAATTTGGCCTTGGAGTACAGAATGAAGCAGGGCAAAGGCTAACAGAGTTTTGCCAAGAGAATGCACTGTTCATAGCAAACACCCTCTTCCAACAACACAAGAGAAGACTGTACACATGGACATCACCAGATGGTCAACACCAAAATCAGGTTGATTATATTCTTTGCAGCCAAAGATGAAGAAACTCTATACAGTCAGCAAAAACAAGACTGGGAGCTGACTGTGGCTCAGATTATGAACTCCTTATTGCCAAATTCAGACTTAAATTGAAGAAAGTAGGGAAAACCACTAGACCATTCAAGTATGACCTACATCAAATCCCTTATGATTATACAGTGGAAATGACAAATGAATTCAAGGGATTAGATCTGATAGAGTGCCTGAAGAACTATGGACAGAAATTCATGACATTGTACAGGAGGCAGGGATCAAGACCATCCTCAAGAAAAAGAAATGCAAAAAAGCAAAAGGCTGTCCATGGAGGCCTTACAAATAGCTGTGAAAAGAAGAGAAGCAAAAAATAAAGGAGAAAAGGAAAGATGTACCCATTTGAATGCAGAGTTCCAAAGAATAGCAAGAAGAGGTAAGAAAGCCTTCCTCGGTGATCAGTGCAAAGAAAGAGGAAAACAATAGAAGGGGAAAGACTAGAGATCTCTTCAAGAAAATCAGAGATACCAAGGGAACACTTTATGCAAACATGGGCCCAATAAAGGACAGAAATGGTATGGACCTAACAGAAGTAGAAGATATTAAGAAGAGGTGGCAAGAATACACAGAGGAACTATAGAAAAAATATCTTCATGACCCAGATAATCATGATAGTATGATTACTCACCTAGAGCCAGACATCCTGGAACGCAAAGTCAAGTGGGCCTTAGGAAGCATCACTATGAACAAAGCTAGTGGAGATGATGGAATTCCAGCTGAGATGTTTCAAATCCTAAAAGATGATGCTGGGAAAGTGCTGCACTCAATATGCCAGCAAATTTGGAAAACAGCAGTGGCCACAGGACTGGAAAAGGTCAGTTTTCATTCCAATCCCAAAGAGAGGCAATGCCAAAGAATACTCAAACTATTGCACAGTTGCACTCATCTCACATGCTAGTAAAGTAATGCTCAAAATTCTCCAAGCCAGGCTTCAACAGTATGTGAACCGTGAACTTCCAGATGTTCAAGCTGGATTTAGAAAAGGCAGAGGAACCAGAGATCAAATTGCCAACAACCATTGGATCATCGAAAAAGCAAGAGAGTTCCAGAAAAACATCTACTTCTGCTTTATTGACTATGCCAAAGACTTTGACTGTGTGGATCACCACAAACTGTGGAAAATTCTTCAAGAGACTGGAATACCAGACCACCTTACCTACCTCTTGAGAAATCTGTATGCAGGTCAGGAAGCAATAGTCAGAACTGGACATGGAACAACAGACTGGTTCCAAACTGGGAAAGGAGTATGTCAAGGCTGTATATTGTCACCCTGCTTATTTAACTTATATGTAGAGTACATCATGAGAAACGCTGGGTTGGATAAAGCACAAGCTGGAATCAAGACTTCCTGGAGAAATATGAATAACCTCAGATATGCAGATGACACCACCCTTAAGGCAGAAAGTGAAGAAGCACTAAAGAACCTCTTGATGAAAGTGAAAGAGGAGAGTGAAAAAGTTGGCTTAAAACTCAACATTTAGAAAACCAAGATCATGGCATCTGGTCCCATCACTTCATGGCAAATAGATGGGGAAACAATGGAAACAGTGAGAGACTTTACTTTTGGGGGATCCAAAATCACTGCAGATGGTGACTGCAGCCATGAAATTAAAGGACGCTTACTCCTTGGAAGAAAAGTTATGACCAACCTAGGCAGCATATTAAAAAGCAGAGACATTACTTTGCTAACAAAGGTCTATCTAGTCAAAGCTATGGTTTTTCCAGTAGTCATGTATGGATGTGAGAGTTGGACTATAAAGATAGCTGAGTGCCAAAGAATTGATGCTTTTGAACAGTGGTGTTGGAGAAGACTCTTGAGAGTCCCTTGGACTGCAAGGAGATCCAACCAGTCCATCCGAAAGGAAATCAGTCTTGAATATTCATTGGAAGTGCTGATGCTAAAGCTGAAACTCCAATACTTTGGCCACCTGATGCAAAGAACTGACTCATTCGAAAAGATGCTGATGCTGGGAAAGATTGACGGTGGGAGGAGAAGGGGAAAACAGAGAATGAGACAGTTGGATGGCATCACCGACTCAATGGACATGAGTTTGAGTCAACTCCGGGAGTTGGTGATGGACAGGGAAGCCTGGCATGCTGTAGTCCATGGGGTCGCAAAGAGTCGGACACGACTGAGTGACTGAACTGAACTGAACTGATTATAATAAGCCTTTATATCTAAGGATTTGATGTGTCACTATTTGATTATGTCTTGTGTTACATGCTGCAATGATGTTTTCTGGTTTTCTTCTTATAAGTCCACCTTTTTGGTTAAATTGATCTTGTGCGTGTGTGTGTGCATACTCAGTCACTTCAGTTGTGTCCAGCTCTTTGCAACCTCAGGGACTCTAGCCTGCCTGGCTCCTCTGTTCATTGGATTCTCTGGGCAAGAATACTAGAGTGGTTTGTCATGCCTTCCTCCAGTGGATCGTCCCAACCCAGGGATTGAACCTGAATCTCCTGCATTGCAGGTGGATTCTTTACCCACCAAGCCACCTGGGAAGCCCAAATTGATTCTTAGATATTTATAATATTTGTATTGTCATTGTTAAGACTTATTTTTGCTAATCCTATCTGCTAACTGCTAGTATAGTAAGAAAAGATCTATTTTTATGATTTTATCTTATATTCAGCTCCTCACCAAAACTCCCTACCAATTCTGGTAGCTTCTGGTAGTATAGTCTTTTAAGTTTTCTAATTGTATAATCATATCAAATTTAGATAATAGTCTCTCTTGTATCTGCTAATTGATGTGATTAGTTATTTTTTTCCACTGAATTAACTGTCCAATATGGTAGCCTCTAAGTTTATGTGACTATTTAAATTTATTGAAGCTATATAAAATTTATTAATAAAATTCAGTTTCTTAGTCACCTAGCCACATTTTAAGTGCTCAATGGCAGCACATGGCTTGTGGCTACTCTATTAGGCAGCTCTCTATATAGAACATTGCATCATTGTGGCAAGTTCTTTCAGACAATGCTGAGATAGAACCTTCAAAATAATGTTGAGTAATAGATATGATAGAGAGCATTCTTATCCTGTTGTCACTTTTGATGGAAATTATTTTAACCATTTTACCATTTAGTATAAAGTTTTCTGGCAATTTTTGGAAAATTGGATTTGTCAATTTTAAGTAGTTTCCTTCTATTTAATATAATGGCTCACGAATTGCCTCGTATACCCTTTTATATTAATAGTGTTATATGACTTCTCTAAAGTGTTGGTGTAATGAAGTATGTCAATTGATTTACAAATATTAAACCATACTAGCCTTACTGGAATCATCTTAATGGTTATGGTGTATAATTTTTTCAAGACATATCTGGATTTATTTGATATTTTGATATTTTATTTAGGAAAATTTAACCATATTCATGAAATATTATCTCTAGTTATCTTCTTTTTCAAGCAATATATTTTAGCTTTGGTATTAAAATTATTCTTCTTTTATAAAATAAACTAGGAAACTTCCATCTTTCTCTATGAACTAGACTCTATAGACCCATTTAGTCCTGATTTATTTTAGAAAGTGTTTCTTAATTTCCAACTGATTAAGATATTTTGGTAACATTTGAATTTATTTCTGTTTTTGTTGGCTTTTATCAGAGAATGGGATCTGCCAAAGTCCCACTTTAAAAAAATGTATCAATCATTTCTCTGAGGCAAAATTAGACAAGTGAATGTTTTTTAATGTTGTAAGGACATAAGAGTAGAGATTATATAGTCTGCTTGTAAGATTCAAAATTCTTTTATGTCTTTTAAATGTGGCTTGTTGATTACAATGTTCATATCTTTTCTACTTTTAATTATTTTTGTTAGCTTTATATATCATATTCTGAAAGAGGTATAACCTCCCACTATAAATTATGAATTTAGAATTTTGTTCCTTTTCTATGAATTTTTGCTGGTGTTATTGGTGTTAGTGTAAATATTTATATACATTATTAAATATATCTTCATCTAATGTATGCTTTATTATTACACAAGGTCTAGAAATTTCTAGAAATCTGTTGAATGCTTTTGACTTTTGAGTTTAACCTGACAATTGTATCATCGGGCCTCCTTTATTCTGCTTGCATTTACCTGATGTATCTTTGCTAGTGTTTAGTTTTGCCTCTTTGTGTGAAACGTTCTTTTAGGAAACAGTGCATAACTTTTGTTTTTTAAACCCATTTCACAGTTTTGTATAGGAGAATATATGAAAATATGCCGATTTTGTCTTCCATCAGACTGTTTCCCTTTTTCTACTTTCTTGTTGACACTCTTTCAATTTCATTTGCTGTCTCTGTGTCAAGCTCCTATTCATTCTCCTTCTGCCTCTCTTAGTAATTTGGAAATTCGATTTTGCTTATCAGTTCTGCTGGTGATTATCCTTCCATTACATGTAAACATGATTCAAATTTTCTCTATTGGTCCGTGAAACACACACACACTTTCATTTATTCCTAGTTTCTCAGGAAACAGTTATCATTTAGAAATTTTTACTTCTTCATTTTACCCTCACCCAAAATTTCTGTTCTTTTCTGAGATAATTTTTAAAAATGGGAATGAAAGCTGGAAACAAGGTGGCAGCAGAGCAGTTTTTAAATCTCTCTTCATGCCAACATGCAAACAGACAGAGTAACCACGTAGCAACACCAAAATCCATAGACAATATTTACAATGAAACCAGGGGACACAGTATCTCCAGCATGGAAGATTTTCTGCAGATACGACTGCCAACAATATTTTTATCTCCATTAGGGCTTGCCATTCCTTCCATTCAGATATGGAACATATTTTTTCACTCTGTGTCTGGGCTGGGCTTATTTTCTTTTTCACCAATAAAATGAAGTAGAAGTGGCATTCTGGGGCTTCTGAGCCTAGGTGTTAAGAGGACTTGAACTTCTGCTTTAATGTGAAGGGAACCTAGACACCCTGTAAAAAAAAGTCTTTCTATCTTTCTGAAGACCAAAGCTCTGAGACACCATTTTAGAAATGAGTCCATGTGCATGACAACTGAGGTCCAACTGACAACTAGCACCAAGGTCCCAATCATGTAATGACAGCAGCTTGAATCCTCCAACCCCATACCAGTTGCTTCAGACATCATATGTGGAAGATATGGAGCCATCTCCACTGAGCCCTGCCCAAATTTTTGATCCACAGAATTGTGAACAATAAAACGGTTATTATTTTAAGCCACTAAGTTTTGGTGCAGTTTATTTCCATAGCAATAAATAGTCAAAATACCCATGAATCTCAAAATATGTGAAGGTGAAGACAGCTCATCAATAGCCACAAGAATTGTATAGTATAGTTATCCGTGTAGGAAAAAGCAGGGAGAAATAGGGGCATTTGACAGACCTGAGAATAGAAGAATACCAAAACAGTCAACAGTGTTGGTATGCCAACTTGAATTCAGCAGTTGAAACTGAGAGATGTTTTACTTCATCTAGTAACAAGTGAATGTAAGAGGTCTGCACTAAGATCTGAGGGGGGCTGTGAACTCTTAAGACTGACTCTGCTTGGGAGTCCCCAAGACTACCCTCCAATTCAATGATTCACCAGGAGAACTCAGATAATTTAGCAAAGCAGTTATACTCATTGTTAAGGTTTATTACAACAAAAGGATAGAGATTTAAATCAGCAATGGAAAAGATCACATGGGGCAGAGAGACCAAGAGCAAGCTTCTAGTTCTCCTCTCCCAGCAGAGTCATCTAGCCCAGTGCTTAATTCTCCCAACAAGATATGGGGTAACACACAGAAGCTCATATTGCCAACCAAGAAAGCTCACTTGAACTTTGGTCAGAATTTTTATTTGGAGTTGGTTATGTGGGGCAGAGCTGACCTTAGTTACTAAGTCCCTCCAAAGTTCAAGCTGATTCTGGATGGCCCAAGACCTCCACCATAAATTACAGCTTTAAAATAAACTATATGGCATGGTTCATGGATTCAGGCAAACAAAAATACCCTTAATAGACAGGCTATTCCAAGGGCTTTGAGGTTGTCTACCAGGAGCTGGGCAAGGGCCAAATCTTTCTTTGGAATGTGCAGAGTTAATCCTTCATTGTATACCGGTCCACTAGGGCTCTCTTCCAGAACAAGGTTTTACACTGAAGAGAAAATAAAAATTGAGCAGGTTAGGACAATGGAGAGTAGGTATATTCACTTCCTACGGCTGCTGAAGCAAATTACCTCAAACTTGGTGGTTTAAAGCAACAGTAATTTATTCTCTCACAGTTCTAGAGGCAAGTAGTCTGAAATCAGTATCACTGGGCCAAAAATCACAAGGTCTCAGCAGGGTCCAGCTCCATCCAGGTTGCCAGCATGCCTCACTTCTGAGCCCTCACCAGCAGTGCTCTCAGCATCTCTGTTTCTATCAGAAGTGTATTTTAGGCAATCTAGGCTTTTTCTGTCATGTTCTTTAAGATTCTTCCAGCCTCTGCATATTATCCGACTACCCTATTCCTAAGCCACTTCCACATTTTTTAGATATTTGTTATAGCAACACCCCACTTCAAGTACCAAACTCTGCATTAGTTTCCTATTGCTATTGGAACAAATCACCACAAACTTAGTGGCTTAAAACAACATAAATTTATTCTCTCACAGTTTTGGAAGCCAGAAGTTCCAAATCAGTATCTCTTGGCCAAGACCAAGGTGTTGGCAGAGTCATGCTCCCCCTGGAAGCTTTAAGGGAGAATTCGTTACTTGCTTTTTCCAGCTCTGGTGGCTGCTGGCAATCCTTGGCTTGTGGCCGCATCACTCCAAACTCTGCCTCTGTAGTCATATATCCTTTTCCTCTTCAATTTGTGTGATCTTCCTTTGCCTCTCTCTTATAAAGATACTTGTCAAAGGGCCCACCTGGAGAACTCTGGATAATCTCATCTCAAAATCCTTAATCACCTCTGCAAAGTCCTTTTTTTTTTGCCATATGGTAACATTCCTAGGTTTCAGGGATTCAGACATGGCTTTTTTTTTAGGGAGCCATTATTTGGTCTACATCAGTAAGGAAAGAGAATGTCCAGGTAAAAGTAGGGGAATAGAGTTAAGAAATCTCAGAAATAACTTGCTATAATCTAGCACTATGCAAAAACAGAAGAGGGAGCTCTGACATTTGAGAAGCTACTCTGAACCTCTGCCTCCTTCCAAAAGTTAAGGAAAGCTAATTTCATACAAAGAAGAGAAAAAAAATGTACAGAAGGCAAAAAAAATGTACAGAAAGCAAGTCCCATATAATGTGCTGTAAAATAAAAGAATAAGAAGGCAGAATATCAACCTTAGAGACAATGAAAGCATGACTGAAACTCATGCTTATAGAACACATCAAAGTTATAGCCAGCTTTTGTTTTGTTTTGGTGTTGTTTTTTTTTGCCGCACCACTTCTGAGCTCCAATCAGGGATTGAACCCCAAGGCCCTCGGCAGTGAGAGCATGGAGTCCTAACCACTGGACCACCAAAAAATTCCTGAAGCAGCTATTTTGAACATGCTAAAAGACATTAAGAAAATGGTACAAGGCAATAAAAGAATAACACAAACAAGTACTAGAAAAATTCAGCAATAACTTGTATGTTGGGAAATATCGGGGAAAAAAGAAAAACTAATTTCAGAATAGAAGATTAAACTATAAGGAGCACAAAGCAAATAAACACAATACATGATGGCTTAAGGGAAATAGAAGGCAAAAAGGAGGAACGTTTGAAAAATATTTTATTTATTTCTTTGACTGCATTGGGTCTTAGTTGAGGCACAAGGGCTTAGTTGCTCCACAGCCTGTGGGATCCAGTCAGAGATTGAACCTATGTCCCCTGCACTGCAAGGTGGATTCTTAACCACTGAGCTACCAGCGAAGCCCTGGAACATGTTTCTTTAAGAAAAAAGAAAGAAAGAAAGAAAAAGATTTGAGGACAAATGATCAATATTGAAGGCAGAAAAAGAATATCCAATTCACACTTCATAGAAGTCCCTGAAAAA
The DNA here is from genome assembly GCF_019320065.1 of Cervus canadensis. Lineage (NCBI taxonomy): Eukaryota > Metazoa > Chordata > Mammalia > Artiodactyla > Cervidae > Cervus > Cervus canadensis. The sequence goes on from NC_057419.1 coordinate 50,004,258, forward strand.
GAAAACCAGATGGAGGGAACAAAACAAATATTAAAAAATTATAGCTTCAGAAAACTTCCTAGAATAATTTTAAAAGATCAAAACAGCATATTAAGAGAGAACACCTGACTTCCTTCTGCTTCCGGCCAAGATGGAGTAACAGGGACCAGATTTACCCTCCAATCTGAAACAAGTAAAATAATGATAAAAAGTATATGAAACAATAGATGGGAAAGTAGAAGCAGTGACAGATTTTATTTCTTGGGCTCCAAAATCACTGTGGACGGTGACTGCAGCCATGAAATTAAAAGACACTTGCTCTTTGGAAAGAAAGCCATGACAAACCTAGACTGCATATTAAAAAGCAAAGACATTGCCAACAAAGGTCTGTATAGTCAAAGTTACGGTTTTTTCAGTAGTCATGTATGGATGTGAGAATTGGATCATAAAGAAGGCTGAGGACTGAATAACTGATGCTTCAAATTGTGGTGTTGGAGAACACTCCTGAGAGTCCCTTGGACTGTAAGTAGATCAAAACAGTCAATCCTAAAGGAAATCAACCCTGAATATTCATTGGAAGAACTGATGCTGAAGCTGAAGTTCCAATACTTTGGCCACCAGATGCGAGAAACTGACTCACTGGAAAAGACCCTGATGCTGGGAAAGATTGAAGGCAAAAGGAGAAGGCGGGTGGCAGAGGATGAGATGGTTAGGTAGCATCACTGACTCAGTGGACATGAATCTGAGCAAACTCCAGGAGATAGTGAAGGACAGGGAAGCCTAGCATGTTGCAGTCCATGGGGTCGCAAACAGACAGATACAACTTAGTGACAGAACAACAACAATATGAAACAATGGTCTTCAAGTTGGACATCTGGCAATGAAGAATGGTGATCCTTGAGAAAGGGGAAACAAATGAAATGAGTCCTACAGATGCCTCAGCCTGGATAGAGTTTTCCGTCATAGCACTGACAATGGAAAATTCAGACGAAGCCCAGTACTCTCCTTGAGTTAAGGAGATGGACTTGGGAGTCCAAGGAGACCAAGGAAGCTAGAGTTCACAGGTTAGGGCGCTGAAGAGAAGAGAGATACATAGAAATGGAAAGAACTCCAGAGATCTGCAGAAGGTCCTGCTTGAGTCTTTGGCTGAGCACTCCTCAGCACATGCAAGTGATAAAACAACACAAAGCTGGGTAAAGAACCACCAGAAAGAATTAAAGAGAATTATCTTTAGAGTTCAAAGAAGACTGTGAATAGTTCCTAATCTCATCAGATAGAGTAGAAAACCTCATAATCCACAGGGAATCAAGTAGAGTACTTAGAAGGCCAATAGTGGAGGCAAAATATGCCCTAGGCTATACGTCACTCTGGGCTTCCTTGGTGGCTCAGACAGTAAAGAATCTGCCTACTAAGTGGGAGGCCCAGTTTGGATCTTTGGGTTGGGAATATCCCCTGGAGAAGGGAATGGCAACCCACTCCAGTATTCTTGCCTGGAGAATTCCATGGACAGAGGAGCCTGGCAGGCTACAGTCCATGGGGTCGCAGAGTCAGACACGACTGAGCAACTAACACCTGACCTTGATATGCTGCTCTGGCCCTGCCTGCATGCGTGCATGCTAAGTCACTCAGTTGTGTCTGACTCTTCTGACCCTGTGGACTGTAGCCCGACGGGTTCCTCTGTCCATGGAATTCTCCAGGCAAGAATATTGGAGTGGGTAGCCATTTCCTTCTCCAGGGGATCCTCATGACCCAGGGATGGAACCCAGGTCTATTGCAGGTTTGTTTGTTTGTTTGTTTGTTTTTTAACCACTAGTGCTATCTGGGAAGCTCTCTGAGCCTGTCTAATAAAGCCTAAAAGCAAGATCTGAAAAAATCCAACTTTCCCCAATAAATTAACTGTGTCCCAGAATAAGCCTTTTATTTATAAGAATACAAAAATATCCATCCCCAAGCAAGATAAAATTCACAATGTCTTTCATCTCCTAAAAAAATAACCAGGCATGGGGAATTCCCTGGTGGTCCAGTGGTTAGGGCTCCATACTCTCACTGCAGGGTGCATGGGTTTGATTCCTGGTCAGGGAACGAAGATCCCAAATGCTGTGTGGCCAAAAATAAATAAAAATAATGAGACATGCAATGAAGCAGGCAAACGTAGGGCACAAAATTTGGAGAAAAATAAACTGACCAGATTGATCCAGAAATGACATAGATTGTGAATCAAAAGTGAAGAACATTAAAACAGTCATTATAACTCTATTACAAATGTTCAAAAGTCTAGATTATGCATATTAAGTAGAAACATGGAATTTTTAAAAAAAATCATTGTCTGGTGGGATTTATTCTAACAATGCAAGATCAATTACATATTCAAAGTCCAATGAATATAATTCACCATATTAACAGATAATGAATGAAAACCAAGATCATATCAATAGATATATTTTAAAACAATTTTACAAAATCACACATTTATGATATAAAAACACCCAGTGAACTAAAAATGATGAAAGCTAGCTCAACTTGCTAATGGGCATCCACAGAAAAATCTATTCTTAATGTGATACTTAGTGGTGAATGCTTTCCTCTTAAGGTTGGCAAAGGTGTAGGAATGCCCATTCTCATTGCTTTCATGCAAGCTTTTCTTTAAAGGCCCAAATAAAACTTCTGGAGATGAAAAACTACAATATGTGAAATGAAAAATGAATGGATAGAATTAACAGCAGATTAGATATAGCAGAAAAAACGATTAGTGAATTTGAAGGCATAGTGATAGAAACTATCCAAACTGAAATGTAGGAGGAAAAAAGACTGAAAAATGAACAGACAAAATCAAGCTGCCTAATAAATATAAAAGACGAGGAGCTGACTGTGGCTCAGATTCCTTATTGCTAAATTCAGACTTAAATTGAAGAAAGTAGGGAAAACCACTAGACCATTCAGGTATGACCGAAATCAAATCCCTTATGATTATATAGTGGAAGTAACAAATAAATTCAAGGGATTAGATCTGATAGAGTGCCTGAAGAACTATGGAGAGAGGTTCATGACATTATACAGTGATCAAGGAGGCAGTGATCAAGACCATCCCCAAGAAAAAGAAATGCAAAAAGGCAAAATGGTTGTCTGAGGAGGTCTTACAAATAGCTAAGAAGAGAAGAGAAGCTAAAGGCAAAGGAGAAAAGAAAAGATATACTCATCTGAATGCGGAGTTCCAAAGAATAGCAAGGAGAGATAAGAAAGCCTTCCTCAGTGATCAATGCAAAGAAATAGAGGAAAACAATAGAATGGGAAAGACTAGAGATCTCTTCAAGAAAATCAGAGATACCAAGAGAACTTTTCATGCAAAGATGGGCACAATAAAGGACAGAAATGGTATGGACCTAACAGAAGCAGAAGATATTAAGTAGAGGTGGCAAGAACTATACAAAAATGATCTTCACGACTCGGATAACCACGATGGTGTGATTATTCACCTAGAGCCAGACATCTTGGAGCCCAAACTCAAGTGGGCCTTAGGAAGCATCACTACAAACAAAGCTAGTGGAGGTGGTGGAATTCCAGTTGAGCTCTTTCAAATCCTAAAAGATGATGCTGTGAAAGTGCTGTACTCAACATGCCAGCAAATTTGGAAAACTCAGCAGTGGCCACAGGACTGGAAAAGGTCAGTTTTCATTCCAACCACAGAGAAAGGAAATGCCAAAGAATGCTCAAACTACCACATAATTGCACTCATCTCACACGCTAGCAAAGTAATGCTCAAAATTCTCCAAGCCAGGCTTCAGCAGTATGTGAACCGAGAACTTCCAGATGTTTGAGCTGGATTTAGAAAAGGCAGAGGATCCAGAGATCAAATTGCCAACATACACTGGCTCATAGAAAAAGCAAAAGAGTTCCAGAAAAACATCTTCTTCTGCTATATTGACTATGTCAAAGCCTTTGACTGTGTGGATCACCACAAACTCTAGAAAATTCTTAAAAAGATGGGAATACTAGACCACCTTACCTGTCTCCTGAGAAATCTGTATGCAGGTCAAGAAGCAACAGTTAGAACTGGACATGGAACAAAAACTGGTCTGGTTCCAAACTGGGAAAGGAGTATGTCAAGGCTGTATATTGTCACCCTGCTTATTTAACTTATATGTAGAGTACATCATGCAAAATGCTGGGCTGGATGAAGCACAAGCTGGAATCAAGACTTCCGGGAGAAATATCAATAACCTTAGATATGCAGATGACACCATCCTTATGGCAGAAAACGAAGAAGAACTAAAGAGCCTCTTGATGAAAGTGAAAGAGGAGAGTGAGAAAGTTGGCTTAGACCCAGAGGGATGGGATGGAGAGGGAGGTGGGAGGGGGGATTGGGATGGGGAACACATGTAAATCCATGGCTGATTCATGTCAATGTATGGCAAAAACCACTACAATATTGTAAAGTAATTAGCCTTCAACTAATAAAGATAAATGAAAAAAAATTCAACATTCAAAAAATGAAGATCATGGTATCTGATCCCATCACTTCATGGCAAATAGATGGAGAACAATGGAAACAGTGAGAGACTTTATTTTCCTGGGCTCCAAAATCACTGCAGATGGTGACTGCAGCCATGAAATTAAAAGATGCTTGCTCTTTGGAAGAAAAGCTGTTACCAATCTAGACAGCATATTAAAAAGCAGAGACATTATTTTGCCAACAAAACTCCGTCTATTCAAAGCTATGGTTTTTCCAGTATGGATGTGAGAGTTGGACTATAAAGAAAGCTGAGCGCTGAAGAATTGATACTTTTGAACTGTGGTATTGGAAAAGACTCTTGAGAGTCCCTTGGACTACAAGGAGCTCCAGCCAGTCCATCCTAAAGGGAATCAGTCCTGAATATTCATTTGGAGGACTGATGCTGAAGCTGAAGCTCTCATACTTTGGCCACCTGATTCAAAGAACTGACTCATTGGAAAAGACCCTGATTCTGGGAAAGACTGAAGGCAGGAGGAAAAGGAACTGACAGAGGATGAGATGGTTGGATGGCATCACTGACTCAATGGACATGAATTTGAGCAAGCTCCGTGAGTTGGTGATGGACAGGGAAGCCTGGTGTGCTGCAGTCCACGGGGTTGTTAAAAGTTGGACACAACTGAGTGACTGAACCAAACTGAATAGATATGTAGTTGGTATCTCTGGGAAGTGGGAGCTACAGAAAAAATATTTGAAACAATAACATGTACCTGAGAATATCCACCCAGAATGACCACCACTAAGTCATAGTCTCATAAATTATTTAAAGATAAAGATATTTGTAGCATCTAGACAAAAATAGCAAGTGACTTATGAGGGTAAGAAAAGTCATTAGTCATCAGTCTTTACTAGCAACCCTTTATGCCAGAATAAAGTGGAGTAACATTTAAGCTAGAACAAGAAAAGAAAATATGATCCAAGAATTTATACCAAGAAAAACTATCTTTCAACCATAATGGACATGGACAAAATGTTATTGACATGCAAGAGCTCAAGGAATATTGTCTTTATATGTCCTTCGTAAGGAATCTATTAAAGAACAAGCTTTGGTTCCAAACTGGGAAAGGAGTATGTCAAGGAACCAAAATGATTAGCGTCTTTAACCCAAAGACAGGCGGTAAGCACTGAACTAAGAATTAAGACCAAATAACATTTCAAAGAGAGAATTTAGAATGTAATGACTTGGGCAATACAATATTTTTCTCATGAAAAATATGAGAGAGAATGGGGAGACCATATTTAAAATTTTTAACTATTCTTGGTAATTGTATCAGTGGTGGAGATATTATTGGTGGTATTATTGTTATCCTGAGACTGAATAACATGTGTGCCCAGAGAGGGATTAACATGGCAAGCCTGAGACTGCTCTCCCTTGAAAGACCTGTTCACAATATTTGCCCTTGGCTGGAGTCTAGGAACTTGGATTTCAAGAAAGTTCCCACTATTCCCTAACTTAAAAGTGTGGCCCACTATGCCTATACTGTTCGTGCAAACAGTGTGGTTTATGCCAAAATTCTGCTTTCCTTCTGGGAATCTGGAATTTCTGTATATACTCAGCTGAGGGTGCCTGGTGACTAAGTCCCTGGAAAGATCTTGTGTGGTGAGTCTGTACTTGGCTTCGTTGGGCAGAATCATCACGCACGCACATACTGCTGTGTTTTTGTTGCTGAGGGAACGGCAAGCTCTGTGTGACCCCTTATGGGAGAGAGACAGCATAAAGAAATCTGTGCAGGGCATCCTCCTGTGTATTTCTCCTTTACTGATTGTACCACATATCTATTTGCTGTTGTAAACCTTAACTGCAAACACAATTATATCCCTGGTGGTATGAGTCCTTGCAGTGAATCACCGGATGTGGTGGCAGTATTGGCAGTAAGGACTCAATAGAAAGACACTGACTCACTGAAATATGGCTACAGCATAACTGAGGAAGAAGAAAGAAAAAGGGGGGTGGGTGGTGGGTGGTGACAAAACCCTGCTGACTGGATGGCTATGGGGTTACCTACAGCAACTGAGTTGCCATTTTTTGTGAAAGGCAAATTCCCTCTGGAATTTGAAAAATAGTAAATCCAACCATAGGAGTTGCCTTGCTCCATCCCTTGGCTCTTCTTGGCTGCGCTAGCTGAAAGGAGGAAAAAGAGCAACTCAGTGATGGCTCTGGTTTTTGTTTTCTCCTCCAAGGGGGAGGAGAATGGACCCAAATATTCTCCCCAAATGAGCCCCATATGAACTAAAGACAATAAAAAGGAGTTTGTAGCTGCTCTCTCCTCCAGGTAGGAGGGGGAGGGTCCCCAAATTCCTGAAGGCTTTGGGTGGACCAAAAATGTTAAACGATGGTGTTGCTCTCTCCTCCAAGTGGAAGGGAAATAGTTAAATCAGGTCCCAGGACTGGAGTAAGGCTTTAGATAAGCCAGAAGGGAAAAAATGAGTGAAATAAACAACAAAAAGCTACTCTAGTTTTCTTCAGTTTAGCAGCTGCCCCAGCTCCACTGCAGCCCCACCTTAAGTTGCAGCCTGGATCTCTAGGCAGCTGTAATGTTAACCCCATAAATGCTGATTTTATAGCTAGGGGTTTGAGGAAAAAAAGGGAGATTTGTGTGTTTATATGGTCTGATCATTTCCTTTGCCTACCTTTTAAAATATTGAGGTATAGTTGACTTACAATATTATATTATTTCAGGTATACAACAAAGTGATTCAAAACATTTGTAGATTATACTTCATTTAGTTATTATAAGATATTGGCTGTATTTCCTGTGCTGTACAATATGTCTTTGTAGCTTATTTTATACACAGTAATTTGTGCCTCTTAATCCCCTATTCCTATCTTGCCCTCCTTCCTTCTCCCCACTGGTGACCACGAGTTGTTTGTTCTCTGTGAATCTTTTTCTTTTTTGTTATATTTACTAATTTGTTTTATTCTTCAGATTCCACATATAAGTGATAACATACAATATTTGTCTTTTTTTGGTCTGACTTATTTTATTAAGCATAATACATTCCAGGTCCAAGTGAGGAATTTTTTAAAGACTTTGTATTTATGTATATAACATCCAGGCATATGATAAAAGGTTATATAAAATGCTATATGCACCTTATTCATCAGTGCTAGACAGATCATCCTGATAGGGAAAGCTGCAAAGGAAAAAAAAAAAGTGTTCGTGGATCATAGTTCCCTTGTTTTTTTGTGATTACAATTTAAACTATATCGATATTGTAAACAGAACAAGACCCCATAATGAATGCTTTTCATTTAGAACCTCTTGAAGAAGAGAGACAACTTGAAAATAGAGGCAATCTCCATATGGAAATGTACTTTTGGAGATTTGAAATCCAGTTTTTAGTTTGCTAGTGTACTCTTGTTGAAATGAACTGCCTGGCCTGCAGAGACTGCTGGTTTTCTAGCCCAATATACATATTTTTGAGTGAGTCTGTTTGGACTCTAAAACTGACAAGATAAAAAGAGCTTTTAGAAATAATAGAAATGAATCTAATTCAAAACAGGTACACACTCCAATAATCTTGCCTGGAAAATTCCATGGACGGAGGAGCCTGGTAGGTTACAGTCCATGGGGTCGCAAAGAGTCGGACACGACTGAGCCAGATTAGTCAGCTCCTCTTAGAATTCAGCATGTATTAAAAATATTAATCACAGATTGTAAAATTAGTTTGTGCCCTGAACCCAGACTACAGACATCTTTTGTTTGGCCCATGTAGCAATTAAAACAATGAGAAATTTTATATAAAAAGTAAAACCATCAAATTATCCAGAAAATATCTACTGAGTTTGGCAGTTACAAGGTCATGAATGGTCCTGTCATGAAAAGTAAGTGGAACTCGCTGCTCATTATTGATTAAAGGTCCTATGCTTTGTGGGGGAAAAAAAAAAAAAACAGGTACAGACTCACAGATGTAGAAAACAACTTATGGTTACCAAACGGTGGGAGGGATAAATTAGGAATATGAGATTAGCAGATACAAATTACTATACGTAAGATAGATAAGCAACAAAGACGTACTATACAGCATGAGGAACTATAATATCTTAAAATAACCTAAAATGGAAAATAATCTGAAAAATCTGTTTTTATATATGGGCTTCCCTGGTGGCTCAGACAGTAAAGGATCTGCCTGCAGTGCGGGAGACCTGGATTCGATCCCTGGATCAAGAAGATCCCCTGGAGAAGGGAATGGCAACCCACTCCAGTATTCTTGCCTGGAGAATTTCATAGACAGAGGAGACTGGTGGGCTACAGTCAATGGGGTCGCAAAGAGTGGGAGACGACTGAGCAACTAACACACACACACACACACACAAAACTGAATCACTTTGCTGTAAACCTGAAACTAACACAATAGTGTAAATCAACTGTACTTCAATAAAAAAGGAGGACTTTTGGGAAACCATTGCTTGTCACTTGGACTGAGAACACAGTTGTCTGGCCCTTCCTGCTCGTGGCTTTGCTGCTACCGAAGAAAAGCCGCTGGCTTTTAAAAAATCCTGGATTCACAGATCCTAATGGCCTGGGCCTGACTAAGCTGAAACCTGAAACTGTCTTCTGCAGCTGTCTCAGCCTCACTGTGAGCTGTGCTGAACTGAAAGTGCATCTCAAAGAACAGAACTCAGATTCTGAAACGGTTGCTTATTTCAGACAGCCTCTGTGGGGCCATAAACTACGAAAATATGGACGCTGACTGAATATGATATTTGATCATCATACACATGCTGAGCGGAAAGGGCTTGTTCTCTGAAACTGAGCTGCTAATAGGCTCTATATCTCTGGTACAGAGACTAAGCGAGTGAGTGAAAGTCGCTCAGTTGTGTCTGACTCTTTGTGTCCCCCACGGACTGTAGTCCATGGAATTCTCCAGGTCAGAATACTGGAGTGGGTAGCCTTAACCCTCTCCAGGGGATCTTCCCAACCCAGGGATAGAACCCAGGTCTCCTGCATTGCAGGTGGATTCTTTACCAGCTGAGCTATCAGGGAAGCCCAACAGAGACTAACTATGGGGCTAATTTGTGGTTACTGTTGAAGGCTACAAAGACATCACAAGGAGTGTGACCTCTCCCTCCTCAACTCCATGCAGATGGGACTTGTGATTCCCCGCCAGTGGTGTCTCACTGCTGTTGAGTTGCTGTGTTCCACTTTCCAAAAGATTTGTAGTTTTAACCAGTGAATTGACAGCCTGACTCTACTTGTCTCATCGCTCTCCTGCTACACACATTTGTAACGAGGCTTTGGATTATTAAATACAGCTGTTCCCAGCAAGGGATTGCTTTTTTCCCCCCTAGGTTACTCACTGGAGAGATGATCAAGGTTAAAGGAGTGGGAGGTTATGTGACCCCATTTTGAAAAATGATTGAAAGTTGAGGATTCTTCCTGACCAATTCCTGAACGTGATGTGTCTTTCTGGTTAAATTGTATAAAAATATTTTCCTGGGAAAATGGGTTTCCTTCTTGCATAGAGCCCTTCCAGACAAAAGGTCTGGAGGAGGGTGATTGGGAAATGTCAGGCTATGATTACTGAATGAGACACTCTGATGTTGTAACCCTGGAGAAAAACAAGCCTGGGAGTAGAGAGGGCCTCAATATGCTTCTTTTTTCTGAATTGCTCCTGGAAACTTTCCCTTCTTCTTGAACACAGATGCCCTGTGGTGTTTCCTTTCCAAGCTGCTGTGAGCAATTTGAATGCAAACTGTCTGCTGAGGCACCTGTCACACCTGGCAGAGCTCAGACTATAGGACCACAGGGGTGGCCCCAGCTCCCTGCACTTTGTCTGCTGAGCACTTTCAGCTGTAGTCCAAGGAGGAATGAACAGGACAAGCCAAATGATGGAAACTGGTTGCCTTCAGGCAGTCCCTCCAAAACCAAGGACTAGACTGGATTATTTGGATTGGACTGGGTGGGGGGCTCCAAGGTGGGAGGCCGCACTGGGAAACCTGTTAGCTCATTCTCACTAATATCTGTCCTGAGACCAAGAACTCAAATGAATTATTCAAATTGGACGGGGAGTGCTACAGGGGCAGGTCCCTGGGTGGGAGGCCACATGGGAGCCCTGGGGAGCTGTCCTGCCTGCCCAATGTATGTCCTGCTTGATGCGCCCTAACAATTGTGAGCTTTGTTTCCAGGGTGTCATGTGACCCTCTGGGACTGCAGTCCCTGTGCATGTGCCCTGAATATCCCCTGCCCTCAGCCTGGAAGACTTTCAGCTCAACTTCTTACTGAGCACTTGGTGTGCCTGAATGGATGCCATGAGTCAGGCAAAAAAGAGTTCATATGGAAATTTAAAGAGGGAGCCACCTGGCTTTCTAAGATAGAGCTTTGTGGTCAGTGGGATTTATTTTAACTGGTGAAATCTAAAGCCTTTAGAAGGTATAAGTGAGGTTATACTGGAGGTTGGTCTCACCCTGCAGCATGGGGTCCCACTGATAATTTTGTTGCAAAGTTGTCTTGGCCAAGGGCCAAGGGGTGTACTAGCCAGAAAGGGATTAACAGAGCAGGCCTGAGACTGGTATCTTTCAAAAGGCCTGCTTGTAAGGTTAGCCCTTGGCTGGGAACTTGCATTTGGGGAGCATTTCCACTATTGCTGAATTGATAAGGATAGCTCACTTGCCCAGGTTGTTATACAAAAAGCATGGTTTATATTATCTATTTTCCTGCTAAGATTCTGGCATTTTGGTACATGCTAGGCAGAGAGTGCCTAGCGACAGCCCCCAATAAAAACCTTGGGCACTGAGTCTCTAATGGCTTCATGTTGCTGTGTTTTCATTGCTAGGGAACAGCAAGCTCTACAGGACCCATTGTGGGAGGAAGGCAGCATAAGGAAGCCTGCTCCATGGCATTCTTGAGACTCTGCCTGTATCTTTTCCCCTTGCCCATTCATTCTCTCACATATCCTTGTGCTGTAATAAAGCTTAACTGTGAATACAATTATATGCTCGATCCTGTCAGTCTTTCTAGCAAGTTATCAAATGTGAGGTGATCCTGGGAACCCTTAACACAGTGGGGTAGAGTGCATGAATAATTATGAGATATTCTAATTCTATCATCCTCTATATCTTTCAGAATCTATATTTTTGGTGTAGAGGAAAGGAAAGACAAATACAATAGAAGAGTTTTAGTAAAAACAAACAAACAAAAAAACCCCACCAAGAAACCAACCTATATTCCTGAATTTGAATTACAAGTATCAGTATGACCTCAGAAGATGGTTTATTTTTTTAAAAAAAGAACGCTGTGTGTTTGTGTGTGTGTACTTTCTAGCATCTGTTGGCTGATGAGGCCTAGAAACAGTGACCAACTCAGTAGTAATGAGCAATCCTGGCATCCAGATTGTGGCCTTGAAATGCCATTTCCCATGAAAAGAAACCAGAATTTCTCAGAGAAATGATTGGGACTGGAAATGTACAAGATAAATCTGGAATACTGTCATCAATGGTGAAGAAATGTTCAAGGTCTACTAGGGTCATGTTCTCAGATGAGACAATCTGAGAAGATACTAGTTGCGATTTGACTGAAACCCATCTAATATGTTTAAATGAGTGAGTTCAGAATGATCTTTAATAAAGTAGTAACCTTTGAAGGATGATAGGGAACCAAATCATTCACTTGAAAACTGATAAATAAAAGGAAAAGAATAAAGCATTTGTCCTGCCTTTCCTTTATGAACTGTAGCATTGGTAACCAAATGACAGATGAATAAAAGCAACTCTATAAAAAGTATTGCAACTAATAAATGAAAAAGAAGCTTAAGAATTTGAATGTCACCATTTTTCAACCACTATTGAATGAATCTAGGCTTTCAGCATCTCGATTGCTAACATCACAAAAAGAATGAAAACTGGACATTAGGTGCCCCTGATGAGAGTACATGCAGCTACCTGAAATCTTGCTAAAGAGATCAAACCTGAACTAGATCTGGCCTCCACATTCACCTGACAATTTGCAAGAAACAGAATATGGAGAAGTGAATATGTAGTTACCGAACTACATGTGAAATAACAGAAAGAAAAAAAAAAAAATATATATATATATATATTTGGTCTTTGACCCTGGTTCCTGACACAGATCCTAAATCCTTTAGAATTTTCTTGGTGACAGTAGTACCTTTTGTTCTAAGTAGGCTCCTGGATGGGGGCTGATCACCAGAAAGACCAAATCATGATTAGAAGCTTGGAATTTTCAGCTCTACCCTGCATTCTCTAGATAGGGGAAAGGGCTTGAAAATGGAGTTAATCATGCCTATGTTATGAAGGCTCCATAAAAAAATCCCCAAAGTACAGGATTTAGAGAGCTTCCAGGTTGGTGAACACATGTAGGTGCAGAGAGAGGACAGGGAAGTGCCCCTCCCTTCACACATAACTTGCGCTATACATCTCTTCCATCTGGCTGTTCATTTGTTTCTTTTATCATGTCCTTTTCAAATAAACTGGTATGCAGTGAGTAAACTGGCAAGTTAGCTCTAGCAAATTAATCAAATCCAAGAAGGGCTCATGGGAACCTCTGATCTATAGCTGGTTGGTAGGAAGCACAGAGACTTGCACATGTGACTAGCATCTGAAGCATCCTGGGACTGAGTCCTTAACCTGTGGGATCTGACACTCTATCCAGGTCGATACTGTCAGAATTGAGTTAAACTGTAGGACATCTGGCTGGTGTTACAGAAAGTTGCTTGGTGTGGGAGGAAAAAAAAAACAAAACCCACGTATCTGATGTCAGAAGTGTGAGTGTGCTAGTAGTGTGACAGTACAGGAGGCATGTGTGGGAGGAGTACGGTAGGTTTTCTACACACTGCACCACATGTGTGAAAGTGAAATATGTGCTATCACTCAAATCTTGGCTGTGGAAAATCTAGACTTGAGTGAGAAACTTGACAGCAAAAGATTTTAAAAGCCTAACAATTTTTTTTTTCATGGGCAAGACTAAACTACAATGTTTAGGATGTGTACTTGTGGGATATAATGATAAAGAAACATCAGAAAGTAATTGTTATCAAGTCAGGGTAATGGTTGGTAGGTTGAAATTGGATGGGGCTTCTGGAGTGAGTGACAAAGTTCTTCTTGAATTCAGCAGTTACAAAGGTGTTTGCCTCATAATAACTCATTAAACTATACTTTTGTGTCATATGACCTTCTGTATATACATGTGTGTGTGTGTGTGTGTGTGTGTGTGTGTGTGTTACTTTAATAAAAATCTTCAAGTCCAGAGCTATTACTGGTTTTCCCTTATAGTGCTGTTGTTCAGTCGCTAGGTTGGGCTGGATGAAGCACAAGCTGGAATCAAGATTGCTGGGAGAAATATCAATAACCTCAGATATGCAGATGACACCACCCTTATGGCAGAAAGTGAAGAAGAACTAAAGAACCTCTTGATGAAAGTGAAAGAGGAGAGTGAAAAAGTTGGCTTAAAACTCAACATTTAGAAAACCAAGATCATGGCATCTGGTCCCATCACTTCATGGCAAAGAGATGGAGAAACAGTGGAAACAGTGTCAGACTTTAATTTTTGGGGCTCCAAAATCACTGCAGATGGTGATTGCAGCCATGAAATTAAAAGACGCTTACTCCTTGGAAGGAAAGTTATGACCAACCTAGACAACATATTAAAAAGCAGAGACATTACTTTGCCAACAAGGTCGCATCTAGTCAAAGCTATGGTTTTTCACGTAGTCTGTATGGATGTGAGAGTTGACTATAAAGAAAGCTTGAGTGCCGAAGTCATTTGATCTTTTGAACTGTGGTGTTGGAGAAGACTCTTGAGAGTCCCTTGGATCTGCAAGGAGATCCAACCAGTCCATCCTAAAGGAAATCAGTCCTGAATATTCATTGGAAGGACTGATGCTGAAGCTGAAACTCCAATATTTTGGCCACCTAATGCGAAGAGCTGACTCATTTGAAAAGACTCTGATGTTGGGAAAGATTGAGGGCAGGAGGAGAAGGGAACGACAGAAGATGAGATGGTTGGATGGCATCACCGACTCAATTAGACATGAGTTTGGGTAAACTCCGGGAGTTGGTGATGGACAGGGAGGCCTGGCATGCTGCGGTTCATAGTGTCGCAGAAAGTCAGACACGACTGAGCGACTGAACTGACTGACTGAAGTTTTGTCTGACTCTTTGCAACCCCGTGGACTACAGCACACCAGGCTTCCTTGTCCTTCACTATCTCCTGGACTTGCTCAAACTCATGTCCATTGAGTCAGTGATGCCATCCAACCATCTCATCGTCTGTCGTACCCTTCTCCTCCTGCTTTCAATCTTTCCCAGCATTAGGGTCTTTTCAAATGAGTTGACTCCATATCAGGTGGCCAAAGTTTTGGAGCTTCAGCTTCAGAATCAGTCCTTCCAAGGAATATTCAGGACTGATTTCCTTTAGGATTGACTGGTTTTATCTCCTAGCAGTCCAAGGGACTCTCTCTCTCTTTTTTTTTTCAAGGGACTCTCAAGAGTCTTCTCCAGCACCACAATTCAAAAGCATCCCTTAGAGATTGAGAATATTTATCCTAAATGCCCAGTCATCTTTCATTTTATGCATATGTTGCAACAGTCATTGCTTGATATTGTTTTCCTCCTATGCTGAGATTTCTGTTGTAAGGTTAGAGGATTTTGTTAAATATTTTCCTCAAGCCCAGAACACTGATGGTAAATTTTCTACTCTTTGTATAAAAATGTCTTTGACTTAGCGAGAAGAATTTTCATACTTATCTTTAAGATATGGAAAGAGGAAATAACTTCTTACTAGTCTTAACTGGAATTGAAACTCTTTAAATTTTACTCAGAATTTCATGGTATTTCCAGTATTTCATAATGACTAAAATCTAGAGTCGATATTCACTGAACTTTGCTTATTGTATCTAGCACTGTCACCAGATCAGATGCCCCCACAATATAGTTGCCCAGTAAATGGAAATTTTTTTTTTAAATTTAATTGCGGTAAAATACACACAACATTTACTATCTTAACAGTTTTTAAGTGTACATAGTAATATTCAGTATTTTCACATCTTTGTGCAACCAATCTCCAGAACTTTTTCATTTTTCAAAATTAGAACTCTGTATGCATTAAGCACTAGAGCCCCATCTTCCCCCCGTCACTACCAACCCCCGGCAACCACCCTTCTACTGTCTGTCTCTATGAATTATTCTACTGTAGGTATCTCATGTAAGTGGAATCATGCACTATTTTTGTTTTTGACTGGGTTATTTCACTTAGCATAAAGTCCTCAAGTTTCATCCCAGTAAAATTTTTAAAAATCCTTGTAATTTGGAAAATTTCAAACATACACAGAATAAGAGAGAATGGTATAAAGAGTGCCTATGAAACCAGCTCTAGCAAATGTCATCCATTTGCCATTTCTATTTCATATATTCTGTGAAATCTTTTTTGTTAGAATTTTCCCCCCAACATTATGAAAAATTTCAAATATTTACAAAAGTTCAAAGAACTGTACAGTGAATACCCAAGTGCCTATTGTCTAGATTCTATAATTAACATTTTAATATATTTATCAATAGTCTCCTTTATCTGAATAACATTTTGCTATATATTTTTTTCATTTTGCTATATTTTTAAAGAACTTTCTGCTCCATTTTGGCTGGGCTTTACTGCTTTTTAATATATAATTTATTTACTTATTTTATACTTTTGTTTGCACTGGGTCTTCATTTCTTCAAGTGGGCTTGTCTCTAGTTTTGGTAAGCAGGGGCTATTGTTCGTTGTGGTGTGTGGGCTTCTTATTTTGATGGCTTCCCTTTTGGGGAGCACCAACTCTATGGCACACGTGTGGGGCTTCGGTAGTTGTAGTGCACAGGCTTAGTTGCTCCATGACATGTGGAATCTTCCTGAACCAGGGATCGAACCCCATGTGGCCTTCATTGGCAGGTGGATTCTTATCCACTGTTCCAACAGGGAAGTCCAACATTTTCCTATATTTGCTTACATGTCTGCATCCCTCTACCCACCAATCTTTTTTTTTTTTCTTGAGAGTGGTTAAGAATTTAATACTTGTAAATATTGCAAATTGCAGATGTAAGTTGTAAATGACCCTATGTCATTGGGAGTGGGAGAAGAGACCCAAGTCAGATGTCTCAGCTGATGGTGGCAGCAGAAAATACACAATGAAGGCACACCTGGGAATGCCAGGTGCTATGGGAGTTGGTTCATTTCAGTCTCGGGGTGGCCCCAATAGGTAGGGTGTTATGTCATCTTGGTGGTGGTTTAGTTGCCAAGTTGTGTCCAACTCTTGCGACGCCATGGACTGTAGCCTGCCAGGCTCCTCTGTCCATGGGATTTTCCAGGCAAGAATACTGGAGTGGGTTGCCATTTCCTTCTCCAGGGGATCTTCCTGACCCAGGAATCAAACCCAGCTCTCCTGCATTGCCGGCAGATTCCAACTTATGTCATCTTACACATGGGAAAATAGACCCAGAGACATCAGCACAGTAAGGAGCTCACATGTGGCCAAGTGGCAGAGCCAGGATTTGAACCCAAGCCCTGCTGTGTGCACTGATCCCCTGGACCCAGCTCTCTTCTGCTCACAGGGTCTTGTGAGGCTGAGGCCCTGGGCTGAGTACCAGAACTGCCTGGAGAGCCTGGTAACAGACTCCACCCTCTGCCCAGGATGGAGTGAGTCCTAAGTGGAGTGAGTCATTTCACCCCAAGCACAGAGAACACAACAGGAAGGCAGCAGGAAGAGCAGGTGGAAAGAGCTGAGAAGCCAGGTCATGAGGCCTCCAAGCCACAAGTCCGGAACTTCACATTCCCATGCCCAGGTGTGGCCGTCAGACCTGCACCTGCCAGCATCAGACATTACCAGAAGGTGGGTTTTGATGGTGACATGGGTGAGTGCCTGTCTACCCCCAGGCTCTGTCTCATTGAGCCACCCACCCTTCCTGAGCCTGCCCACTGGCAGGGTGGGCTGCTCCTCATAGGGACTTCGGTGGGGTGAATGGAGGGGGAAGCCTGCCCTGAAGACCCCAGCTCCCTGCTCCCTCTCATCCAGGAGCCTCACATATCCCAGGGATGGGTGAAACCCACAGCTGTGCTCCCATCATAGCACTGTCCTGTCATGTTGATCGTCTCTCTCTCTCTCTAGTCCACGGGTTTCACCGGGGCTCAGGAAACATCTTACTCCCCTTTGCATTCCTAGTGTTAGGGCTCAGCATGGCTCCCCTAACCAGGGCACAACCTGAAAGCCCTGTGCTCCAGCCCAGAAAGAATCAGGAGGACAGATAAGTGGCAAAGTGAGGGGTCCAACTGGTGCTGTGATTATCCTCGCTGGCACCACATCTACCTGCCCCAGGTAGACCTGGATTCTGCCATAGGTCCTGCCCAGTCAGGAGAACAACGGGGTGTGTAAACGAGGTGGGTCATTCACAGCCTAGGACAAGGAAGGCACAGGCTCGTTTTCATCTGCTCTGAAGCTGATCTATCTGGAAAGGGTATGAAGAAATAGCACCCTTGCAGAATGCCAGCAGGCCTCCCTTCCAGGCCACACTTGCCAGCAGGTCAAGAGGCACTTTCTTTAAAGAGGATTCATCACTCCTATGTCGGGCTCCATCTAGGATCTGCTGGAAGCCTGGGAAAGCTGCCCAAGTTTGGGGGTTGAGGATGCTGCAGAACTCATCTGCTTTTCACCACTTCAGCTTCAGCTGAGGAAACCAAGGAGGCCAAGGAGAAGGGGCAGGCCCAAAGTCTGAGGCAGTAAAAGGCAGAGCCTGGCACTGCTTGTCCACCTGCCCCAGCTGCCCCCTTTTCAGTGCAGCAGGTGGACTCTGGATTCTGACAGTGGTTACACTGTCCTTCAGCCCTGGTTAGGGGGCCCAGATCTAACACTACCTTTTGGTACCCACAGGAAGAGTGTTGGGGAAGGAGATGGACCCACTCCCCTGACCATCTCCACCACCCCAGAAGCCGGCCCTTGGCACATGGCATCAGGGCCAGGAACCAACAAAACACAGGTACACTTAATTTCTCAAATCTGATGAAGGCTGAGTGGGGTATACATTTGGGGAGATTCCCCAAACCTGGCTTTGAAGGCTCTAACTCTCATCTGCCTGCTCCTTCTGGGGTCCAACCCCAGGCCCATCCATCCTATCTACTAATGCATTGCAACATGAATTGCAGACACCAGTATACCTTGCCCTTGCTAGAGTGCTTTTAAGCAAAATCCCAGACATTATTATTTCAGCCGTAAGTGTTGGGTTGGCCAAAAAGTCCATTCAAGGTTTTCCTATTATTTGCTTTAACATAACCAGAAAAACGATTGTGAAACCTAACAAAGTTAGTAATTCCTTGACACCATCTGCTGTCTAGTTCATGGTTAAATTCTGTGGGGTGAATGCTGGATGGCTGACCAAATGGACACTATCTCTCCAGGCTCTTCTGAATGTCTGTGAAGCCCCTGGGCCAGATACCATAGTGAAGGCTGCAGGACCTTCCTTCTGGCTCCAGAAACTCTGGTTGAATTCACAGGTGCCTACCTGATCTCTTTTGCATTACCTCCCCATCTCTAAATTATACACATACATTGCTAGTTATATTGCAGGCATTATCTTCTGTCTTTCCACCATGGAAGATAAGAAGCTAGCCTTCTTTTGTGCATCATACCCTCGCTTCCCAAGCTCCACCCTTCTAAGATGTTTGTGTCATTTGGTTAGGCCTGTGGTCAGTTATTTATTATTTTGACTATGTAAACTATTCAGAATTGAGCCATATTGTATTTTTTCTTTCCTGCTCATCTTCTGGTATTTCCTACAGCTAGTAATTGTCTGACTAAGTGTTTGCTTAGTTTTCCATATGCTTCCCTGGTGGTTCAGATGGTAAAGAATACACCTGCAGTGTGGGAGACTGGGGTTCGATCCCTGGGTTGGGAAGATCCCCTGGAAAAGGGCATGACAACCCACTCCAGTATTCTTGCCTGGAGAATTCCATGGACTGTATAGTCCATGGGGACACAAAGAGTTGGACACGACTGAGCGACTAAGCTCACAGCACACCAGTAATGGAATTGAGACCCCTTTTCCAGATGTGTAAATTTTATCAGCATATTCCACACATTCATTTCTGTTCAGTTCAGTTCAGTTGCTCACTCATGTCCGACTCTTCGAGACCCCATGGACTGCAGCATGCCAGGCCTCCCTGTCCATCACCAACTCCCAGAGTTTACTCAAACTCATGTCCATTGAGTCGGTGATGCCATCCAACCATCTCATCTTCTGTCATCCCCTTCTCTCGCTTTCAATCTTTCCCAGCATCAGGGTCTTTTCAAATGAGTCAGTTCTTCCCATCAGGTGGCCAAAGTATTGAAGTTTCAGCTTCAGCATTAGTCCTTCCAATAAATATTCAGGACTGATTTCCTTTAGGATGGACTGGTTGGATCTCCTTACAGTCCAAGGGACTCTCAAGAGTCTTCTCCAACACCACAGTTCAAAAGCATCAATTTTTCAGTGCTTAGCTTACTTTATAGTCCAACTCTCACATCCATACATGACTACTGGAAAAAACCATAGCTTTGACTAGACAGACCTTTGTTGGCAAAGTAATGTCTCCACTTTTTAATATGCTATCTAGGTTGGGCATAACTTTTCTTCCAAGGAGTAAGCGTCTTTTCATTTCATGGCTGCAATCACCATCTGCAGTGATTTTGGAGCCCCCAAAAAATTAAGTCTGCCACTGTTTCCATTGTTTCCCCATCTATTTGCCATGAAGTGATGGGACCAGGTGCCATGATCTTAGTTTCTGAATGTTGAGCTTGAAGCCAACTTTTTCACTCTCCTCTTTCACTTTCATCAAGGGGCTCTTTAGTTCTTCTTCACTTTTTGCCTTGAGCGTGGTGTCATTTGTATATCTGAGGTTATTCATATTTCTCCTGGTAATCTTGATTCCAGCTTGAGCTTCATCCAGCCAGGCATTTTGCAGGATATACTCTGCATATAAGTTAAATAAGCAGAGTGACAATATACATCCTTGACGTACTCCTTTCTCAATTTGGAACTAGTCTGTTGTTCCATGGCCAGTTCTAACTGCTGCTTCCTGACCTGCATACAGATTTCTCAAGAGGCAGGTCAGGTGGTCTGGTATTCCAGTCTCTTGAAGAATTTTCCAGGGTTTGTTGTTATCCACACAGTCAAAGGCTTTGGCATAGTCAATAAAGCAGAAGTAGATGTTTTTCTGGAACTCTCTTGCTTTTTCAATGACTCAATGGTTGTTGGCAATTTGATCTCCGGTTCCTCTGCCTTTTCTAAATCCAGCTTGAATATCTGGAAGTTCATGGTTCACATATTGTTGAAGCCTGGCTTGGAGAATTTTGAGCATTATTTTCCTAGCATGTGAGAAGAGTGCAATTGTCCAGTAGTTTGAGGATTCTTTGGCATTGCCTTTCTTTGGGATTGGAATGAAAACTGACCTTTTCCAGTCCTGTGGCCACTGCTGAGTTTTCCAAATTTGCCGCATATTGAGTGCAGCACTTTCATAGATCATCTTTTAGGATCTGAAGTAGCTCAACTCGAATTCCATCACCTCCACTATCTTTGTTCACAGTGATGCTTCCTAAGGCCCACTTGACTTCACATTCCAGGATGTCTGGCTCTAGGTGAGTGATCACACCATGGTGATTATCTGGGTCGTGAAGATCTTTTTTGTATAGCTCTTCTGTGTATTCTTGCCACCTCTACTTAATATCTTCTGCTTCTGTTAGGTCCATACCATTTCTGTCCTTTATTGTGCCCATCTTTGCATGAAATCTTCTCTTGGTATCTCTAACAGTAAGAATAACAGCATCTGGTCCCATAGCTTCATGGCAAATAGATGGGGAAACAATGGAAACAGTGAAAGATTATTTTTGGGGACTCCAAAATCACTGCAGATGGTGACTGCAGCCATGAAATTAAAAGATGCTTCCTCCTTGGAAGGAAAGCTATGACAAACCTATACAGCATATTAAAAAGCAGAGACATTACTTTGCCAACAAAGGTCCTTATAGTCAAAGCTATGGTTTTTCCAGTGGTCATGTATGGATGTGAGAGTTGGACTATAAAGAAAGTTGAGTGCCGAAGAATTGATGCTTTTGAACTGTGGTGGTGGAGAAGACTCTTGAGAGTCCCTTGGACTTCTAGGAGCTCAAACCAGTCAAGCCTAAAGGAATCAACACTGAATATTCATTGGAAGGACTGATGCTGAAGCTCCAATACTTTGGCCACCTGATGTGAAGAGCTGACTTATTTGAAAAGACCCTGATGCTGGGAAAGATTGAAGCCAAACAGAGAAGGGGCAGCAGAGGATGACACGGTTACATAGCATCACCGACTCAATGGACATGAATTTGAGCAAACTACGGGAGATAGTGGAGGACAGAGGAGCCTGCTGTGCTGCAGTCCATGGAGTTACAGAGTTGGACAAGACTTAGCGACTGAACAACAACAATGCAAGGCATTAATAACAGAGGTGATGAAATTAAATTGATATTTTAAGGCAGGACAAGAAAAATTAAATATCAAATTCTCTCTCTATTTGTTCAGTGCTCCTCCTTCCCTCTTTAATGTTCAGTGTACATCTACATTATGCATCAATCAGAGCACCTAAAAGACAGAAGTGCCTGTTTAACTATAAAGATCAATTTTTTTTCTTTATTCTGATGCTAGCAATGTAACTTCTTAAAAGAATAGCATTCTTTCCCAACTCTGTAAGGGGTCATGGTGACTTGCTGTTCGCTTAGTACACGTTTACCTTGACTATGTAACCTCAGTGAATGAACTTTATGTAGAATATTAAAATGCCATTTTGATGTACAATCCTTTGTCTCAAAACTTTGACTCCCAACAGGTAGAACTCAGAGCTTTCTGAGAATCTGAGAAGCAGATTCTTCTTGGGTTATAATCTTGTTTGGCTTGAATAAAATTTCCTTTTTTTCTTCTTAACTTGATTATTAATTGAATTTTTGTCAACAGGGGAAACTATGAGCCATGGAGAGACAAGGTATATAGGAACTCTGTATAATCTGATGAATCTTCCACAAACCTAAAACTGCAAAAGAAGTTTATTAATTAAAAGATTAATGCAAATGGTGTTGGTCATACAGTTAGTTACTTGGATTCTTTCTGTTTTGTGAAGCTTGTATTTTCAAGATACATCCATATACAACTTAACCTTTCACAGTGCTTGTCCACCAGTGTCAGACACCCAGGCTGCCTCCAAACAAATAGATGTCCTCATCTATGTTCACTGTGAGGACAAGATTTGCTCAGTGATATTTGCTTAGGATTCAGATTTCTAAATTGTAGTATTAACTTATATTTAAATAAATAGTGCCAGATGGCACTCTCAAAAGGCTGCTGTCACCCACTGGAAATGGATCTCCTCTGTCTCTCGTTTTTGCCAAAACTTGGCACGACCGAGGTCTTCAATGTATGATAATCTTGTGGGTATAAATATCAGAGTTGTTTTAACTTGCATTTCTCTAAACATCAATAAGTTTAAATATCTCTTCATATGTTTATTAGCATCTCACTTGTGAACTGCTTGTTAACTACCTTTTGTTGTGGTTATTGATTTGCAGGAGTCCTTGTATATACTCCTGGAGAAAGGAACGACTACCCACTCCAGTAGAATTGCCTGGAGAATTCCATGGATAGAGGAACCTGGCAGGCTACAATCCATGGAGTCGTGAAGAGTCGGACATGACTAAGCGACTTTCACTTTCATTTGTGTAAATACTAGGTAAATACCTTGCTTGGTGTTAGACATTTAAAATATCTTCTCCCAATTTTTTTTTTATGTCTATTGACTTTGTCTATGGCTTCCTTAGTTGAGCAAGAATACTCCTGAAAAGTAATGACATTCATCAAAGTTTTGCTGTATAAATTGTAATGTGATTTTCTTTAAGCCTTTCTTCACCCCTCCTAGGCAGGATTTTCCCCTCAGCTTTATTGGGATGTATTGACACGTAACATTGTATAAGTTCAAGGTGTACAATATGTTGATTTGATACATTCGTATATTGGGAACGGGAACTGATTACCACCATAGGTTAGCTGCCATTTCCATCCTGTCATATAGTTCCCATTTCCTTTTTGTGGTGAGAACATTTAAAACTGACTCTCTAGGCAGCATTTAAGTATATGATACAGTAACACTAGCTATAATTACTGTGCTGTACTGTAGATCTCCAGAATTTGCTCATCTTATAACTGGAAGTTTGTTGCCTTTGAACAATATCTCCCCATTTTTCCCACCTTCAGTCCCTGGTAAACACTACTCTACTTTTTGTTACTCTGAGTTTGACTTTTTTAGATTTCACATATAAGTGATACCATGCAGTATTTATCCTTTTCTAACTTATTTCACTAAGCATAATACCATCCAGGTCCATTCATGTTGTTGCAAATGGCCAATTTCCATTCTTTTTTAATGGCTAAGTAATATGTCTATACACACACAAAAGGATATACCACATCCACTTTATGCATTCATCTGGTGATGGTGGACACTTAGATTGCTTCCATATCTAGCCTATTGTAAGTAATATGCACATGGGAGTGTAGATATCTGTACGAGATTCTGATTACCATTTCTTTGGATATATACCCAGAAGTGGGATTGCTGGATCATATGGTAGTTTTATTTTTAATTTTTGAGGAAACTCCATGCTGTTTTCCATAGTGGCTGTACCAATTTACATCCCCATCAACAGTGCACTGTGGTTCTCTTCTCTCCACATCCTCACCAACACTTGTTATCTCTTCTTGTCTTTTGATAATAGCCATTCTAACAGGTGTGAGGTGCTATCTCATTGTGGTTTTAATTTGTATTGATTGTATTTGATTTGTATTTGATGTTGATCATCTTTTCATACACCTGTTGGCCATTTGTATGTCTTTGGAAAACTGTCTATTCATTTTCTCTCTCACATATTAAAATCTGATTGTTTTTTATTGTTGTTTTGCTATTGAGTTTTATGCATTATTTATATATTTTAGATATTAACCCCTCATCACATATGTGATTTGTAAATATTTTCTCCCATTCCATAGGTGGCTTTCTCATTTAGTTGATGGTTTTCTTTGCTATGCAGAAGCTTTTTAGTTTGATGTAGACTCATTTATTTACTTTTGCTTCTGTGATTTGTGCTTTTGCTGTCATACCCAGAAAGTCACTGCCAAGACCAATGTCAAGGAGCTTCTCCCCTATGTTTTCCTTGAGGAGCTTTATGGTTTTCAGGTCTTGAGTTTAAGCCTTTAATCTTAACATTTTGAGTTTATTTTTGTGAGTAGTGTAAGGTCGAAGTGAGTGCTGAAGAATTGACGCTTTCAAATTGTGGTGCTGGCAATTGAGAGTCCCGTGGATAGTAAGGAGATGAAATCAGTCAATCCTAAAAGAAATCAACCCTAAATATTCACTGGGTGGATAGATGCAATGCTGAAGCTGAAGCTCCAATACTTTGGCCACCTGATGCGAAGTGTTGACTCATTGAAAAAGACCATGATGCTGGGAAAGATTGAGGGCAGGAGAAGAAGAGGGAGACAGAGGGTGAGATGGTTGGATGATATTGCTGACTCAATAGACATGAGTTTGAGCAAACTCTGGGAAATAGTGAAGGACAGGGAAGCCTGGCATGCTTCAGTTCATGGAGTCACAAAAAGTTGGACACGACTTAGTGACTGAACGAGTATAAGGTAGGGGTCCAATTTCATTCTTTCATAATTTGTTGAAGAGACTATCCTTTATCCATTGAATGTTCTTTGCTCCCTTGTCAAGTATTCGTTGAGTGTGTATATGAGGGGTTATTTCTGGTCTCTCTCTTCTGTTCCAGTAGTCTACATTTTTCCAGTAGTCTATTTTTATGCCAGTAACATACTGCCTTAATTACTATAACTTTGTAATCAGGAAGTGTGATGCCTCTAGCTTTATCCTCCTTTCTCAGAATTACTTTGGCTATTTGGGGTCTTGTATCTCCATACACATTTTAGGATTGTTTTTTCCATTTCTGTGAAAAATACCATTGGAATTTTTATAGGGATTTTGTTGAATCTACATATGGCTTTGGGTAATATGCACATTTTAACAATATTAAACAATCTTTCAATCTGTGAACGTAAGATATCTTTCCATTTGTGTCTTCTTCAATCTCTCTCATAAAGTTTTGTAGTTTTCAGGGTACAGATTTTCACCTCCTTGGTTGAAATTCATTCATAAGTATTTTATTGTTTTTGATGTTATTGTGATTGGGATTATTTTCTTTATTCCTTTTTCAGATGTTTTGTTGCTAGTGTATATAAATGCAATGGTTTTCTGTATGTTGATTTTATATACTGGAACTTTACTGAATTTGTTGATCTAGTGGAGTTTTTTTGCTGGAGTTTAGGGTTTTCTATATATTAGATCATATTCTCTGCAAACAGACAACTTTACCTCATCTTTACTGATTTGGATGACTTTTATTTCTTTGCTTGCCTGATTGCTCTGTCCAGGACTGCCAGGGCTATATTGAATGGAAGTGGTGAGAGTGGGCACCTCTATGTTGCTCCTGATCTTACAAGAAAAGCTTTCAACCTTTTACCATTGAGTACGCTGTTTGGCTGTGGGTTTGTTATATATAGATATAGATATGAAATTCATCAAGACCCATACTTTTAAATGGCTGCATGCTATTCTGTTGTGACACATTAAGTCTGTACCATACTTTGTTGAATCTCTTCCCCCCACTTACCATTGCAAAAGGCTGAACTAAATATTCTTGGGAATATATCTCAATTTACTTCTTTTGATATTTCTAATGATAAAAAGTAATATCCAATCATTGCAAACAATTAAAATACAGAAAAAAACATTTATAATGCAACCTCCCAGACTGTATCACTGTTGATGTTATTTGCACATATCTTCTGATCCTACAGTTGTTCCAAAACACCCCAACAATTCCCCCAAAATTTCTAGCATTATGCATTATCACAAAGCCTACATTTAAACACATTTATTTTATTAATAAATAAATGTTATTTTTATTATAGAGATTTTCAATCCTATATAAAAGAAAAATACTAGTAAAATGACCATATTTCTATCACCCAACTTCAACAATTATCAAAATATAACTAAATTTGCTTTTTCTGTACTTCAACTCCCCAATGGGATATTTGAAAGTCCCAGACACCATATCATTTTTTAGGTAAATAGTATATTATGTTTTTTAAACATAAAAACTCTTTCTTATAATAACATAATCATAATACCATTGTGAATGTGAATGTGAAAGTCACTCAGTTGTATCCGACCCTTTGCAACCCCATGGACTATACAGTCCATGGAATTCTCCAGTCCAGAATACTAGGGTGGGTAGCCTTTCCATTCTCCAGGGGATCTTCCCAACCCAGGGATCGAACTGAGGTCTCCCACATTGCAGGCAGATTCTTTACCAGCTGAACCACAAGGGAAGTCCATAATACCATTATCATACTTAAAAACTTACTCCAAATTCCTTAATATTATCAATGTTCAAATTTCTCTGATTGCCTCTGAAGTCTCTTATTTACAACTGGATTATTCAAATGAGAGCCTAATGTTGTCCACACTGTGTTTGGTTGATAAGACTCAAGTATCTTTTCATCATTAACACTTCCTCTCCCTCTTTTTTTTTTTTATTATATTTTACTTGTCAAAGCATCCTTGTCACTTGTCCTAGAATTTCATGTTGTGGATTTAGCTCCCTGTGTTTTCATTGTGTCCTACAATATAAATCTCTATCACCTGAATTTCCTGTAAACAGGTATTAGAGGCTTGAACAGATTCCACTGTGACATTTTGATAAGAATATTTTATGGGAGATGCTGTGCATTTTTAATTGCATCTACTGATACACACATGATACTGCATTGTGTCTCTTTTTGTGATGCAAATATTGGCCAGTGGCCTTGAGTATTGAAACTTTTTTGTTTTGTTTTCCTCATCAATATAATGTAGACACCTTTCACTGTCAGAATCTACCAGCTTAACTAGTCAGTCTGTAAGGAAGACATGCTGGAGTTCTCTTCTGGGTCCTTATACAGTACAAACTGCTAGTACAATCGTGGTTTGTAACCAGAGGTTGCAAATTTTGGAATTGTTCCCTGCTACTCATAAGTTTCACAGTTATATTAGTGATTTATCTCAAAACTCTGAGATGCAAGTTATCTATATGTTCAAGAATAAACTGTCTGAAATTTACTTTGGAAAGATCGTATCATGCCTTTTAGACATCTAAGAATAAATATTCAACTGCAATGTTTTGTCTTCTATTGTTTGGTTCCAAAGTAGTTGGACATTTATTCTGACATCCCAAATGCTTGACAAGCCAGACTTCTTCTAGAAAAAAAAGACAAAGAAAAAGAAGCAAAGGAGACTGTATGCTGATTATACTCATGAGGATATTTTTAAAACATATTTTAAAAATCACTTGTGTTTTAGTCTAGCATTGCTGTAATGTTTTTAAAGTCCCTATTGGAGAACAATTTGACAATCTTTATCATTCACCATACCAATATTCATAGCATATAGCATGTCAACCCCATGTCTCAGAATTTTTCTTTTAAGAGTTATTCAATATCACTAAAAGCTATAGGTATAAAATTTAATGAAAATATTATTTGCAATAGACCCTGTATACATGGAAAACCCTGTATATATACTTTAAGTAAATTATGTTATAGCAATATACTCTAATATTGTTTAACTGAAAGGAACAAAATGTTTATTTTTTATTCAAAATTCATCAAATTTGTATTGAGCAACTACTGTAAGTGTTGACTGTATAGGAGTAAAACAACAAGCAAACAAAACAAAGATCTTGCCCCTGGGGTTAACATCCTAGTTGCTACATGAGGTTAATGTTGCTGTAAAAACAGCAAAAACATTTAAATAACAATATCAAAGAGACTGAAGTTGAGAAAAAAAAGAATGAGTGGAAAATATAAATCTTGTGATGACTGGTATAGAGATGCCAATTAAAAATGGAAGCCAATGATGTCATCTCATTTTCACACTGAAATTCTCAACTGTTTGCCCAAAGCTAGTCTGAACACAAGTGGCCATAATCTTTTTTTTTTCTGACCGCCCTTTGTGGCATGTGAGATCTTAGTTCCCCAACCAGGGGTCAAACCCACATATCCTGCAGTGGGAGCACGGAATTTTTGCTGGACCTCCAGGGAAGTTCCAAAAGGCCATAATCTTGTGGTTCTCCCATGAAATGTCCCACTGTAGTCTCAAGAGGATAGAATGGAAAGACATAAACTCACCCCTTCTTATGAAAATTCCAAAATCACAACTGACTGTTCAATGTGTGTGTGTGTGCCATCATATCCAACTCTGCGACCCTTTGGACTGCAGCCTGTCAGGCTTCTCCGTCCATGGGATTTTTCAGGCAAGAATACTGCAAGGGGTTGCCCTTTTCCTTCTCCAGGGGATCTTCCCAACCCTGGGATCAAATCTGCATCTCCTGCAGTGCCTGCATTTCAGGCAGATTCTTTAGCCCTGAGCCATCAGGAAAGCCATTAACAAGGACAATAAAAAGCTGTAACCTACCAAAAAAGATACACTTCATCCAAAGACAAGGGTGCAATCATGATAAAATCAAGTCCCATACCTGCTGAATAGGCAATCCACAAACTGGAAAATAATTATACCGCACAGGAGTGAAAGTCTGGGAATCCAGCAACAGGAGGAGGAGGCCCCAGAGAGTCTGGCTTTGAAGGCCAGCTAGGTTTGACTGCAGGACTTCCATAGTATTGGGGGAAACAGAAACTCCTCTAAGAGGTCCCAGCAAAAAGGCCCTCTACTCATGTCAGCTGCTCTCACATGTCAGGACTTGGGTACTTCCTCCAAGGCTAAGGCTATGAGGATGGTCCAGATATTTAAATAGCTACACACACACACACACACACACACACACACACACACACAGTCTTTTCAGTTCCATACCTATATGTACCCTCTCTGTTGGTCTGCTTCTCTGTTGTCAGTCTACAAAGTCTGGTGATTTTATCAGGGTAATGAGAATACAGATGCCTTTTTAAAAGATTTTATGCTGTTCTGTTTACTCCAACTATTTTATGATCAATTGACATCAATCTACTAACAGAAAAAGTTATACCTTCATTCACATTTAAAAAAAAATGTATCCAAAAGTCCTGCCAATAAAAATTACATAAAATTGTTCTATTTCTGGAGTCATTTGCTCCCCAAAAGTTCTGCCATTATGTATTTATCTTCAGCTTTTATATTAAAACATTGTAAGAAGCCTCTGTATTGGATGGATCCCAAATCATATGTAACCAGTTCCTCAGTTTATGTAGCTCATGAGGAGAATTGAGGTGAGAGTGTATATGTCATGGAAGTTAAAACCCTGGATTCTGGATCAGGGTGCTAACATGTGTGCTGACACGATTCAGTCGTGTCAGACTCTTTGCAACCCTATGGACTGTAGCTCGTCAGGCTCCTCTGTCCATGGGATTCTCCAGGCAAGAATACTGGAGTGGGCTGCCATGCCCTCCTCCAGGGGATCTTCCCGACCCAGGGATTGAACCCATGTCCCCTGTGGCTCCTGCATTGCAGGTGGATTCTTTACCGCTGAGCTACTGGGCAAGTCCCTGGATCAGGATAACAGGTTTAAAAACTAATTTCATTGTCTAACAGCTCCTATAACTTGGAAAAGCTACCTAATCCTAGTTTCCTCACCTCTCAAATAGAAGTAATCAGTTCAGTTCAGTTCAGTCAGTCAGTTGTGTCCGACTCTTTGCGACCCCATGGATCGCAGCATGCCAGGCCTCCCTGTCCATCACCAACTCCTGGAGTTTACTCAAACCCATGTCCATCAGGTCGGTGATGCCATCCAGCCATCTCATCCTCTGTCGCCCCCTTCTCCTCCTGCCCCCAATCCCTCCCAGCATCAGGGTCTTTTCCAATGAGTTAACACTTCGCATGAGGTGGCCAAAGTACTGGAGTTTCAGCTTCAGCATCAGTCCTTCCAATGAACACCCAGGACTGATCTCTTAGGATGGACTGGTTGGATCTCCTTGCAGTCCAAGGGACTCTCAAGAGTCTTCTCCAACACCATAGTTTAAAAGCATCAATTTTTCGGCGCTCAGCTTTCTTCACAGTCCAACTCTCACATTCATACATGACCACTGGAAAAACCATAGCTTTGACCAGACTGGCCTTTGTTGGCAAAGTAATGTCTCTGCTTTTTAATATGCTATCTAGGTTGGTCATAACTTTCCTTCCAAGGAGTAAGCATCTTTTAATTTCATGGCTGCAATCACCATCTGCAGTGATGTTGGAGCCCAGAAAAATAAAGTCTGACACTGTTTCCACTGTCTCCCCATCTATTTGCCATGAAGTGACGGGACTGGATGCCATGATCTTAGTCTTCTGAATGTTGAGTTTTAAGC
The DNA here is from genome assembly GCF_019320065.1 of Cervus canadensis. Taxonomy (NCBI): domain Eukaryota; kingdom Metazoa; phylum Chordata; class Mammalia; order Artiodactyla; family Cervidae; genus Cervus; species Cervus canadensis. The sequence goes on from NC_057419.1 coordinate 50,035,160, forward strand.
CAACTTTTTCACTCTCCTCTTTCACTTTCATCAAGAGGTTCTTTAGTTCCTCTTCACTTTCTGCCATAAGGGTGGTGTCATCTGCATATCTGAGGTTATTGATATTTCTCCTGGCAATCTTGATTCCAGCTTGTGCTTCTTCCAGCCCAGCGTTTCTCATGATGTACTCTGCATATAAGTTAAATAAGCAGGGTGACAATATACAGCCTTGACGTACTCCTTTTCCTATTTGGAACCAGTCTGTTGTTCCATGTCCGGTTCTAACTGTTGCTTCCTGACCTGCATACAGGTTTCTCAAGAGGCACGTCAAGTGGTCTGGTATGCCCATCTCTTTCAGAAGTAATAATACCCACCTAACGTGGTTGTCATACAGACTGAGTAGGATAGTAATAGTAGCAGATGAACATGCATTGAGGGGCTGCCTGAGGGAGGCAATGTGGTGAAGGCTTGATAAGAATTATCTCTTTTAATCCTCACAATGACCATGTGGTGGGCATTATTATTTTCTCTATATTACAAGTGAGAAAACAGGATTAGAGTAGTCAGTGCCCTTATTGAAAATTACAGAAGTAAATGACTGAATCAAAATTAATCCACAGTGATGACAGATGAATGGATATAGAAGATCTATATGTATATAGATATATACACATATATACACACACACATATAGTAGAATATTACTGAGCCATAAAAATGAAATAATTCCATTTCCAGAAACGTGGATAGACCTCGAGATTATCTAAGTGACTAAGTGAAGTAAGTCAGACAAAGACAAATATCATATGATATCACTTATATGTGGAACCTGAAAAAAGAGGTACAAATGAATTTATTTACAGAACAGAAGCAGACCCACAGATATAGAAAACAAACTTATGGTTTGTTGTTGCTGTTTAGTTGCTCAGTTGTGTCTGACTCTTTGCAATCCCATGGATTGTAACCTGCTTACCAAAGGGGAACAGAGGGGGAGGGATAAATTAGGAGTTTGGGATTCACATATACACACTACCATATATAAAATAGGAAATCAACAAGGACCTAATGTATAGCATAGGGAACTAAATTCAATATTTTGTAACAACCTATGGGAAAAGAATCTGAAAAAGAATAAATATATATTCAGTTTTATATATATTTATATATATATATGTAACTAATCACTTTGCTGTACACCTGAAACTAATGCATTATAAATCAACTATGCTTCAATAAAAAATTAATCCACAGGCAGTCTGCCTCCAGAGCCACGTGTTAACAATGTTCTTCCAGAAATCCCATAAAACACACATAAGCTGGCATGAAGTGAATGCTTAATAAGTGGTTGTTGTTATTAAGATGAGTAATACAAAGATTAGATCATAAACAGCGGCTATTCTGTTTCAACACACTGTATGAAAGAAAAACTGCAACTATTTTGGCTCTATGACATGCTTATTCTCTAAGAGGTCATAGTTGAAAACAGTGTGCCAGTGCTTCATCTTCAAATTACATTAATGCAAGATTCCTCACGCTGTTTATGAAAGAATGGAGAATTCACAGACTTGCACTGTCCTATACAGTAACCACTAGTCACAGGAATTGAGAAATGCAAACTACACACAGGATTTCAATGATTCTAGTATAAAAGAATGTACATATCTCATTAACAACTTCAGATTCTTTATATGCTAAAATGATATAATTTAGGACATACTGGGTTAAATGAAATGTATTCTTAAAATTAATTTCACTTGTTTCTTTTTACTTTTTATAAAGTGGCTACAAGAAATTTTATTTTTAAGTGGCTTGCAAAATCTTTTTACAGAAGAGTGCTGGTCCTGGCAGATTCTGGCAATGAAGCCTGAGGCAGGTTAGACATAATCATGGTTTATAAAATTCTAAATCCAATTAAAAGCCAAATGCCAAAATATGATCAAAAGATTATTGTACAAATTGTTACATATTAAATGTAACATGTATACTGTATACATGTTATACAGATATATTAAATGTATCATGTATACTGATAACTGTGTGAACCATAAGCCCTAGATTATGTTTAAGATGATAACAAACAGGGTTGGGAAAGGACATAACAATGATCAGATGTATGTTAGATTCCTTCTTTTAAACAGATCCGTGCATGCTAAGTCACTTCAATTGTGTCCAACTCCTTGCAGGCCCATGAACTATAGCCTTCCAGGCTCCTCTATCCATGGAATTTTCCAGGCAAGAATACTGGAGTGGGTTACCGTGCCCTCCTCCAGGGATTGAACCCATGTCTCATGTTTCCTGCATTGGAAAGAGTGCCACTAGCGCCACCTGGGAAGCCCCTTTAAACAGATGGGCCTCAGAAGCACCATTTCAATCTTAACTTCGACAATTCGAGAAAAGCCATGTGTTGTAGATTCTGAGATACATGTTTCACATCCTAATAATATTCTGGATCAGAATTTGGCATGCAGTGGATAGGGTGGGGACAGAGGTCCTGGTGGAGCTGGGACATTGGGACTGTGTCAGGTCAGCCTGGGACATAGAGCAGAAATATCAGCCAAAGAAAGTTGAGGGGAGGAGAAAAAATGACCAATGTTGGTTCTCGACCACTGGGTCCCCACCTCCCAGCCACCTATCTAGCTGTTGAAGGCAGGGGTCGAATTGGTAACAGGAGGTGTTAGTGCCAGGGACCTAGCCCCTCCCTTCCAGCTCCTTGGGCACTGCCAGGTCTTGACTCATCCCTCCATTTATTCCAGTCACAGTGACAAGCTGGAAGAGAAGGACACGTCAGGTGCAGAGAATATGAGGGAGAGGATCTGATTAGAGAAAAGGGGAAGGAAGGCAATGGAATAGGAATGGCTTCTGTTTCTCACTACCACTCCCCCAGTTTATTTTGGGGTCACTTTCACCCCATCCCCCAGGAAGCTCAGGTGTGCTTGGGGAAAAAGGAGGCTCCTCCAGAAGTTCAGTAGTTCAGTCAGGAGCTCTGTCTCTGTCCTACTGCAGCCAGAGCTTTAAATAAGGTCCCACACATAGCCTTTGCCTGTCCCAGTGGTCTAGAAGGGTTAAGGCAGAGCACTCCTTCATATCTGGACAGAAGATGCTGTTTGTCTTTCTATACCCTTGTGGGGAGCACTGAGCCAGGACTGAATCCAAATTCCTTATCTGCCTGATATACGCAAATGGAATTTACTTTTAGGAGCTATAGCCTCGGCAGTGCCAGAAAATGATGATAAAGTGGATTGTACACTTTGATATTCAATGTGTATTTTAAAACCTTGCTGGTCACTTTGCTGACATTTTAACATACTGGTGGCCATTTAATGTATATTGTATTCCATAAAGATGTATAGTTGACTCTCCATATCTGCAGATTCCACACCCCAAAATTGACAATATTTGAGGGAATTCCCTGATGGTCCAGTGGTTAGGAATCCATGTTTCTGCTGCAGAGGGCACAGGTTCAATTCCTAGTCCAGGAACTAATATCCCACATGTTGCAGGGTGCAGCCAATATGTGTGAGTGTGTGTGTGTGTGTTTGGTAAAATATTCCAGAAAGTTACAAATAGCAAAACTTGAATTTGCCACTCAGGCAACTAGTTACATATCATTTACTTGTCTTTTAACTTCAGTCCCATCTATTACACCGAAGGCCTCTGTTAACACACGCAGGTGCTCTGTACTGCCCATCAGGGCTCAGGGCTCAAGGCCCAGGGGCATGGATTGCTGAGCACCATCAGTGAGGTGAGGAGGAATTAAGGGATGGAAAGCTGACCCCCTCTTTGTCTAATACACATATGGATGGAGAAGCAGCAGAAAACCCTAAATCAGGGCTAAAATGTGAGCATATTCAAAGCCAGGCATGGATAAATTTCTTCAACTCAGTAGATCAATTGAGAGATCCTTAAATATTTTAAGCCAAGAAATGTTAACAGGAGATTATTTCAAGAAGCCTACAGAGTAAGATTTTCAGTTTGGGGGGGGTGTGGTTGGGGTGTGTAGGAGGTGGGGATCTTAAGGTAGGGATTCCTGGGCACAGTGGAAGGGAAGCAGAAAACTGCGGCTGCAGAGATGGGTAGGGGTAGATCCAAGGAACTGTTGGGGTGGGGGAGCTGACAAGGAGTCACTGAGAAGCCCTCATACCCAACTCAAGCCTTGCCCAGGCTCCCCCTCCTGCCCAGCCACAGAGCCGGATGCAGCTTGCTTCCTTTATTTGTAAAAAGAGAAGGCTTCATTTTCTTTTTGTGTGAATTTATACCTACTGTAGGAATGTGAAAGGTGTGTAAAAGCATTACTGTACCTGTAGAAAACCATTATTCATATTTTGGGGGAGTTTTGGTTGTCATTCCCTTTCTGTGTATAGTTAACATTTTAACATGGTGATTCATTTTTTTCACCTTACTATTATATAGAAGTCATTTTTCCATGATGTTACATGGTCCTGATAGACGATTGTTTTAGCGTTTCAGTAATATTTTTAGAGAGACCGTCTACCCTTGGTTTAATTGATTATTCAGGAACTGTGATTCCAAATGTTTCCCTTTTTACAAATAATGCTTGGATAAATATCTCTACACATACACATCTCTATCTATACATGCATCATCTATATAACAAAAGATAAATACAGAGAAGATGGATGAGAAGATGGAAGAGGCGGGGGTGGGGAGGAGGGGAAGAGCAAGGGAGGAGGGTTATTCCTTCTCCTTAAGAACCGTGGTCCAGGGAGCGGAGACCGCAGTGCGCACAACAGTCACCAGGGCAGCGGCTGCGGATTGGGGCGGAGCGACCAGGAACCTGAAAGCCCAGCCAGGCCCCGGTACTGCGCAGAACCCGGAGGGGGCCTTGTGGCAGTAGCACTTAGCTTTGGCCTTGGGCGGTCTCTGGCGCCCCCTGCCGTCCGCGTTGTGAGACTGCAAAGGGCTGCTGTTCTTGGTGCTTGTTCCCTTAGCCCGTGCCTCCTCCATTTTGCTTCTACGTCTCTTTTCTTTCATCCCTCCCTTCCGTGTCCCTCTCCAGTCTTCCGCTTATTAATTTAAGGCTCCCAACTGGAGGAGCCCCTTGCGGAACTAGCTACCGTCGTTAGACCTAAAGGAGCAGGCAATGGTGGTGCCCGGGTGGGTGGGGACCGCTGGCAAGGGGGCCCAAGCCCCTCCTAGCTCGGGAGAGGACAGATCTTGAGCGGAGGCTGCTTGCCCCAGGGCTCGGGGCGCCTCCTAGCGGTTCCTAGTTTCTTGCTCTCTGTGGTCCCCGGAGGAGATGCTGTAAAGGATCAAACCCGGGGTATAGTGTGGACTGCACCGCCCTGGCCCCCACAGGCCCTCCTGCGGACAGAGGAAGTGGGACGCAAGGGCCAAAGGCATGGGGTCTCCTAGGTGGGACCTGCCGTTGTCAAAAATAAAGCAGAACTGGACAGCAGTCGAATTTCCCTGGTGGCTCAGCGGTAAAGAATCTGCCTGCAATGGAGGAGATCCAAGTTCAATCCCTGGGTAGGGAAGATCCCCTGGAGAAGGGCATGGCAACCCACTCCAGTATTCTTGCCTGGAGAATCCCATGGACAGAGGAGCCTGGCGGGCTACAGTCCATAGGGTCGCAAAGAGTAAGACAAAACTGAAGTGACTTATGGGAGGAAGGAAGAAAGGAATAGAGAAAGACTGGGGTCTAGAAACAAAGTTTGAAAGGGATGGAGGAGGGGACGAGACAGAGAGAGAGACAGAGAGAAGAGAGTAAGAGAGAGAAGGAAAGAGAAAGGAGGAGAGGAGGCACCAGAACAGGAGGAGGAAACTGTAGAGAAGGGAGGTCTTTCAGATGGTAGCTGGAGAAGATGGACATCGAGTGGGGTTCTTAGGTCTCTGGTCCAACTCTTCCTCTGGATTTACCCACAATGCCTCAGTAACCTCAGCATTTCTCTTTTTTTTTAATTTTTAAATTTTTATTGAGGTATAGTTATTGTACAATATTATGTAAGTTACAGGTTTTTAAAGGTTATACTCCATTTTATTTAGTATAAGATATTGGCCATATTCCCCTTGTTGTACAATATATCCTTAAAACTTATTTTATACCTAATAGTGTGTGCTGCTTAATCTTAATCCCCTACCGTGTATTGCCCCTCCCCACTGGTAACCACTAGTTTATTCTCTATGTCTTTGAGTGTGGTTCTTTTTGGTTATATTCACTAGTCAGCTCTATTTTTTAGATTCTGCATATAAGTGACATCATACAGTATATGTCTTTCTCTGTCTATTTCACTTAGCATAATGCCCTCCAAGCCCATCCATGGTGCTGCAAATGGCAAATTTTCATTCTTTTTTATGGCTGAGCAGTATTCCATTGTATATGTGTATGTATCTTCTTTATCCATTAATCTGTTGATGAATATTTAGGTTGCTTCCAATTCTTGATTACTGTCAGTAGTGCTGCTGTTAAAACTAATATACAAGCAACTCCTGCAGCTCAATTCCAGAAAAATAAATGACCCAATCAAAAAATGGGCCAAAGAACTAATCAGACATTGCTCCAAAGAAGACATACAGATGGCTAACAAACACATGAAAAGATGCTCAACATCACTCATTATCAGAGAAATGCAAATCAAAACCACAATGAGGTACATTTTCATGCCAGTCAGAATGGCTGCTATACAAAAGTCTACAAGCAATAAATGCTGGAGAGGGTGTGGAGAAAAGGGAACCCTCTTATACTGTTGGTGGGAATGCAAACTAGTACAGCCACTATGGAGAACAGTGTGGAGATTCCTTAAAAATCTGGAAATAGAACTGCCATATGACCCAGCAATCCCGCTGCTGGGCGTACACACTGAGGAAACCAGAATTGAAAGAGATACGTGTACCCCAATGTTCATCGCAGCACTGTTTATAATAGCCAAGACATGGAAGCAACCTAGATGCCCATCAGCGGATGAATGGATAAGGAAGCTGTGGTACATATACACAATGGAATATCACTCAGCCATTAAAAAGAATACATTTTCATCAGTTCTAATGAGGTGGATGAAACTGGAGCCTATTATACAGAGTGAAGTAAGCCAGAAAGAAAAACACCAATACAGTATACTAATGCATATATATGGAATTTAGAAAGAAGGTAATGATAACCCTGTATGCGAGACAGCAAAAGAGACACAGATGTAGTGAACAGTCTTTTGGACTCTGTGGGAGAGGGCGAGGGTGGGATGATATGGGAGAATAGCATTGAAACATGTAAATTATCATATGTGAAATGAATCACCAGTCCAGGTTCGATGCATGATACAGGATACTTAGGGCTGGTGCACTGGGATGACCCAGAGGGACAGGATGGGGAGGGAGGTAGGAGGGGGGTTCAGGATGGGGAACACATGTACACCCATGGTGGATTCAAGTCAATGTATGGCAAAACCAATACAATGTTGTAAAGTAAAATAAATTAATTAATTAATTTAAAAAAATAACTGAGGTACATGTATCTTTTTCAATTAGTGTCTTTGTTTTCATTTTGGATCTATAGACCCAGGAGTGGAATTAACCTCAGCATATCTTCAGTGAAGTGTAAGTGTGAGAAGTACTAGAGATTGAGACCTGCCGTAATACCCCCCACACACGCTGTCCTGTCTGGGGCACCTTTCACTCCAAAATCATGTCTTACAGTGCAAGAGGGAGTGTTTGAGGGTGAGGATCTATATATCCCAGAAACATTTCTTTAGCATCATATGCTCAGAGTCTGCTGCATACCGACCCCCTGTGACTTGTTCCAGAAGTACATGCCAGGCAAAAGAGCAGGAGCTGGAGGCCCAGTGGGCCCTGATGACAGTCTGATGGAGTCAGTGCCTTGTACCCCAGGCAACCACGGCCTCATCTAAGGAGAACATGGGTGAGAAGTGCGTGGGAAGACGCAGGTCTTGTCTGGGGGGAGCCAGGGGTATTAAGGCCCCCAAGTCACTCCTGCCCACTCTGAGAGCCCACTCCTGGAAGCCACATGTCTCTGTCAGGAGAAGAAATGTGTCCCTAGGTTGGTTGTTTCCTTCTCCAGTGGTCCAGCAGGTTGTTCCAGGCTGATAAGGGAGGGAATCCTGCCTAACTGGAAGCTTCTGGGGCTGCTATGCCCAGAGTTCAGAGCCCTGCCTGGCTTGGAACAGAGCTGGTCTGACTTTCCAACCCTGCCTGGAGGGCCTCCATTGTAACTGGCTCTGGGCCTTCCGGACCCCCTTGTGAGCAACCTCCACAGCCCAGGGCCAGGCTAGTATATGGGGCCCCTCCCTAGCTCTCCCTAGGGGAATTCCTTCAGGGTAGCAACATAAGCTACTGCATCCTAGGCCTCACTCCTTGGGTCTTTCCTGCTCACCCTCCTAGAAGCACAAAGAAAGGTCCCCCCTTCCTATCATATAGCCCAAGGAACTGTAATCAATATACTGTAATAAACCATAATGGAAAAGAATATGAAAAAGCATGTATAACTAACTGAGTCACTGCTCTACAGCAGAAATTAACACAACATGTAGCAATCAACTATACTTCAGGGACTTCCCTGGTGGCACAGTGGATGGGAATCCATCTGCCAATGCAGGGGACATGGATTTGATCCCTGGTCCACATGCTGTGAATCAGCTAAGCCCGTGTGCCACAGATATTGAAGCCTGTGTGCTCTAGAGCCAGGGCTCCACAACAAGAGAAGCCACCACAATAGAAATCCAGGCATTCCAATGAAGAATAGTCCTCCTTGCTGCAACTAGAGAAAGCCCATGCACAGTGATGAACACCCAGCAGAGCCAAAAATAAGTACTTTTTTTAAAAAACAATATTTCAATAAAATTTTTCAAAAAAGAGAACAGAAAAAAGGTCCCCGCACCCACTCCACATGACTTCCCTGACTCATTGTCTAACAGAGAAGACTATCACATTGGGGTAATTCTCATTATAGGTGTTCTCTTCATGGCCTACAGACAAGATAGTGCTGTCTCCACACCAACAGCTATGCAGCAGTCATCTATGCAGGAAGAGTGGTCAAGCTCTTCCTGACCCAGGGCTCAGTTCTATGATTGCCATCTGGGGCTCTGCCTTACAGCTCTCAGAAACACAGAGAAGAAATAGTTGTTTCTCTGTGACTGTGGCCCCATGTCAGGGTGGCCCAGGGCCAGACTAGGACATGAGCACTGATGAGGCAGTAAAGAGTAGAAGCTAATCACTTTCATCTGGAAAGATTTTCCTGTTTTTCCATTGTCTCCTTTAGTTCTATAACCACAGAAGGATTACTAGGCCCAAGGACATTCCTTAAGGTTTCTTATTCATCTGCTAAGTGAGTGTTCATTTCTTTCCGAGTTATTTTCTACTCCCACCTACACTTTGCTCCATCTTCAGTGCAGAGTATCATCATTTCTCATTAATGCTACTTTAATATTGGAAAATGATTTCTGATTGTGTTCATTTTAGTTTCTTTTTTTCCCCAAGTAAAGTGAACATTTTCCCTTAATACTTGTTTGTTCAGGCCCTTTGCTACTTTATCCTTGGAGTATCTACTGTTTTTTTTTTTTTTTTAAGTTAGTTCTATTCAATTAAGTTTTAATGAATTCCTACTTGGTATCATGCAGGAATTGTGCAGGGCCACAACAATATGGAGATGAAGCCAACACATGCCTTACCCTTCAGATGAAACTCTTCATGGGAAAGCAGAGCTCCTAATGAGATCCTTTCAATACTGTAGTAAGATAGGGGTTTGTGTCAGGCACAGGGAAGGGGAGCATTTTCCCCTGAAAGAAAATACCAAGTACAAGAAATAAGATTGAATCATCAGAAGAAAACTGAAGAATTCGCAGGCAGAAAGAACCACAGGAATAAAGGGCTGGGGCAGGAACCAGCACTAGGTGGTGAAGAACCTGAAAAGCAGATGCATAATGCTGAGGTGGAAGAGCTGGAGGGCTTGAAAGCAGTTGGGGCTAGGAGAGAGGCCAGAGTAAGAATAACCTTGAACTCCATTGGAAGAATTTTGGGCTACTTTTTGGAGATGAGAAAAGTTAGTGAATGACTTATAGCAGGAGAATGACATGGGAATACTTTTCTTCAGATTTGATTCCACCCCCCACCCCCCATCTTGCTCTGGCTGCAGTGTTGGCTGGTATCCAAAATAGAAGGGTGTATTAGTTTGCTAGGACTGCTGTAACCAAGTACCACAAACTGGGTGGCTTTCCAGCAGAAGTTTACTGTCTCAGAGGCCAGAAGTCTAAGATCAAGGTGTTATCAGGGTTGGTTCCTTCTGAGGGCTGTGAGGGAGAATCTGTTCCCTGCCTCTTGCCCAACTTCCAGTAGTTTGCTGGCAATCTTTGGTATTCCTTAGTTTATAGACGCATCACCTTGATCTCTGGCTTTACCTTCACACGGCATTCTCCCTATGTACATGTCTCTGTGTTCAAATCTCCCTTTTTATAAGGACATCATATTAGATTAGAGCCCACTGTAATGATCTCATTTAAACTTGATTACCTTTGTAAAAACCCCATCTCCAAATAAGATCACATCCTGAGGTACTGGGGGGTTAGGGCTTCAACATGTGAATTTTACAAGGAAACTGTTCAGCTCATAAGAAAGGCGTGGAATAGATTAGGAGCCCAGGACTTAAACTAGGGCTGTGGAGGGACAGACAAAACGGAGGGACTAGGACAGAATTCATTTGGGGGTGTAAAATCCACGTCTTGCTCTTTCATGAAATGTAGTGGAAGGAGAGTTCAACTACCAGGTTTGCAGTACCCCACTATTTCTTGTTGTTTAGTCACTAAGTCATGTCTGACTCTTTGTGACCCTATGGACTGTAGCCTGCCAGGCTCCTCAGTCTGAGCTATCTGAGTGTGTGCATGCACATACACACACACACACACACATTAAATAGGTAGAGTAAGGACTTACTGTATACCACAGGCAACTATACTCGATATTTTGTAATAACCTATAATGGAAGAATCTGAAAAAAAAATATATATATATGCTGTGTGTGCTGTGCTTAGTCATGTCCTCCAACTCTTTGTGACCCTATGGATTATAGCCCACCAGGCTCCTCTGTCCATGGGATTCTCCAGGCAAGAATACTGAAGTGGGTTGTTGTGCCCTCTTCCAGGGGATCTGCCCCACCCAGGGATCCAATCCTGTGGCTTCTGCATTGCAGGTGGATTCTTTACCACTGAGCCACCAAGGAAGCTATATATATATATATAGTAACTGAATCACTTTGTTGTACCTTGAAACTAAGGCAACACTGTATTAATAAATTAACTATGCTTCAATTTAAAAATTTTAAGAAGAGTAACAGAACACTGCCAGCAATAAAAGAAAATTCCAAGAAGGAGCTATCTTTCATGGGAATGTTGGATCCATGAGAAAAAGGACTTGGTCTAATTTCCTCACTGCTATCTATTCAACTGCTTATAACAATGCCTGGTACAGAGTAGCTATACAATAAGTATTAGATGAATAAAATGTTGAACGAGCTACTCAGAGAGGCATATGAAAAATCAAGAGTTCAGTATCCCAGGAACCACAGGAGTGATTCTAACACCCTTACTATACTTCACTGAAAAAATATCATTCTTGTAGGTTATTGACTCCAGTAACTTTCAAAAATAAGCTATTTGTAAAAGGTTTCTAAACTTGATTTGTAATATAAAAAGCATCAACAAAAAATTTATGCATGTTGTTGAAAATAGATGTCATAAATAAAATAGATATTGTCCTTCCAATGCTAAATCTTATATGTTAACCCACAAGAGTGATCAGAGTAATAACACTTTTAAATACCATTTGGCACTCAGATGTTCATAGCAACTTTATTTGTAACAGCCCAAACTGGGAATGACCCAAATGTCCAGGTGAATGAATAAATTAACTGTGCCAGACAATGGAATACTACTCAGTAATTACGGAATTCATATTGATGCACACAATGACAGCTATGAATCTCAACATAATATTGCTGCCTGAAAGAAGTTATGCAAAAAAGGAGTGCATACTCTATGATTCCACTCATAAAATTCTAGAAAATGCAAGCTAATCTATGGTGACAGAAAGTAGATTAGGAGTTCCCTGGGAGGTTGGGGGGAAAGGAAGGAGCAGAAGGGAATGATTAAAAGGGGGCAAGAGGAAACTTTGGGGGCAAAGGATGTGTTCATGCTCTTGACTGTGGTGATGGTTTTTCTGAGGTAGGCATCAAACTTGGCAAACAGTACACTCTAATATGTGCAATTTATTTTATGTCAGTTCAGTTCAGTCGCTCAGTCATGTCCGACTCTTTGTGACCCCATGATTCGCAGCACGCCAGGCCTCCCTGTCCATCACCAACTCCCGGAGTGTATTCAAACTCATGCCCATCGAGTCGGTGATGCCATCCAGCCATCTCATCCTCTGTTGCCCCCTTCTCCTCCTGCCCCCAATCCCTCCCAGCATCAGGGTCTTTTCCAATGAGTCAACTCTTCGCATGAGGTAGCCAAAGTATTGGAGTTTCAGCTTCAGCATCAGTCCTCCCAATGAACACCCAGGACTGATCTCCTTTAGGATGGACTGGTTGGATCTCCTTGCAGTCCAAGGGACTCTCCAACACCACAGTTCAAAAGCATCAATTTTTCAGCGCTCAGCTTTCTTCACAGTCCAACTCTCACATCCATACATGACCACTGGAAAAACCATAGCCTTGACCAGATGGACATTTGTTGGCATATTGTATGTCAGGTATATCTAAATTTTCTGAAAAAATCAAATACCCCAATTTAAAAATGGGTGAAGGACTTGAATAGATATTTCTCCAAAGAAGACACACAAACGGCCACCACACATATACAAATGGTACGTGAAAATGTGCCCAACATTACTAATCATCAGGGAAATGCAAATCAAAACCACAGCGCAATGTCACTTTACATCTATCAGGATGACTATTATCCAGAAAAAAGACAAGAAATATTTTGCTAATATGGATGAGAACTTGTACACTGTTGATGAGAATGTAGAATGGTGCATCCATTAGGGGAAATAGCATGGAGTTTTCTCAAAATATTAAAAATAGAACTACCATATGATGCAGCAATCCCACTCCTGAGTATATACCCAAAAGAATTGAAATCAGCGTCTCCAAGAGGTATCTGCACTCCCATGTTCATTGCTGCACTATCTGCAATACTCAAGACATGCAAACAACCCAAATACCCATGACAGATGAGTGGATAAAGGGAATGTGGCTGTCACAGAGCACGGGGTTGAGCTCCCTGTGTTACACAGCAACTTCCCACTAGCTATCTATTTTACATACGTGGGATGCAGGGGTGGGAGGGAGGTTCAAGCGGGAGGGAACATATGTATACTTATGACTGATTTACATTGTTGAATGGCAGAAACCAACACAACATTGTAAAGCACTTATCCTCCAATTAAAAAGAAATTTTAAAAAGTACACCCATTTTAAAAAAAGAATGTTGTATATGCACATAGGGGAATATTATACAGCCTTTAAAAAGAAGGAAATCCTGCCATTTGCAACAACATGGGTGAATCTAGAGGACTTCATTTTAAATGAAAAAAGTCACTTGCCAAAGGACAAATACTGCGTGGCTCCACTTACATGGGGCTTATAAAGCATGCATGCATTGGAGAAGGAAATGACAACCCACTCCAGGATTCTTGCCTGGAGAATCCCAGGGACAGAGGAGCCTGGTGGGCTGCCGTCTATGGGGTCGCACAGAGTCTGACAGGACTGAAGCGACTTAGCAGCAGCAGCATAAAGTACTCAGACTCCTAGAAGCAGAGAATAGAATGGTGACTGCTGGGGGCTGAGAGGAAGGGGAAATGGGAATTGTTGCTTATGGATATCAAGTTTCAGTAATGGAAGATGAATAAATTCTAGAGACCAGTACAATACAGTACCAATGTATAATTAACCATATACATTGCATGTCATTAACAATAAGGAACTGAACACTTCAAAATATATTGAGTCTAGATCTCATGTAAAGTGTTATCACCAAAAGGAAAAGGAAACATAAAAGAACACAAGGAGGGAGAGGGGATCGGGATGGGGAATACATGTAACTCCATGGCTGATTCATGTCAATGTATGACAAAACCCACTGAAATGTTGTGAAGTAATTAGCCTCCAACTAATAAAAAAAATAAATAAAAAATAAAATAAAAATAAAATAAAATATATTAGAAAAGTCAAAAAGAAAAAAAAAAAGAACACAAGGAAACTTTTAGAGGTGATGGATATGTTTAGTACCCTGCTTCTGGTGATGGCATCACTGGTGTATGCATATACCCAAATTCATCAAGATGTGTACATTAAATACATACATTTTTGTATATCAATTATCCCTTAATAAAGCTTAAAAAAAGAAACGAAAATGCAGATAATTATATGAGATTTCAAGCAGTCTTAAAGTACTGGACTTGTAACCATTGCCTACATGGTGGCTGGCACTTACTAAGCCCTCAATACTCTCCTGTTATTAACTAGAGCAGCGGCCTCCATCCTTTTTGGCACCAGGGAATGGTTTCATGGAAGACAATGTTTCCAGAGACAGATGGCAGTGGCGGGGGGAAGGGCGGGAGGATGGTTTAGGGATGATTCCAGCACGTTACATTTATCCTGAGTTTATTTCTATTATTATTACATCATCTCCACCTCAGATTATCAGGCATTAGATCCCAGAGGTTGGGGACCCCTGAAAAAGAGGCTAAGAACTAACTCGCCATTCTGCAACTCCCTACGGATCTTACAAACCTCGCCCCTGTTACCAAGGGAACAAGTACCAAGGAGACGCCACTGGGGCTGCACAGTCAGGAGCGCCCCAGCCTGTCTCTGCGGCGAAGGCGGCACCAATGAGAGGCGCCCATAGCCTCCAAAGGCCAAGGAATAGAGGAGGCAGGAGGCAACCTGGAAAGGAGGGACTGGAGATTAAACAGCCAGCAGAGAAGCTGGAGACGAAGGAGCTGGGAGAGAAGGATGGCAGAGGGTGGCCATTCCCCGAAAGAGGGGAAGATGCGGGAGAGGGCGACAGGGCGCCCATGGCAGGAGCAGGTTCCAAGCCAAGGTTCACCCTGTAGTCACTTCACAGATTGCAAGTGACTGACGAAACAGGAACTCACCCACCCTACCAGCAAGTCTCCTTGCTCCCCTAACCTATCCCCGCCCTCGCTACCCTCTACCCGCTACCTCCGCTTCCGCCGCGCAGCAAACTAAGGCGTTCATTGGTTCCGCCTTCGGATCTTTCTCGAACCCCACAGCTTTGTCTCCAGTCAGCAAAGTGCAAGCTCACCTCCAGAAAGCCAAGCCCGTACCTTCTTAGCGACCGATGCCGGGTGACTGGAGCGCCTGCTTGGGGACCTCAGGTGCTGCAAGAGGAGCATTTACTGTGGTCAGAGGCACAACTTACCTTGTCCTTTACACATCTTCATTCAGGAAAAGCTGAGCGTTGGAGCCCCGGAGCGATGAGGAGAGTGTCTGGTACCCCCCACCCCGCCTTTAATGGTTTCTAAATACCACTCTCAGCTAAAGGATACAGGGCTCTTTGGAGAAATGGCTTATTCTGTAGCTGCAGTAGGTAAAGTACAAGATGAGCTTAGAACATCTTGCACCAGAAAGTAATGAATTGCTCAGAGAATAAGGGGGACATATCAGAATGATATAAGAGGTGGCTTGAAGGGTCTCTCCCAGGGCCAAATTTGGACTGTTTGAGCCGGGAAATAAATAATAACGACTTCCTGTTCCTGTCAAGGTGGAGGTAGCCCATTCCTCCCAAGCCCTCCCTCTTACAACTGAAAACTCCCGTACTGTACCTAACTCAACAAATAAACATAGGAAGACTCTGGAAGGTGAAAAGAAGGCAGATAGATGGTCTAGGGACCTCAGGACGTGAGGAATAACACAGCACTGAATTTCCTCAGCTTCCTTATTGTGGCTGATAAATCCTGCACCAGGGGCTCCAGAAGCCTCTGATCTGGAACTGCCAATAGGCACCTATCAAAAAACAAAAGCTCTGAGAAAAGTCTGCTTCCTTTAGCCAAAGGTCGGGGCAAAAGGTGGCCTAACAACAGAAAAATCTTTTAGATAATACCAGCCCTACAGCTTCCCTGGTAACTCAAATGGTAAAGAATCTGCCTGCAATGCAGGAGACATGGGTTCGATCTGTGAGTCGGGAAGATGCCTGCCCTGGAGAAGGGAATGGCAACCCACTCCAGTATTCTTGCCTGGAGAATTCCATGGACAGACCATGGGGTCGCAAAGAGTCAGACACGACTGAGCGTCTAACACTTTCACTTTTTACAGCAACCAAACAGCAAGGGAAAAACCAGCATCCCACACACACTCCCATGTTTCATCAGACCAGGGATCTGGTATTCCACCCCAGCCCTCAGCAAGAGGAAGTGGACTGAGCCTCCACCCCACCCAGCATCCACAGCCTAAACAAGGCAGTACCTGATTAGATCTAATCAGGATTTCCCATTCCCCTCACCTCTGGTGTCAGCAGGGCCCAGCAGGCAAGTGAGCTTACACCCACACAGAGAGGAAAGCAGATGATGTCAGTTTGTGTCCTCATTTTTCTGGGAAGGTGTGTTTCCATCCCATCCACCTACATGGAGGCATTGTGAACAATCACTCCTTTACCTTGGCTGGGCTGGCATCCCAAAGCCCTCTCCCAAAGAGAAGATTAAATATTATAATATCCAACATACTCTGGATAGAATTTGTTTTTTTAAAATCATTTGTCATATCAAGAACCAGGAAAATCCACAACTTGAATGAGAAAAGACTTTCAGCATGAACATAAATCATATATTGAAGTTTTCTTTCAATGATTTTTATTGTTTTTTTCCATTTATTTTTATTAGTTGAAGGCTAATTACTTTACAATATTGTAGTGGTTTCTGTCACACATTGACATGAATCAGCCATGAGCAGCCACCATAAAATCGCTTCAGCTCAGTATTTCACGATTAAGCATGATGTCAGCTACAGGTTCCTTGTAGATGCTCTTTATCAGCTTGAGGTAATCCCTGTCTCATTTTGTCAAATACTCTTTCATGATCACATGATTTTTCTTCTGATGGAGTAAATTGCCTAATTTTCAAATGTTGAACTAGCCTTATATACTTGGAATAAATCCCATGTGGTCATGGTGTCTATTTCTTTTCCTACATTGCTGGTTTGGGTTTGCTAATATGTTGTTGAAAGTTTTGTATCTATGTTCTTAAGAGATATTAGTCTATAAATTTCTTGGTTTTGTACATTATTGTTTTATTTTGGTATCAGGGTATTGCTGACATCATAAGATGGGTTTTGGAATTGCTTCCTTTCCTTCTATTTTGGGAACAGATTGTGTAAAATTGATATGGACTCTTTCTTTAAATGTTTGATAGAATTCTTCAGTGAGAGAAATTTCTTTGGGGAGAGTCTTAATTTCAAATTCAACTTCTTTATAATTATGAGATATTCAGATTATCTATTTCAGCTTGGTTGTGCTTTTGTAGTTGGTGGTTTTCAAGGAATTGGTCAATTTCTTCTAAATTGTAGAATTTATTTTCTTATTATCCATTAAATGGCTTTTCTTTTTTACTTTTTTCACATCTTTTTTTTTTTTACTTTTACTTTTGGCACATCTGCTAGAGGTTTATCAGTGTTATTGATATTTTCAGTGAACCAGCTTTTTGTTTCATTAATTTTTTCTATTGATTTCTTGCTTTCAATTTAATTGATTTCTGTTCTTACCATTATTTCCTTCCCATTTTTTGGGCATATTTTGCTCTTTCTTTTTTAGTCTCAAAGTAGAAACTTAGATTATTTATTTGAGAACTTTCCTCTTTCCTAAATGTGAGCATTTAGTGTTATAAATCTCCCTCTCACCACAGATTTAGCTGCTTTCCATATGTTTTAATTAGTCATATTTTCATTTTCATTCAGTTCTATCTTTTAAAAATTTTCCTTTGAGTCTTCTTTTTTGACTCATGAATTGTTTAAGAATATATTCTTTAATTTCCAAGTATGAAAATTTTACAAATTTCTAGTTTGTTTCCATTATGGCCAGAAAACATACTCTGTTTAATTTCAGTTATTTTAAATTTGTTGTGGTTTTTTTAATGGCCCATGACATAGGCTATCTCCACCAATGTTTTATGAACACTTGACAAGAATGTGTATTCTACGGTGGAGGGTGTATTTATATATACACCCCTTTTGGGGGGTTCATTATTTTGTTCACTTATTCCATTGCTGATTTTTTGATCAATTGGTAAGAGTTGAAGGTCTCAACTATAACAGTGCATTTCTCTGTTTCTCCTTTCAGCCCTATCATTTTTTGGTTTCATGTGCGTATTTAGGATTATTTTGTCTTCCTGGTAGGTTGATCCTTTTATCATTTGCAGTGTCCCTCTTTGTTTCTAGTAAGATTTTTTCCCCCTACTCTGAAGTCTACTTTATCTGACTTTTCACTTCTGCCTTTTTAAAAATTAATGTTCAATCTACCTAAGTCATTGTATTTGGAGAGAGTTTCTTATAGATAACATCTGATGTGGTCTTTAATGTGTGTAGTGGGGATATTCAAGAAAATTATATTTTTTAAGTGGGGAGGATAGCTTGCAATGCAGGAGACCGAGGTTTGATCCCTGGGTCAGGAAGATCTCCTGGAGAAGGAAATGGCAACGCACTCCGGTATTCCTGCCTGGGAAGTCCCATGGACAGAGGAGCGTGGTGGGCTACAGTCTATGGGATCACAAAGAGTCGGACATGACTGAGGGAGCATATACAAAGTTCTTAAATAAAGCTAGAAAAGTGCTCAAATGACCTTAAAAAGGGAAAATTTTCAATTGTACCCTGGCTTCACCAAAACAAAAGAAAATTAATGACAACTTCAAGTGGGGAGGATAAACAAAGTGAGATTTCTACACTTCATTCAAAGTGGTAAATATTGATACCAATAGATAAATTGCATATCTACTGGTTACCTAGAGCAACCACTAAGAAATATATACAAAGCAATATACTTAAAGAAATCTATACAAAACAATACACTCAAAAAATATAAATAAATAAAATAATAAAAACTATAAATAAATCAAGATAGAATCCAAAACATGCTCAAGCAACCCACAGGAAGTTAAGTTTACTACAAAGGAAACAAGCAGAAAATAAATATTAAAATGGTAAACTTAAACATATGAATAGTTACAATACAAATGGTGTAAAAGAGATTGGCAGAATGGATTTAAAAACATGAACCAATAATATGCTGGAATAGATAAAGAACTCTTAAAATTCAACATTAAAGAAAAAAATCTCTTTAGGAAATGGTCAAAGGGCCTATGGCCGTACCACCCTGAATGTGCCTGATCTCAGAGACTAAGCAGGGTGGGGCCTAGTTTGTATTTGGATGGGAAAAAATTGGCAAAAAGGGTAGGAAGAGACATTTTGCTGAACAGGATATACAATGGCAAATAACCATATGAGAAGATATTCAGCATTATTAACCATTAGGAAAATGAAAACCATAATGAGCTATCACTACACACTCCAAATAACTAAAATACAAAATCATATTGCCAAATGCTGGCGAGTATGCAGAGAAACTGCATTACTCATACTTTGCAAGTGGGAATGTAAAATGGCACAAGCACTCTGAAAATGTTTGGCAGTTTTTAATAAACTAAAGCGTGTAATTGCCATGAAAGTGAAAGTGTTAGTCACTCAGTCGTGTCTGCCTCTTTGTGAACCCATGAACTGTAGCCCGTCAGGCTCCTCAGCCCATGGAATTCTCCAGGCAAGAATACTGGAGTGGGTTGCCATTCCCTCCTCCACAGGATCTTCATGACTCAGGGATTGAACCTGGGTCTCCTGCATTGCAGGCAAATTCTTTACCGTCTGAGCCACAGGGAAGCCCATATTACCCAACAATTGCATTCTTGGGTTTTTGTCCCAGAAAAACAAAAACTTATGTTCACACAAAACCCTATACACAAATGTGCATAGCAGCCTTATTATTATAGTGAAAACCTCGAAACAACCCAGATGACCTTCAACAGGTAAGTAGGAAAAGAAACTGTAGTATATCCATACTCTGAAATATTACTCAGCAATAAAAAGGAACAAAACATTGATACACACAACAGCTTGAATGAATCTCCAGGGAATTGTGCTGAATGAAAAAAGCCAAACCCAAAAGTCATATATTAATACTATATGATTCCATTTATATAATAGTCTTGAAATGGCAAAATGATATAGAACAAATTAATGTCAGGGGTTAGGGTCATGGAGGGTTAAAAGGTAGTGGTTGTGGTTGTAAAAGGGTAGTAGGAGCAATTCTGTGCCTCATGTCAATGTTTATTCCCTGGTTATGATAATATACTGTCATTTTGGAAGATGTTACCAACAGATTAAACTGGATAAAAGGTATATAGGTTCTTTCTGTATTATTTCTTACAATTGCATGTGACTTTACAGTGCTTTCAAAATTTTAAAAATCTTTCATTTTTTAAAATGCACAGCTCACACATGATGGCTGTGTATCTCTGCTTTAGTGCATGGCTACAAAGTAGTAACCAGAAGAGCAGTGAGAATAAGGCAAAGAAAGAGGAAATTTTCTGGAGGCAGAAGAGAAGACCAAGCAATTACGTGGTGGCAAGAACCCCACTATGTGGGCTAGAATCTTGACTCTGACACATAACTAGTTCTATAGCCCTGGCTAAGTTACTCCCTTTCTCTGTGCCTCAGTTTCCTCACTGTAAAATGTGGATGAATTAATATGTACAAATCACTTAGAACAGCAACTGACATATAGCACTCAAGGGTTTGTTATTATTTCTATTCTAGGAAGGATATGCTCAACTTCTGGCATTGCTACAGAAATACTAAGTTGACATCTTAAAACAATTCCATAAAAATCATATCACATGAATATTTAACTCATGAGAATTTCACTATTTATGCTCTGTGGATAAATAGCATCTATGTAATAATTTGAAAGACTATTCAGATTTTCTGTTTTTTTTAATTCATTCTTCTCCATCTTTATCCTTATTTGTATAATAAAAGTAATATACATTAAAAAATAAAATAATAATAAAAACAGATTATAACTGATAGAATAAATAAGGAATTATGAGTCCATATTTATATAAATAAATGAATACATTGAAAATTTGATGAGGAACAGGATATTTACATGATCTTCATAAATTACATATTAATTACAAAGGGAGAAAGAGTAACTTTACAGTATCGAAGTCTGGCAGACTCACCTTACTTGAGTCATCATAGTGAATTATCATTGGTTATAATGCAAATTTACATTTTGTGCCATCTGATTGGATACACTCAGGACACAGCCTCACTTCTGTGCTATCCCTGACAAAGATTAATTACCTGAGTTTAATCATGATGAAGCATTGGACAAATCCAAGTTGAAGGACATTCTACAAAATAACTGCTCTAGAAAGGAATGGCAACCCACTCCAGTATTCTTGCCTGGAGAATTCCATGGACAGAGGAGCCTGGTGGACTACAGTCCATGGGGTTGCAAAGAGTCGGACATGACTGAGCAACTAACACACATAAACCTCAAAAGATTATGAAAGATAAAGCAAGACTGAAGAACTATTCCCAATTGAAGAATACAAAAGAGATATGGAAACTAAATGCTAAACATAATCCTAAACTGAATTCCTTTGCTATAATGAATGCTGTTGGGACAATGTGCTCAGTTGCTCAGTCACGTCCATGTGGTTTGATCTCTGGTCTGGGAACTAAGATGCATATGCCTTGTGGCCAAAAAATCGAAACATAAAAAACAGAAGCAGTATCGTAACAAATTTCATAAAAACTTTAAAGAAATGGTCCAGATAAAAAAAATCTAAAAAAAAAATTTAAGCAGGCAATTGAAAAAAGAAGCAAATAATCATATAAAAGATGCTCAGGCTCATGAATAAAATCTCATAAAGAACCAGAGGCAGTAGTCATTGTGCTATTAACCCAATACTGGAGATCTTCCAATACTGTAAAACCTACTTAATAAGAAAATGATTGCTTTCCTCATCATACATATAAAAATGATTTGTGCCTAGTATATTCAATAGCATATGAGTAAATGTAGCTAAAGTGTCTGATCTTCATAGTGATTCAAACCTGTTCTGCAATATTTATTTATTTATTTAACAGCTTTAGTGAGATATAATTGTGCAGAGAAAAAAATGTTGCCTGCTATTTCAGTAAACAAAGAATCTTGCCTGTCATTCAAGTAAACGACGAATGTTGCCTGCCATCAAGTCATCAACCACTGCAGCCACCACTGATGATGCACCTTGAGGGGAATTCAGGATGGAGAAAAACAGGACACTGGCCCTAGATAGTTAAGATGCATATCTAAGGAATAATTTCAGTGGATCTAGATTCTTGCATCTTCCTATACATAGAAAAGCACTAAAGTAATTAACTTGAGATGTCTGTTTTTCTGGTTAGTAGTAATGTTTTCATGTTTGACTATATGTTAGGTTATTTCCCCCACAAAAAACTCCTATATATCCTGGCTCCTTTGTTATTACTTTGGAACAGTTCCTCCAAGCTATCTGAGAGGCTGTCTCCCAGCCTATCGTCCTCAGTAAGGTCCTTGAAGAACACCTAACTCACAACTTTTAGGTTTTGCTTTTTTTTCTTCAATCAATAATTGACACATAGCATAGTGTTAGGTACCACCTCCATCCTGTCACATAGTTACCATTTTATTTTTGTGTGTGTGTGTGGTGAGAATGTTACAGGGAAGATCCAACTTGACTCCATGTTGGATCTGTTTCTTTTACTTTAATGTTTGCTTCCTAATGCTTTTGTTCACTAAAAAGATACTGTTAATGCGTAATGGCCTGCCTCAAGGAACCCTGCCCCTCTGCCTGAATGTTAATCCGATATGCCTTTGTTTAGGACTCTTTCCACCTGTTGATGGCTTCAGGAAGGAAGAAATTGACACATCCCCATCCTGAAGCTGGCCACTCCAGGAGATATTTGTAAGATTAATGGCCCTTTTTACTTTACTTCCTCACCGGCCCCCTCTGTTCTATAAAAGAAATTGGCATCTAGACCCCATAAGAGGGTTATTTTGAGACATTAGTCTGCTATCTTCTTGGTCTGGTGGCTTTCCAAATAAAAGTCATAGTCCTTGCTTCAACATCTTGTCTCTTGAATTAATGACCTGTCATGCAGTGAACAGAGCAAGCTTGGACTTGGTAACAAGAACATTTAAGATCTACTTTGTAGGCAACAGTCAAGTATATGAAACAGTATCATTAGCTATATTCATCATACTGTACAAAAGAACCCTAGATCTTGTTCATCCTAAAGTTTGCATTTTGTGCCCTTTGACTAGTATCTCCCCCATTTTCCTACCCCCAGCCCAGGATAACCACCACTCTACTCCATTTCTGAGTTTGGCTTTTTTACATTCTACATATAAGTAATATCATTCAGTGTTTGTATTTCTCTGCCTGGTGCTTTATTTCGTTTAACATAATCCCCTCAAGGTTCATCCAAGTCATCACAAAAGTCCTTCTTACTCACAGCTGAATAATCTTCCATTCTTTAACCACTCATTTGTTGACAGACACTTGGGTTGTTTCCATTTCCTAGTTATTATAAATACTGCTGCATTGAACATGGGAGTGCAGATATCTCAACAAGATCCCGATTTCTATTCCTTTGGATATATACTCAGAAGTGGGATTGCTGGATCATATGGTAGTTTTATTTTTAATTTTTGAGGAAGCTCCATACAGTTTTCCTAGTGGCTGTACCAATTTGCACTACCACCAATGGTGCACTGTTTCCCTTTCTCCATACCCTTACCAACACTTATCTCTTGTCTCTTTGATGATATTCTAACAAGTGTGAGGTGCTATCTCACTGTGGTTTTGATTTGAATTTCCCTGATGATTCGTGATGTTGATTACCTTTTCTTGTATCTTTTGGCCATTTGTATGTCTTTGTTGGAAAACTGTCTATTCATGTCCTCTGCCCATTTAGAGTTGAGTTGTTTGAGTTTTTAATATATTTGGATATTAACCCCTTATCATATAAATGCTTTGCAAATATCCTCCCGCATTCCATAGGTTTCTTTTTTTCATTCTGTTGGTTTCCTCTCTGTGATGTAGTCCCACTTATTTTTTTTTTTTTGCCTTTGTTGCTTGTGCTTTTGCTGATATATTTAGGAAATTGCTGCCAAGACCAATGTCAAGGAGCTTTTCCCTGCATTTTCTTCTGAGAGTTTTCTTCTAAGAGTTAAATTAAGTCTTTAATTCATTTTTAGTTCATTTTTTGTGATTGGTACACATTCAGCAATATTGTTTTACCCAACAAAAAGGTAAAGGAAAACTATATTTCAGTTAGCTGCCTTACATTCTGTTGGCTCAAAGCCAGAGAGCAAAATTTACTTGTACTATTAATCCCTTTAAACAACTACTCTCTTATAAACTTAAGATGAAGGCAATAAGAACTCTTTTCTTCCCTACCAACTTGGAGATTTTGATGTCAAAATAGCATGCATCATGATTTCCAGGTGTTGTGACTTTTCCCTGTTCAAGGAATACCATGACATTGTTCTATTTTTGGTAGTGATTATTTTAATTACCTGTTTCATGGCATTTTCTTTCTCTATCTCACTACTTATAAAACTGCAGAGTTTTAAATAAAAAAGAAATGAAATATTTCCAGTTTTCTAGGGTATCTAGTAGTTATTTGGGGAAAAAATGAAAACATGATATCTGTCTTCTCCTTGTACCAAAAAAGAACATCCCATCTGGTTTGAAGCTCTAAATGTTAAAAAAAGAAAACAGAAAAGAAAACTCAAGGAGAAAAAACCTTGAAAGTGTTAAATTAAAATAAGGGCAAATATTTTTATAATTGACAGATCAGATGTCATGAAAGAAAAAAACATTGATAAATTAAGCCTCCTAAAAATATAATTGTTTGTGTGTGCTTCTGAACATTTTGCTATTCTTATACCAACAAAATTTTTTAACAAAAAATGAGATCAGTGAATGCTTATTGCTCTGCAACTTATTTTTATTCACTTTGCAATAAAATAAAGGCATCTTTCCAAATCAGTGCTTTTGTTTTAATGAAAATATATCTCATTATATGGAAATCTATAATGTATTCTTTTATATTCTTCTCTTTTGTTAGTATCTTAACTAACCAGGCTATAGGAAGAACAAAGAGTAAGCCTACACCAACACTTATAATGCCTAGAGGTTCTTATCAAAGGGTTTCAAAGCACCTAATGCAATGCTTTCCTAATATTCTTTGCTTCAACAAGTGGCAGGAAATAAGTGATTCTGAAAAGAAAACTGCTGAGTCATGAAGCATATTTTTTACACCACCCACAGGTGGATATGAAGTTTAGTATTTAAAAAAAGTAAGATTCTGAAGAAAATAAAGTTATGGATGTTGAAAATTACACAAGTTTGCTTTTCAGAGTGATAATAAAATGTACCATGTTAGTAAATTTAAAAAATAAACTTAACACATCAATACATCTCAGGTGATGTTAACAAAAAGGAGAGGAAAAATGAGCTTTCTAATTTGATGATTTAAATATTATATCTTCTAAGCAGTTTCCAAATTGTATACAAAATAAAATGTATATTTAGTTGTCTTCTTTGGTTCTCAGAAAATTTTTTTCCTACATTACATTCTCCTTGGCTTGTTTCCTTCCAGAAAGCTCCCTGGATGGAATTTTGCATAAGGCCCAGAAGAGGGCTCTGTGTTCTGAGCCATAGTCAGGCATACATAGAAGACACTGCAGACACCCAGTTAGGGAATCAGGAATGAGGGCTCCTACCTCCCACACTCCAACCACAGGGCTATCAAGTTCTAGTTACAGCTGTTCAGCTAACAACAGATGGTGTTTGCACTTCCTTTTAATCAAGGAGTCAGAAGAAATGGTTTCTAAGAATAACTAGCAGCTTGGAAAAGTATCCCTTATGTGAATTACCATGCAAGTATTTTATATTGCAGCTTTTATTCCCTTAAGTTCTTATTTTCATTTTAAAATGTATTTGAAAGATATACAGGTATATAACATAAATGCTCAGGAGAAATACATTAAAAAGAAACACATCACAGTGGTGGTGAACAGTGGTTACTAATGAAGAGATTATGGTTGATTTTGCTACATTCTTTTTTCTCCTAAATTTTACAGTTTGTGCAGTTCTTTTGTTTTGAATATTCCACTTTCAAAAAGAGAAAATATAGAAGAATGAAAAAGCAAGAAACAGGAAGTGAATAATGCTTATCAAAAAGATTCAAAACATTTGGAGCAACTTTAAACAATCTTTATTTGAAAGAGTTTTTAGAATGGTATAAAATAATGTATGTGAAAATGATTCATTTAGCCTATATAGAATTGGACCATAAAGAAGGCTGAGCACTTAAGAATTGATGCTTTTGAACTGTGGTGTTGGAGAAGACTCTTGAGAATCCCTTGGACTGCAAGATGAAGCCAATCAGTCCTAAAGGAAATCAATCCTGAATATTCATTGGAAGGACTGATGCTGAAGCTAAAGCTCCAATACTTTGGCCACCTGATGTGAAGAGAGCTGACTCATTAGAAAAGATGCTGATGCTGGGAAAGATTGAAGGCAGGAGGAGAAGGGGACGACAGAGGATGAGATGTTTGGATGGCATCACAGACTCAATGGACATGAGTTTGAGCAAACTCTGAGAGATGGTGAAGGACAGGGAAGCCTAGTGTGCTGAGGTCCATTGAGTTGCAAAGAGTCAGACACAACTGAGCAACTGAATAACAACAATATATAATTGGTCATTTTTAATCCTTTCAGGGAAAAATAATGGAAGAATCCACTTATGTGAAGAAGGTATGGATCTTTTTTTCCAGAAACAAAGTTTAAAAGATGCACCATGAAGTACTGTTGTTTTTATCTCTGTTTCAAGGAGGGGTGAAAACCCTGTCTGATGACTCTGTCATTAACATATATTTTGAATTAAAAGATCATTTACTCCTTTATTCCACAAATATTTAGATTCCTTTTATGTGCCAGGCACTTTCACACCCTGAATGCTTCCCTATCAAAACCACAAAAAAGGTTTGCCTGCCTAATCTAGATCTTATCAGGAAATGCCCTTATCAGGAAACTAAACATGTTACCATCTTATCCCCTTTAAGCAGGTCCTCTATCTCCCCAACTCCAGCTGTGACTTACCCAAGCCTCCTTCATTCTTTGGTTCTTCAACTGTTCTTTTCTTCTAGTTGAAGTATAGTTGATTTGCAATATTTTATTAGTTTTATTTTATTAATATGCAGGTCAAGAAGCAACAGTTAGAATCAGATATGGAACAGCAGACTGGTTCAAAATTGGGAAAGGAGTACATCAAGGCTGTATAGTGTCACCCTGCTTATTTAACTTATATGCAGAGTACATCATGGGAAATGCCGGACTGGATGAATCACAAGCTGGAATCAAGATTTCTGGGAGAAATATCAACAACATCAAATATGCAGATGACACCATCCTTATGGCAGAAAGCAAAGAGGAACTAAAGAGCCCATTGATGAAGGTGAAAGAGGAGAGTTAAAAAGCTGGTTTAAAACTCAACATTCAAAAAACTAAAATCATGGCATCCAGTCTCATCACTTCATGGCAAACAGATGGGGAAACAATGGAAACAGTGACAGGTTTTATTTTCTTGGGTTTCAAAATCACTGCAGATAACTGCAGCCATGGAATTAAAAAATACTTGCCCCTCAGAAGAAAAGCTATGACAAACCGAGACAGTGTATTGAAAAGCAGAGACATCACTTTACTGACAAAAGTCCATATAGTCAAAGCTTTGGTTTTTCTAGTAGTCGTGTATAGATGTGATAGTTGGATGATAAAGAAGGCTGAGCACTGAGGAACTGATGCTTTCAAACTGTGATGCTGGAAAAGACTCTTGAGAGTCCCTTGGACTGCAAGGAGATGAAACCAGTCAGTCCTAAAGGAAATCAGTCCTGAATATTCATTGGAAGGACTGATGCTGCAGCTGAAGCTCCAATACCTTGGCCACCTGATGTAAAGAGAGCTGACTCATTAGAAAAGACCCTGATGCTGGGAAAGATTGAAGGAAGGAGGAGAAGGGGCTGACGGAGGATGAGATGGTTGGATGGCATCATGGACTCAATGAACATGAATTTGAGCTAACTCCAGGAGACAGTGAAGGATAGTGAAACCTGGTGTGTTGCAGTCCATGGGGCTGCAAAAAGCTAGACACTTACTCCACTTAAAGTTATTATAAAATAATGGTTATATTTTCCTGTGCTGAACTATATATCTTTGTTGCTTATTTATTTTATACATGGTAGCTTGTGCCTCTTAATCCTTTACCCCTATTTTTCCCCTCCCTCCTTCCCAGTGGTAACCACTAGTTTGTTCTCTATATATGTGAATTTGTTTATATTTTGCTGTATTCATTTGTTTTATTTCTTAGATTTCACTCTCCAACTATTCTTCAGGGAGATCTACTCATCTTCCCCTACTGCAACTAGAAAAAATGGATTTGTAAGCATTCTGTAGTTCCAGGATGGGTCTTCCTTCTCTTTCCCACCATATTTTATTTTACTTTTTAAAAACTGAAACATAGTTGATTTACAACATGTAAATCAGGTGCACAGCAAAATGATTCAGTTATATACATATATATTTCAGATGGTTTTCCATTATAGGTTATTACTAGATATTGAATATAGTTCCCTGGGCTATACAGTAAATCCTTCTTACAGTAGTTTATATCTATTAATCCCATATTCCTAATTTATCCCTCCTCCTCTCCCTTTCCCTTTTGGTAACCATAAATTTGCTTTCTATTTTATATTTTTAAATGTTTATTTGGAGATTATTTTAAACTTAGAAAACTTGTAAGAACAGTACAAAGAACTCCTTCATCCAGATTCCTCATTTGTTAACATTTTGTCCCATTTGCTTTATCCTTCTCTCTTTGCACCCCCCTTCATTTATATTGATGACTTAAAAAATAGTCATAACCTAGAAGTCTAGAGTTGTTTTTTATTTGGTGGAAATTTTTAGGACTTCAAGCTCAGGAGACAGCATCTCAAGAGACCCTGAGAGAACTTCCAAGGAGGTGGGGGTGAGTGGGGAGGAGTCAGGTTATATAGAAGCTTGCAACAAGAGGCAGGTAGTCTGAATATCAAAAGATTATTGTTAATTAAGGAAAACCAGATATCTCAAAGTTAAGGAACTTAGCCCTTTTCTATATATGGGAAGAAGCAAGAGTCTGGGCTTACTGAAATCATTCCTTTCATATGCATCTCAGCTATCTGAGGCCAGTATCCTGGCTTTTTTATATCCTTGGTTTATATCCTTGGTTTTCTCAGTTCACTGCAGGGAGTGGCTGCAGCCTTATGGTGGCAGCTTGATGGCTGCCAGAAGAACACAATTCTTTCTGGATGCCCTCTGGGCCCAGAAATTCATATTTGGAGGACCAGGAAAGCTGATGGCTGTGACATCCTTGTTTATTGATATGAAAGGAAATACACCACTTCACAATATATATAATATTTTGGCATGATTTCCATTTACCCTTAAATATTGTGAGACTTTAAAGAAAATATTTTCATGTTTCTGCATATTCAGGGTTTTCTGAGCAAAGAAATTTAGGCTAAAAGATAAGCCTTAGAAGCTAAAGGGTGGTTAGATAGTAGGAGACCACTGGGAGAAATTCGCCATCCCAAAGATATGAGTTTACATATCAAAGTGAGAAGAAACCCAGATCCAGTTGTTTACCTTCCAGAAGATTCTGAAGGACTGGGACTAAGGTACAATGGGTTCTCCCTCTCTTTCCCAGAAAGGAAATGGGAGGGCAACTGTCCTATTCCTATATAACTTCCAAGATTCCTAATTTTGGTCCTCCTCTCTTATAGCCTAAACTTGGTGTTGCATGTCTGTCAGTTTAACTCTTAATGAATTCCCCTAGAAGAGGGAAAGATAGGGGCAAAGGGAAACTGATGTAGTTATTCCTGTAAGTAAATAACCTGCCTTGAAATCTTATGCTTACTTTCAATATAATATGAATAAATACAGATATTAAAATTTTATCAAATACTTCAGATTGTATCTCCTATTAACAAGGGCCTTCTCTTACAAAATCACAATTCAATTATCAAATTCAAGAAACTTAACATTAATATGAATATTATCTACTCTACAGCCTTTATTCAGACTTTGACACTTTTCCTAATAATGCCTTTTAAAGCAATTTTTCCTGGTCCAGGATACAATCCAAAATCACACATTGCATTAATTGTCAAATTCATTTTAGTTACTTTTAATCTGAAATGATAGATTTGATTCAACATTAACTTTGGTTTTTTTATTTTATTTATTTATTTATTTTGATTCAATATTAACTTTGATCACCTGGGTAAGGTGGTGATTGCCAGGTTTCTCTATTGTAAAGTTGCTGTTTCTTTCTTCCTAATTAATAAGCATCTTGTAAGGAGACACTTTGATGAATAGGATATTTTATAGACTCAAACTCCTCCCCTCCCATTTATTGATTGTTGTTGTTTTTGTTGTTTAGTTGCTTGGTTGTGTCCAACTCTTTTAGACCCCATGGACTGTAGCCCACCAGGGTCCTTTGTCCATGGAATTTTCCAGACAAGAATACTGGAGTGGGTAGCCATTCCCTTCTCCAGGGGATCTTCCCAATCCAGGGAACCCATGTCTCCTGCACTGGCAGGCAGATTCTTTACCACTGAGCCACCAGGGAAGCCCATTCATTGATTATTCTTGCCTACATCAAGACTGGTTGAAAATAATGATTTTTCTAACTCTATAATATTTTCTACTTTTAATAATAGCTTTCTGGGCTTCCCTAGTAGCTTAGTGGTAAAGAATCCATCTGCCAATGCAGGAGACTTGGGTTTAATCCCTGATCCGGGAGGATCCCATAAGCCGTGGAGCAACTTGAACACGTGCACCACTTTGAGCCTGTGCTCTAGAGCCAAGAAGCTGCAAGTACTGAGCCCACCTGCCACAACTACTGAAACCCACATGCCCTAGAGCCCATGCTCTGCAACAGGCCATTGCAATGAGAAGCCCATGCACCACAACTAGAGTAGCTCTCGCTTGCTGCAACAAGAGAAAAGCCAGCCCAGCAAGAAAGATGCATCACAGCCAAAAATAAATCAATAAAATAAAAAATGCTCTCTAATGTAAAGCACTTGGTATAGGCTGAATATTTGTATACTGCTTCATTCATATGTTGAAAACCTAACGCCCAATGTGGTTGAATTAGGAAGCAGAGCCTTTGGAACATGATTCGGTCATGAGGGTGGAGCCCTCATAAATGGAATAAAAGAGGGCCCAGAGAGCTCCCTCTTCTCATCCACCAAGTGAGGGCACAGAGATAAGTTGGTACTGAGTAACTCAGAAGAAGGCCTTCACCAGAATCTAGCAATGCTGGCACCCGAAAATCTTGGACTCCCAGTCCCTAGAATGGTGAGATAAATTTCTGCTATTGTAAGCCACCCAGTCCGTGGTATTTTGTTTTAGCAGTTCGAACAAACTAATATAACATAGGCACGTGTGTGCTAAGTCACTTTAGTCATGTCCGACTCTTTGCAACTTTATGGACTGTAGCCTGCCAGGCTCCTCTGTCCATGGGATTCCCCAGGCAAGAATACTGGAGTGGGTTGCCATGCCCTCCTCTAGGGGATCTTCCCGACCCAGGGATTGAACCCACAACTCTTATGTCTCCTGCACTGGCAGGCAGGTCCTTTACCACTAAGGCCACCTGGGAAGCCCATATATATATATTATATATATATATATATATATATATATATATATATATATATGGTATGGATTCTTAGTTTATTAAAATGATTACAGTCTATTACAATGACAATCTATTTTGATGCTCATATGATTCCATATTTGCTCAAATAATACCACATTTGGCCAGTGCAAGCTGGCTTTTGTGTCCTTTTGACATGTCTCTATCACTGTTTGAGCACATCCTCACTTAATTGCACAAGATGTTCCAATTTCATTTGTTTCCCCTTCCATGGGTTCCTTTTAATGGGGAATTGAATTTAGACATCAAGATTTGTATGCATATTAAATCTTGAAGAAGGAAATGGCAACCCACTTCAGTATTCTTGCCTGGGAAATCCCATGGAGAGAAGAACCTGGTGGGCTACAGTCCATGGGGTCACAAAGGAGTTGGGCACAACTTAGCGACTAAACAACAAAATGCATGTTAAAGCTTTTTATTTATAATTTACAATTACAATTTACATTTTCCTTATAACAGTTAATATTGAGTATTTTTGAAGCAATTTTAAATGTAAATGTTTGAAGTAATTTTAAATATAAAAAAGTTATTTCATTTCTTTTACATTTTCATTTCTTTTTCTATTTCATTTAACTTATATTGTGATGGAACACATAAAATTTTGTATACTTATTTCAGTTGCATTTTATTTTTAATCCTTTAGTTCATTACTAAACCAACCAAAATTTCACAAGATCTTGATTTTAGTATTTTTGCTAAAATTAAGGAAAATGAATTATATGGAATGTGCATGTAATAATTTAAACATTTTATGTGCATTCTTATTTTAATATTCATCAAAATATCAGCTATTCATCAACAGAATACATATGGGCAGTGATAATTACAATGTAATTACATTACAATGAAAGCAATTTTTTATTTTATTTATTTATTTTTGGGTGTGATGCATGTGGTGTTAAGTGGTTCAGTCGTGTCCGCTCTTCACAACCCCATGGACTGTAGCCCACCAGGCTCCTCTGTGCATGGAATTTCCCAGGCAAGAGTACTGGAGTGGGTTGCCATTTCTTCCTCCAGGGGATCTTCCCAACCCAGAGGTCAAACCCAGTCCCCTGCATTGCAGGCAGGCTGTTTACCATCTGAGCCACCAGGGAAGCCATAATTACGTTTAGCCACCTATAATATTTTGCTAACTTTGAGTCATAAAACTACAGTTGCTCCAACCTGTAAAAGCTGGAAGATGTCTCTTTCATACTTACAATAAGAAAAAAGTTGGTAAAACTGAAAATCAATGACTCTTGTTAGATCCATCAGAGAACTGAAGTCACAGGACAAACTTCCACCCCCAATCTGGAGAGACCCATGAACACAGAGAATTCATGTCAGTTTACCAGAAGCAGAAGCTACTGGAGCCAATAAATAGTTTACGTTTGGCCAGGGAATGGGGGGAAAAGTATCCATTCAGAAACAATCCCAGAATGTTCTCCCATAATGTTAATCCCATAGCAAAGAACTACCCCACAATGGAAAAGTCTTTGCCAGGGCCTTATCCAACTTGGAGGAAGGGAAATTACCCAACTTTAGTCCTCTCCAGGCTTTCTGTCTGAACTAAGGGTCAGGGAGGAGCTGAGAAACACTTGTGTATGTCACAGGCCAGGGGCCAAGAGTCACTAAAAGAGAGAAACCTAATCATATGATTATAGGAAGTTTCTCTTCCTCCCACACCTAACATCAACATTGTTCCTGTATAATAGCAGTGGATTAAGCTGAAAGAACTTTGAGCCTTGGTCTCCATTTAAGAAGAATATTCTAGGGAAATCCAAAAATAACAGGAGCTGTAATACAATGACACTAGAGGAAATTGAAGCCCCTGAAACTTGAAGATACGACAAACTGTAAACACAGCTTACCTCTAGCCATATTAATATAAAACCTCACACTAAAGGTCTATCTACCTCAGTTCCTATTACCCAATATATTATGTATGGCTTTTAGCCAAAAAAATTACAAGACATGCTAAAAGGCAAGAAAAAACATGGTCTGAAGAGACAAAACATGCAACAGAACTAGACTCAGATATAGCATAGATTTAGAATGATCAGACCAAGAATTTAAACAGCTCTGATAACGTGCTAAAGACTATAATGGAATAAGACTATAATGACTATAATGGACAACATGCAAGGATAGATAATGTAAGCAGAGAAATAAAAACTCCAGAAAGAATAAAAAGGAAATGTTAGAAATCAAAAACACTGTGATAGAAATGAATTCTTTTGATGCACTGATCAGAGGACTGGACAGGATCAAGAAAAGAATCAGTGAGTTTGAAGATCTGTCAATAGAAACTTCCCAAACTAAAATGCAAAGAGAAAAAACCAATGAGAAAAACAGAACAGAATATCCATAAGATGATTATGAAAGATGTAAGAAAAATGTAATAGGAATATCAGGAGAATAAATGAATTGAAGAAATAGTTGAGATAATAATGGCTGAGAATTTCCCAAATTTATTGATATAAACCAAACCACAAATTCAGGAAGTTCAGAGTATGCCAAACAGGATAAATAACCCAAAACATTTATATCTAGGCATACCATCAACCATGCAACCTTGAAGAGAGTGGAGTGAAATATTCAAAATCTAAAAAAAACCCCATTAACTTAGAATTCTGTATCCAGTGAAATTGTCCTTCAAAAGTGAACAAAAACAGAGAATTTGTTGTTAGTAGACTTGACTTGCAAGAAATGTCAAAAGAAATTCTTCAGAAAGATGGAAAATTATATAGGTCATAAATTTGGATATACATAAAGAAATTAAGAGCATCAGAGAAAGAATAAATGAGGTCAAGAGAAAATATTTTTCTTACTCTTATCTAATGGAGAATTGTTTCTTCAAAGTGATAATAGCAACAATGTATTAGGTGGTTACAGCATGGATAAGTGAAAGGAATGGCAGCAATGCTATAAAAGATGGGAGGGAAGAATTGCAAATACTCTGTTATAAGGTACCTGTATTACCCATGAAGCACTATAGCTTTATTTGAAAGTGGACTTGGACTAGTTTTAACGTATATTGCAAACTCTAGGGTAACCACTAAAATAAAATTTTAAAAAGATGCATAATTTATATGTGAAGAAAGAGAGAGAATAGAAGCAGAGGGAATTACTTCCTAATTCATTCAGCAAGGTCATCATGACTCTTAATACCCAAACAAAATAAAAACGTTCCAATAAAAGAAAACTATAAACCAATGTCTCATTAAACACACATGTTAATATCCTCAACAAAACAGTAACAAATTGAATCCAAGAAAGAATTATACAGCACAACCAAGTAAGATTTATGTCAAATATGTAAGGCTGGTTCAATATTTGAAAGTCAACTAATGTAATTCATGACATCAACAGCCTACGAGGAAAAATGGTATGACCATATTGCTAGATGCAGAAAAAGCGTTTGATGAGTCCTAGCACTTACTCTGGAGAAGGCAATGGCACCCCACTCCAGTGTTCTTGCCTGGAGAATCCCAGGGAAGGCGGAGCCTGGTGGGCTGCCGTCTATGGGGTCGCACAGAGTCGGACATGACTGAAGTGACTTAGCAACAGCAGCAGCAGCAGCACTTATTCGTGACAAAAGCTCTGTGTGAAATAGGAACAGAGAGGAACTTCTTCAAGTTGATAAAGAACCTCTACAAAAACCTACAGATAACATACTTAAGAGTGAGAAACTAGAACTTTCCCATTAAGGTCAAGAAAAGGTAAGGGTG
The DNA here is from genome assembly GCF_019320065.1 of Cervus canadensis. NCBI lineage: Eukaryota > Metazoa > Chordata > Mammalia > Artiodactyla > Cervidae > Cervus > Cervus canadensis. Next base: position 50,070,722 of record NC_057419.1, read on the forward strand.
TCCCCTCTCACTACTCCTTTTCAACTTTGTACTGGAAGTCCTAGTTAATGCAGGAAGACAAGAAAAAGAAATAAAAGTTATACTGATTGGGGAAAATGAAGTAAACTCTGTTCACAGATAACATGATTCTCTATGTAGAAAATCCCAAAGAATCAACAGCAACAACAAAAACCCTTGGACATCATAAGCAATTAAACAAGGTCACAGAATATAAAATTAATATATAAAAGTCAATTGCTTTCCTATTTGCCAGCAATGAACAATTGGTATTTGAAACTGCAAACACAATACCATTTACATTAACATCAAAAATTACTTAGACATAAATGTAACAAAATATGGACAGAATGTATATGAGGAAAACTATGAAACTCTGATGAAAGAAATCAAAGAAGATATAACTAGATGAAGAGATTTGTATTCATGGGTTGGAATTCTCTGAAACTTCATTTATACATACATTCAATACAGTCCTAATCAAAATCCTTGCAAGTTATTTTGTGGATACTGATATACTGATTCTAAAGTTTATATGGAGAGGCGAAAGACCCAGAATAGCCAACATAATACTGAACAAGAACAAAGTCAAAGAACTAACTCCTAAACTTAAGACTTAATATAAAGCTACATTAATTTAGATAGTGTGGTATCAGTGAAAATATACATAAATTGGTCAATGGAACAGAATAGAGATCCTAGAAATAAAACCATACAAATATAGTCAATTGACCTTTGAAAAAGGAATAAAAGCAATTCAATGGAAAAAGGATAGTCTTTGCAACAAATGGAGCTGGAATAATTGAACATCAATATGAAAGAAATCTAGGCACAGTCCTTACACCTTTCACAAAAATTAACTCAAAATGAATCTTAGACCTAAGTGTAAAATGCAAAACTATAAAAATGTGGTGCTGGAAAAGACTCTTGAGTGTCCCTTGGACAGCAAGGAGATCAAACCAGTCAATCCTATAGGAAACCAACCCTGAATATTCATTGGAAGGACTGATGCTGAAGCTGAAGCTCCAGCACTTTGGCCACCTGATGCAAAAAGCTGACTCATTGGAAAAGACGTTGATGCTTGGAAAGATTGAGGATGGGAGGAGAAGGGGGCGACATCGGATGAGATGGCTGGATGGCATCACTGACTCAATGGACATGAGTTTGAGCAAACTCCAGGAGATAATGAAGGACAGGGAAGCCCAGTGTGCTTCAGTCCATGGGGTCACAAGGAATCAGACATGATTTAGTGACTGAACAACAATAACAAATAAAACTTCTAGATGATAACACAGGAGAAAATCTAAGTGACCTTAGGCCTGGCAGTGAGTTTTTAAATATAATACCTAAAGCACAATCCATGAAAGAATAAATGGTTAAGTTAAAATTTAAAATTTCTGCTCTGCAAAAGATACTGTTCAGAGAATGAAGAGACTCAGAGAAAATATCCGCAAAACACATATCTGATAAAAAAAAATACTTGTATCTAATATATACAAACAACACTTAAACCTCAACAAGAAAACAAGCACCCCAATTAAAAATGGACAAGACAGGGCTTCTCTGGTGACTCAGTGGTAAAGAATCCCCCTGCCAATACAGGAGAAACAAGTTTGGTCCCTGATCCAGGAAGATCCCACGTGCTGCTGAGCAAATAATCTTGTGCACCACAACTACTGAGCCTGCGCTCTATAGCCAGGAAACCCTAACTACTGAACCCATGTGCCATAACTACTGAAGCCTGTGCACCCTAGAGCCTGTACTCCACAATAAGAGAAGCCACCACCATGAGAAACTCTCACACTGCAACTAGAGAGGAGCCACTGCTCCCTGCAGCTAGAGAAAACCTGTGCACAGGGATGAAGAACCAGTACAGTCCTTAAATAAATAAATAAATAACTTTTTAAATGGACAAAATAATCAAAAAATTACTAGAGCTAATCAAATAATTTGGTAAAGTGACGTGATATAAAATTAAACAGAGAGATCCCTTGCATTCCTATACACTAACAATGAAAAATCAGAAAGAGAAATTAAGGAAACAATCCCACTCGCCTTTGCAACAGAATAAAATATGTAGGAATAGACCTACCTAAAGAGATAAAAGATGTGTATGTAGAAACTATAAGACACTAATGAAAGAAATCAAAGGTGACCCAAACAGATGGAGAGATATATCATGTTCTTGGATTGGAAGAATCAATATTGTCAAGATGCCTATACTACCCAGAGTGATCTACAGATTCAATGCAATATCTATCAAATTACCAATGACATTTTTCACAGAACTAGAACAAAAATTTTCACAATTTATATGGCAACACAAAAGACCCCAAATAGCCAAAGAAATCTTGAGAAAGAAAAATGGAGTTGGAGGAATCAATCGTCCTGACTTCAGACTATACTGCAAAGCTACAGTCATCAAGACAGTATGGCACTGGTGCAAAAACAGAAATATAGACCAATGGAACAAGATAAAAAGTCCAGAGATAAACTCACACACATATGGGTACCTTATATTTGACAAAGGAGGCAAGACTATACAATGAAGAAAGGACAGCCTCTTCAATAAGTAGTGCTGGAAAAACTGGACAGCTTCCTGCAAAAGAATGGGCCTGGTGCACTGTGAAGACCCAGAGGGATCGGATAGAGAGGGAGGTGGGAGGGGGGATCGGGATGGGGAATACATGTAAATCCATGGCTGATTCATGTCAATGTATGACAAAAACCACTACAATATTGTAAAGTAATTAGCCTCCAACTAATAAAAATAAAATGAAAAAAAAAAGAATGAATTAGAAACTTCCTAACATCATACACAAAAAGTAAACTCAAAATGAATTAAAGATCTAAATGTAAACCCAGAAAAACTATTAAGTTCTTAGAGGAAAACACAGGCAGTACTCTGTTAGACATAAATTGCAGCAAGAGTCTCTCGGATCCGCCACCTAGAGTAATGGAAATAAAAATAAACAAATGATACCTTTAAATTTAAAAATTTTTGCACAACAAAGGAAACTATAAACAAGATAAAAAGACAGCCATCAGATTGGGAGAAAATAATTGCAAATGAAGCAACTGACAAAGAATTAATCTCCAAAATATATAAGCAGATCATACAGCTCAGTATCAGAAAAACAATCCAATCAAAAAATGAGCAGAGGACCTAAACAGACAGTTCTACAAAGAAGACATACAGATGGCCAATAAACACATGAAAAGATGCTCAACATCGCTCATTATTAGAGACGCAAATCAGAACTACAATGAGGTATCACCTCACACCAGTCAGAATGGCCATCATCAAAAAAATCTACAAACAATACTGGAGAGAATGTGGAGAAAAGGGTACCCTTCTCACTGTTGGTGGGAATGTAAACTGATACAGCCATTATGGAGAAGGGAATGGAGATTCCTTAAAAAACTGGGAATAAATCTACTATGCATGTGTGCATGCTCAGCCACTCAGTTGTGTCTGACTCTTTGCAACCCTGTGGACTGTAGCCCACCAGGCTCCTCTGTCCATGGGACTTTCCAGGCATGAATACTGGAGTGGGTTGCCCTTTCCTCCTCCAGGGGATCTTTCCCACCCTGGGATTGAAACTGAGTCTCCTACATCTCCTGCATTACAGGAAGATTCTTTACTGCTGAGCCATCAGGGAACCTACCATATGACCCATCAATCCCACTACTGGGCACATACCCTGAGAAAACCATAACTCTAAAAGGCACATGTACCCCTGTGTTCACTAAAGCACTATTTACAATTACCAGGTGTGGGAGCAACCTAGATGTCCATCAACAGATGAATGGATAAAGATGTGGTGCATATGTACAATGGGATATTACTCAGCCATAAAAAGAATGGATTTGAGTCAGTTCTATGAGGTGGATGAACCTAGAGCCTGTTATACAGAGTGAAGTCAGAAAGATAGAAACAAATATAGTATATTAACGCATATATATGGAATCTAGAAAATGGTACTGATGAACCTATTTGCAGGCAAGGAATAGAGACGCAGATGTAGAGAATGTACTTGTGGACACAGTAGGGGAGGGAGAGTGAGGGATGAATTGAAAAGGTAGCATTGAGATATATATATACACACACTATCTGTGTAAAGTGGCTACCTAGTGGGAAGTTGTTGTATAACACAGGGAGGCCAGCCTGGTGCTCTGTGGTGACCTAGAGGGGTGGGATGGAGTGGGAGAGAGGTTCAAGAGGAAGGAGATATATATATATATGTATATATATATATATATATATATATGGTTATGACTGATTTGTGTTATTGTACAGCAGAAACCAACACAACATTGTAAAGCAATGTTCCTCTAATTTAAAAATATATTAAAAATAAATCAAAAAATAAAAAGGCAAAATATCTGAGCATAAGAAAGAATGAAGAATATACACAAATGATAAACAAGCATATGAAAAGATACTCAACATAGTATGTCATTAGGGAATTGCAAATTAAATCAGTAGTGAGATACCACTACGTCCTTGTTAAAATGGCTAAAATCCAGAAACTGGCAGTATCAAATACTGGTGAGGATGCAGAAAAACAGGAATCCTCATTTACTGCCCATGGGAATGCAAAATGTGTCACTTTAGAAGACAGTTTGGCAGTTTCTTACAAAGGTAAACATAGTTTTACCATACTATCCAAGTCAGTTGAAAACTTATGTCCACACAAAAAACCTGCACACGGATTTTTAAAAATCATTTTTAGTATAGGTGAGGGAGATTAAGAGGTACAGAGTTCTAGATGCAAAATAAATGAGTCATGGCATGAAATGTACAGTGTGGAGAATATAATAAATAATTATGTAATATTTTTGAATGGTGAAAGACAGTAAAGACTGTCTTTACTCTGAAAGACTTATTGTGGTGATAATTTTGAAATGTATAGCAATATACAATCACTATGTTGTGTATAATAACAGGAACTAACATAGTGTTGTAGGTCAATTATACTTCAAAAGCAAACTCATGGAGAAAGAAATCAGAAATGTGGTTACCAGAGGCAGGGTGGGAGGAGGGGGGATTGGATGAAGGCTGTCAAAAGATACAAACTTCCAGTTATAAGATAAATAAGTACTAGGGATGAAATGTACCACATGAGAAACATAATTAACACTTGTATGTTATATATGAAAGTTGTTAAGATAGTAAATCCTAAGAGTTCTCATCATAAGTAAAGAATTTTTTTCTATTTCTTTAAACTATATGAGATAATGGAGTTCGCTAAGCTTACTGTGGTAATCATTTCATGATGTACGTGAGTCAAATAATTATGCTATACACCTTAAATTTATACAATGTTGTATGTCAATTTTATCTCAATAAAACTGGAACAAAACTCTTTTTAAAAAAATCATTTTTAGTATTCATAATTGCCAAAAACTAAATGGAATCAGGCTCAGATGGTAAAGAATCTGCCTGCAATGCGGGAGACCCAGGTTCAATGCCTGGGTCGGGAAGATACCCTGGAGAAGGGAACGGCTACCCACTCCAATATTCTTGCCTGGAAAATTCCATGGACAGAAGAACCTGGCGGGCCACAGTCCATGGGGTCACAAAGATCAGATATGACTGAGCGACTAACACCAAAGGAATCAAACTGTCCTTCTATAGGTGAATAGGCAAACAAACCGTAGTACATCCATATAATTGAATATAATTCAGTGACAAGAAGAACTGAACTATTAAGCCATGAAAGATACAGATGAATTTTAAACACATATTGCCAAGTGAAAGAAGCCAGTCTGAAAGGCTACATACTGTATGGTTCCCAGTATGTGATGTTTTGGAAAAGGCAAAACTACAATAAAGACAATAAAAGATCAGTGGTTGCCTCGGGTTCAGTATAAGGGAGGAAAGGGATAAATAGGTGACACGTGGGGATTTTTTAGAGTGGTGAAATTGTAAAGTATGATACAGTAATGCTAGATACATATCATTTTGCATTTGCGAAAACTCATAAAACTGTATAATACAAAGAGTGAACCTTAATGTAAACTATGAGTTTTAATTATAATTTTGTATCAATATAGATTTATTCCTTGTAACAGATATACCATATTAATTCAAGATGTTATTAAGAGGGGAAACGTACTAGTGGCAGGAAAGATGTGGGGGACAGGGCTCTATGAAACTCCATGCTCAATTTTTTTGTAAATTTATTTTTAAAAAATATTTTATTTATGGCTGCATCAGATCTTAGTTGTGGCATGTGGGCTCTGTAGTTGTGGTACTTGGGCTTAGTTGCCCCATGGCATGTGGGATCTTAGTTCCCTGACCAGGGATCCAACCCACGTCCCCTGCATTGGAATGTGGGTTCTTAGAATTGACCACTAGTAGTAGTGCTCAGTTGCTTAGTTATGTCCGACTCCTTGGGACCCCATGGACTGTAGCCTGCCAGGCTCCTCTGTCCATGGAATTCTCCAGGCAAGAATAGTGGAATGGGTTGCTATTTCATTCTCCTGGAGACCTTCCCAGCCCAGGGATCAAACCTGCATCTCTTGCATCTCCTGAATTGGCAGGTGGATTCTTTACCACTAGTGGGTAAAGGGAGCAGCCCAGGGAAGTTCCTTGTTCTGTAAATTTAAAACTAATTTTTTAAAGTGTGAAAAAAAACCTGTCATTGGTCAGTATGAAGTTTGTTTGTCAAGACTGGAAGAGGCAACATGTTTTCTTAAATTTTTAGTTAGATTTATAGCTTTAAAATATGTGTACCTACATATACATATATATACATATATATGTATATATATATATATACACATATGTACACACACATATGCTGGAGGAGGCAATGGCACCCCACTCCAGTGCTCTTGCCTGGAAAATCCCATGGACAGAGGAGTCTGGTAGGCTGCAGTTCATCGGGTCACTACGAGTCGGACACGACTGAGCGACTTCACTTTCCCTTTTCACTTTCACACATTGGAGAAGGAAATGGCAACCCACTCCAGTGTTCTTGCCTGGAGAATCCCAGGGACGGGGGAGCCTGGTGGGCTGCCGTCTATGGGGTCGCACAGGGTCAGACACGACTGAAGTGACTTAGCAGCAGCAGCATATACATATGCATTATTGATATGTGTGTGTATATATGTGTGTGTGTGTGTGTGTATACATATATAGGGAGTATGTGGCCTATATCTTCATTCTTGCTTTAATATCTGATAGAGGCGGCCTTAAATTGTGTAGATGATCTTTCTGAAGAAAAGCAAGTTTGGAAGACTTGTTCCACCAGATTTCAGAATGTTGACAAATTAGGGCAATGTTAATAGTTATAGGGATAGGCAAGCAAATACTAACCCAGGTGGCACTAGTGGTAAAGAACCTGCCTGCCAATGCAGGAGACGAAAGAGATGTGGGTTCGATCCCTGAGTTGGAAAGATCCCCTGGTGAAGGAAATGGCAACCCACTCTGGTATTCTTGCCTGGAGAATCCCATGGTCAGAGGAGCCTGATGGGCTACAGTCCATGGGGTCACAAAGAGTTGGACACAGTTGAAGTGACTTAACAGGCAAGCAAATAAATGAAGTTGAATGGAAAGTATAACAGTATGTCCAATATAGACTCTTAACCTATGATCTAGGTGTTATTACAAAGCAATGGGGAAGGTAGGCCTTTTCAATAAGTGGCTCTGGGCCAACTGTGTATCTATATGGAAAAAGGCTGAAACTGGTTTCCTCTTTCACACTGTCCACTAAGCATCAACTATCAGGGCATTATAGATCTGGATAAGAAAGGCAGAACTATAAATCCTTTAATAGATAAGATGGGGAATATCTTCATGAGTTGGTGGCAAGGAATTTCTTTTTTTTTTTTTTTTAAGGAATTTCTTTTTAAATGAAAACTCCAAATCACAAATCTTAAATGTGTGATTTCTTTTACTCTATTAAATTAAGAGATTTGTTCATCAAATTATACTGTAATTAAAATAAAGAGATAAGCCACAGTATGGGAGAAAATATTTGCAACATAGCTATGAAAAGGGAAAAAGAGTTTTTGCAAATCAATATAAAAATGGGCAACCCAACAATAAGGGGGTATGCAGGCAACTCATAACTAGGAACTTCAGATGACATATGGCATATAAACATATGAAAAAGTGCTCTATTTTATAGTAGTAGGGACATTGCCAATTAAAACCATAATACAACGCCACTACCCACTCAAGAGATTGTCAAACATTTTAAAGTTTGATGGAACTGTAAAATCTGCACCTTTTTCTAATGACTTTATGGATATGTACTCTCTATGACACAGAGATGTAAACACATGTCTGTCAGAGTCATTCATAAGGATAAAGTGCCATAGGCTGGCTGCAGTTTAATCCATGCAAGTGTAAGGATTTCCCTAAATAGTTCAATTGGTGTACATTTCCTGAACCCCAGTAATTGGACCATTGAAACCCTATTTCTTTTTTTTTTTTTTTTTTAGTTGGAGGCTAATTACTTCACAACATTTCAGTGGGTTTTGTCATACACTGATATGAATCAGCCATAGATTTACACGTATTCCCCATCCCGATCCCCCCTCCCACCTCCCTCTCCACCTGATTCCTCTGGGTCTTCCCAGTGCACCAGGCCCGAGCACTTGTCTCATGCATCCCACCTGGGCTGGTGATCTGTTTCACCATAGATAGCATACATGCTGTTCTTTTGAAACATCCCACCCTCACCTTCTCCCACAGAGTTCAAAAGTCTGTTCTGTACTTCTGTGTCTCTTTTCCTGTTTTGCATATAGGGTTATCATTACCATCTTTCTAAATTCCATATATATGTGTTAGTATGCTGTAATGTTCTTTATCTTTCTGGCTTACTTCACTCTGTATAAGGGGCTCCAGTTTCATCCATCTCATTAGGACTGGTTCAAATGAATTCTTTTTAATGGCTGAGTAATATTCCATGGTGTATATGTACCACAGCTTCCTTATCCATTCATCTGCTGATGGGCATCTAGGTTGCTTCCATGTCCTGGCTATTATAAACAGTGCTGCGATGAACATTGGGGTGCACGTGTCTCTTTCAGATCTGGTGAAACCCTATTTCTAACATCCACAAGCTAATAACAAGCACTTGTTTTGCAAATGAAAAGACATTTTAAATGTTCAAAACGTTGATCAGAGAGAATATAGATGAATAACCAGTAGTAGCCTTCCAGAGTGAGGCCTTCCTGAACAAATGCTAGCTCACTCTCCTTGCGCTGGGAATGCTCAGTTAGAATAACTTGCTGTTCTAGGTGTCAGTTAAAATCAACTCACCTAAGGAATTCCTTGTGGTCCAGTGGCTAAGACTCAGTGCTCCCTATGCAGGGGCTGAGGTTCAATCCCTTGTCAGGGAACTAGATCCCACGTGCCACAACTAAGAGTTTGCAGGCTACAAGGTGAGATGTATGGAGAGTAACATGGAAACTTATATTACCATATGTAAAATAGATAGCCAACAGAAATTTGCTGTATGGCTCAAGAAACTCAAACAGGGGCTCTGTATCAACCTAGAGGGGTGGGAGGGGAGGGAGATGGGAAGGAGGTTCAAAAGGGAAGGGATATATGGCTGATTCATGTTGAGGTTTGACAGAAAGCAACGAAATTCTGTAAAGCAATTATCCTTCAATTAAAAAAATAAACAGGTTAAAAAAAAAGATCTTGCATGCCGAAACAAAGATTAAAGGTCCCACATGATCAAAGGTCCTGGATGATCATGAAAGCTATCTTAGGAACTGCATGTAACAGCTAGACTTGTCCCTCTGTCCAGTCTGGCCTCTCTGCCTCCCCTACAAATTCACCAATAACAAGAACATTCCAGTATAAATCATCTGAACATTAAACTCCATCATGGGTTGGGACTGCTTGTTAGAGAGCCCCACCTGCAACATCAACTTCTTATCTTGCTGCCTATGCTGTCAGGTTTTAAAAGAAATGACGAACATTGCAACTACCAGATCAGATGGATCTGATGGATCAGAGTCTATGGCTTCAAGGTATATGGTTTCAACAAACTTGTGTATATAACATAGCTATATTCTGGAATACACCTCAAGTTGCAAAGCTTCAGCCTACTGTGAAATGTGTGCATTTTGAAGGCATAAATGGAAAAAAATCATTTAACTCAGCTTAGATTTCAATTAGTTTGTACAAATGCTAAGGTATTCGTATTCTTGGATTAAACCTGAAAACCTTTCCATTAATTATAAAGAAAGAAAGAAAGAAAAAGAAAAAAAAAAACTGATGCTCTAGAAATACAAGAATTTTATCTGAATTAAAACTTCATATTGAAGGTGAAATGGTTTTTTACCATCTTATCCCTTTTTGTTTCTTATATTTTAGTGTGACATAAAATTTAAGATTAATCTGAACAGAAACATTTGAACTCAGAGTAAAAATTAGCAACTTTTTACAATCTTATGCTAGTTTCCGGTGTACAGGAAAGTGATTCAGTTTTATATATATATATATATATATATATATATATATATATATATTCAGTTATATATTAATATATATTCAGCTATATATTATTTTTTATTTTTAAAAATTTATTTATTTTTACTTGAAGGATAATTTCTAATTTCTTTACAATATTGTGTTGGTTTATGCCATACATCAACATGAATCAGCCATAGGTATACATATGCCTGCTCCCTCTTGAACCTCCCTCCCACCTCCCTCCCCATCCCACCCCTCTAGGTTGTTACAGAGCCTTAGTTTGAGTTCCCTGAGTCACACGGCAAATTCCTATTGGTTATTTTACACTTGGTAGTGTGTATGCTCCTGGAGGAGGGCATGGCAACCCACACCAGTATTCTTGCCTGGAGAATCCCCATGGACAGAGGAGCCTGGCTGGCTACAGTCCTTGGGGTCGCAAAGAGTCGAACATGACCAAGCAACTAAGCACAGCACAGTGTATGTGCTTCCATGTTGCTCTCTCCATTCGTCCCACCCTCTTCTTCTGCTCCCCCAGCCTTGTCCTTAAGTCTGTTCTTTATGTCTGCATCTACATTGCTGCCCTGCAAATAGGTTCATCAGTACCGTCTTTCTAGATTCCATATATATGTGTTAATACACGATATTTGTTTTTCTCTTTCTGACTTACTTCACTCTGTATAATGGGCTCTAGGTTCACTCACCTCAGTAGAACTGACTTAACTGCATTCCTTTTTATGGCTGAGCATTATTCCATTTTATATATGTAACACAGCTTCTTTATCTATTCATCTGTCAATGGACATTGAGGTTGCTTCCATGTCCTAGCTATTCTAAAGAGTGCTGCAATGAGCATTGGAGTACATTTGTCTTTTAGAATTTTAGTTTCCTCTGGGTATATGCCTAGTAGTAGGATTGCTGAGTTATATGGTAGTTTCATTCCTAGTTTTTAAAGGAATCTCCGTACTGTCTTCCATAGTGGCTGTTAGCAATTTACATTCCCACCAACAGTGCAAGAGGGTTCCCTTTTCTCCACGCCCTCTCCAGCATTTATTGTTTGTAGACTTTTTGATGATGTCCATTCTGACTGGTGTGAGGTGGTATCTCATTGTAGTTTTGCTGTACATTTCTCTAATAATGAATAATGTTGAGCATCTTTTCATGTGTTTATTAGCCATCTGTATGTCTTTCTTGGAGAAATGTCCTTTTAGGTCTTTGTCCATTTATTGATCCGGTTGTTTGTTTTTCTGGTATTGAGTTATATGAGCTGCTTGTAAATTTTGGAAATTAATTCTTTGTCAGTTGTTTCATTTGCTATTTTCTCCTTTTCTGAGGGTTGTCTTTTTACCTTGTTTATAGTTTCTATTGTTGTGCAAAAGCTTTTAAGTTTAATTAGATCCCACTTGTTTATTTTTGCTATAAATTATTCAGTTATATATTAATATATATTCAGTTATATATATCATATACAGATATTCTTTTTCAGATTCTTTTCCATTATAGGTTATTACAGGATATATTAATAGAATATATTTCCCTATGCTATACAGTTGGTCCTCTTGTTTATCTATTTTACATATAGTAGTGTGTATCTGTTAATCCCAAACCTCTAATTTATATGTCACCTCTGCATCTTTTTGAAATAGACATTTTTTGTGCAATATAAATGCCTAAGTCTTTGTTGAAATCTTTCAACAGTGCCACTAGAGGGCCTGCACTTTAGGAACACTTGGTATAGTAGAGATTGCTAGGTTTAGCAATTGATGGTTTTAAGAGCCTTAAAAACTTTAAGACAGAAAATAATCTGCATGAAGGAAATGAGAAAGAGAGAGATACAGAGAGAGGTAGATAGTGACAACAAAGCATTAGGTGTTGATGGGTTACAAAGTGTGTTAATTACTCACTTGTGTCCAACTCTTCGAGACCATGGACTGCTGCCAGCCAGGCTCCTCTGTCCATGGGATTCTCCAGGCAAGAATACTGAAGTGGGTTGCCATTTCCTCCTCCAGGGATCTTCCTGACCCAGGGATTGAAATTGGGTCTCTTGCATTGCAGGCAAATTCTTACCCTCTGAGCCATCAGGAAAGCTGATGGGTTACAGGAAGGATCTTAAATGTCCTAGGGCCTAACAGTGCCAATATTGCTCTTCAGAATTAAGAAGTACCATTTCTCATGGGAGCCTGAACTTTTAAAGAAAAAAGGTTAAAAGAAACTCACCCTTGGGGACTTCTCTGGCAGGTCATTGGTTAAGACTCCACACTCCCCATGCAGGGGGCTTGGGTTCCACCCCTGATCAGAGAACTAGACCAACATGCCACAACTAAGAGTTTGCATGCCACAACTAAAGATCCCGAGTGCAGCAACCAAGATATGGTACAGCCAAATAAATTAAGTATTTAAAAAAATAAAAAACAAAATGTAAAAGAAACTCACCCTTCTTTGGCATCCTTAAAAGCTTTGGCATTGTCTCTAGCATCTGTTAGAATTCTTCTAATATTATGATGCAAATTACATTAAGAGCAAGGTTGGGAATAAAGAAGTGGACACAGGTTTAGAAGCTAGGCTAGGCCCTGCTGGGAAAGGCAGATCTAGGCCCCCTCATTTTGTCCCTGGGAAGTTTGGCCTCCTCATGCTTAGGACCAGGGAGGGAAGAAATGGGATCTGATTCTCCTCACTTGTTCCAACTTCATGTTTGCCAGCCTCTGCCTAGACTGACTCCAATTTAGGACACCTCAGTCTACATTAGTGCCTTAAGACATCATTTTTCTCTTCTGCATTGAAAAAGGCTTCCCATGAGGTAGAATAACATTTAGACTGGAAAATTTGGCATCATCTATAAAATTGTAAAGATTTTCAAATGTGTGTGCATTTGTGAATGCCAAGAATTGTTATTTTTCAGTGATTTCTCAAGGGAACACTGATAAGAAGATGTTTTGAATATTTTCCTTCCATGCCCTTTGCTAACATCATCTTTGCTCACGCATTTGCTGAGAACATGAAACAGAGACAAAAATGTTGTGCAATTTAGAGGAAAGAAATGTTCCCAGATCCTTATCCTTGAATGAGAAATATGGTGTATTTAGCTTTTGGAGTTGCCATAACAAAATACCACAGACTGGATGACTTAAACAACAGAAATTTATTTCTCACAGTTCTGGAGGCCGGAAGTCCAAGATCAACCTGCCAGTGAAGTGAATTCCATTCTGAGACCTCTTCTCTTTGTTTTTAAGCAGCTGCCATCTCACTGTGTGCTCACATGACCTCTTCTTTGTGAAGAGGAGGAGAGTGAGAAGAAGAGAGATAGGAAGAGAAGGAAGGAGGGAGACAGAAGAGATAGAGAGGGAGAGAGAAAGCTCATGAGCACTTTCTGATGTCTCTTCCTATAAGGACACTAAACCAGCAGATCAGGGTTCCATCCTTATGACCTCATACATGCTTGCTAAGTTGCTTCAGTTGTGTCTGACTCTTTGTGACCCTTTGGACTGTAGCCCACCATGCTCCTCTGTCCATGGGATTCTCAGGCAAGAATACTGGAATGGGTTGCCATGCCCTCCTCCAGGGATCTTCCTGACCCACCCAGGGATTGAACCCATGTCTCTTAGTTCTCCTGCATTGGCAGGCCAGTTCTTTACCACCAGCGCCACTTGGGAAGCCCCCTTATGACCTCACTTAACTGTAATTACTGCCTTACAGGCTGCATCTTTAAATATAGCACATTGGGTATTAGCCGTCAACATGTGAATTTTGAGGCAACACAACATTCACTCCCTAACATATGGTGAAGATGCCTTCATTCTCTTCCATGAATAAGGAGCTGAATGTACTTGATATACTTGTTCCTAATAAGTATATTGGTAAAATCTCCTTAAATATTAAATTTAAGAATGGAATTCTACAGCATAGTAAAATTTTTTCAGAAGGCTCAGAGACTATTCTTTTTATGCCTAAAGGTATTTATGTTTCCTATAAAACAGCTGATTAACAGAACTATTGTGCTGAAGCAAGTTATATACCTAGGCTATTTCTATATTAAGCATTTAACTGCTAACCTAGAATTAAACCCAAGAATAACAGACAGGGCTTTTCAAGAGGAAAGATGCTGTGTGTAGCAAAACTTCTCCTGCAAACATGAAAAAAAATTCAGGGAAACAGAGCTTTTAAAGAGACTTTAACTAGACTTATATCATTATTTTTGGGAAAGCTCCAAGATTTTTATTTAGGGGTTTACATGGAGCCACTTAGGAAAAGGAGCAGGCACTTCTGATTCCAGTCAAGATGAAGTAACAGGTAATAGATATAACCTTCCATCTGAAAGAACCAAAATACATGAAATAATATAAATTAAAATGGATAAAATAAATGAAACAATGGGTTTTTAAGACACTGGCTATCAGGGAATGAAGGAAAATGATCCATGAGATATGGAACATAAGGTGAGACCTGTGATTGCCCTACCTTACTGCCTTGAGAGAACTTCCATGCCCAGCAAACCATCAGAGAAAGAGATGAAGCCCGACAGACTCCTTGAGTTGAAAAGATCTCCTGGTTGTGACAGTATACTACAGTTTTGCAAGATGTTACTATTGGGGGCAATTTGGAAAAAGGATACACAGACTTCTCTTTATTATTTCCTATGACTGCATGTGAATCTACAATTATCTCAAGATAATTTGTCTTAAATTTTAAGTTTTAAAAATCTTAACTTTAAAAATAAGACAAATAAAGGTGCTTCAGATATAGAAAAGCTGAAAAAATTAATCATTAGTAGACCTGTAGTATGAGAAATGTTAAAAGCATTTCGTTAAGGCAAAAGGCAAATGATGTCAGATGGAAATCAGGACCTACACAAAGGAATGATGAACACTGAACATGTAACTACATATATAAGTATATAAGATTTTGCATATTCAAATCTCTTTAAAAGACAATTGTCTGGGCTTCCCTGGTTGGGGTGGCTCAGTGGTAAAGAATCTGCCTGCCAATGCAGGAGACATGGGTTCAATCCCTGGTCTGGGAAGATCCCAGATGCTGCAAAACAACTAAGCCCATGCATCACAGCTATTGAGCCTGTGCTCTGGAGCCCGGGAACCACAACTACTGAAGCCTGCGCCCTAGAGCCCATACTCTGCAACAAGGGAAGCCACCACAATGAGAAGCCCATACACTTCAATGAAGAGTAGGCCCTGCTCACCACAACTAGAGAAAAGTCCTTGAAGCAATGAAGCCCCAGCACAGCCAAAAATAAATACAAAAATAATATTTTTTTAAAAGACAACTGCCTGTTTAAGCAAAAATATTAATACATGTTGAGGTTTATAACAGTTGTAAAAATATAATGCATGACAACAATAGTATAAATTTCAGGAGGGTGAAATGGAAGTATACTGTTGTAAGGTTCTTATACTCTATATGAAGTGGTATATTATAACTTGAATGTAGACTATGATAAAAGTTAAATATGTTTACTATGAAACCTAAAGCAACCACTAAAGTAATAAATAATTATAGCTGGTAAGTCCACAAAGGAGATAACATGGAATCATCATAAAACTATCAATCTAAAAGATGGTAGAAAAAGAGATAAAAGGGCACAAAGAAAAAGGGACAAATAGAAAATGATTAGCAAGAGGATAGACTCCAACCTAACTGTGTCAGTAACCACACTGAACATAAATGGTCTAAACAGCCAAATTAGAAGGAACAGATTGTCAGACTGGATAAAAAGGCAAGACACTACTATATGCTTCTTACAAGAAACACACTTTATTTTTTTTTAATTTTTATTTAACACCAAAACGTTTGTATTGGGGTACAGCCAATTAACAATGCTGTGGCAATTTCAGGTGAACAGTGAAGGGACTCAGACATACATATACAAGTATTCATTCTCTCCCAAACCCCACTCACATCCAGATTGGCACATAACATTGGGCAGACTTCTATGTGTTATACAATATGTCTTTGTTGGTTATCCATTTTAAATACAGCAGTGTGTACATGACCTTCTCAAAATCCCGAACTATCCCTTCCCCCTCGGCCACCATAAGTTCATTTTCTAAGTCTGTGAGTCTCTTCTGTTTTGTAAGTAAGTTCATTTGTATCAAGAAACATGCTTTAAATATAAAAACAGAAATAGGTTAAAAGTAAAAGAGTGGGAACAGATGCACTGTTCTAACACTAGTGAACACGAGTGGAGTGACTATATAAATATCACACAATGTAGATTCCAGAGCAAAGACTACATCACAGAAAAGGTCATTTCAAAAGAAAAGAAAAGGTCATTTCATAATGATAAAGTAGTCAATCAAGAGAACATAACAATCCTAAACATTTGTGTACCTAATAACCGTGGATCAAGACACATGAAGCAAAAACTGATTGAAATGCAAGAAGAAATAGAAATTCCAATATCTTTCTTTCAAAAGCTGATAGAACGAGTAGGCAGAAAATTAACAGGAATACAGTAGATGTAAACAACAACTGTATTATTCTGTTCAGGTTGCCATAACAAAAAAAGACTCAGTGACTTAAACAACATAAATTTATTTTCTCACAGTTCCAGTTGAAAGTCCATGATCAAGGTGTTGGGAGGTTTGGTTTCTCCTGAGGCCTCTTTGTTTGGCTGCAGATGGCCATCTTCTTACTGTGTTCTCTAAATCCACTATCATAGTTTGGAGATATAAAACACCTTTCTTTCAGAAATGGACAGATCCAATAGGCAGAAACCAGTAACTAAAAGATCCTTGGAAAAATCCCCCAATATTTGGGAACTAAATAATACACTTCTAAATAACCCATGGATCAAAGAGAAATCAAGAGGAAAATTTTTTAAATCTTAGAATTTGTGGTATACTGCAAAAGCAGTATTTAGGAGGAAATACCTATATTAGGAAAGAAGAAAGATCTCAATTCGATGAGCTTAGCTTCCACATTAAGCAACTAGAAAAAGAGGAGCAAATTAAACCCAAAGTAAGCGGAAGGAAGAAATTTGTAAAGATCAAAGGAGAACTCAAAGAAACAGAAAACTGAAAAATTAGGAAAAAAACCAATGAAATCAAAAGTTGTTTTTTTGAGATCAATAAACTTGATAAACCTCTAGATAGACTGAGAAAAAAAAGGCACCACTTACCAAAATCAGGAATGAAAGAGGTGACATGACTACAGATTCTACAGATATTAATAAAGATAATTATGGAATATTATGAATCATTTTATGGCAATAACTTTGACAACATGGGTGAAATGGGTTAATTCCTTGAAAGACATAAACTACCAAGGCTCACTCCAGAAGACAACCTGAGTAGCCTTAAAGAAATCGAAACTGTAGTTAAAATGTTTCTATAGAAAAATGAAAATCTCCAGGCCATGACTTTACCAGTGAATCGACTAAATATTAAGGAGGAAATAACGATTTTACACAAACTCTTCCAAAAAATTGAAGAGGTGGCAATACCTCCCAACTCATCCTATCAGGTCAGCATTATCTTCATTCCAAAATCAGACAATGACATTACCAGAAAAGAAAACTACACACTAATATCCCTCAGTAATATAGACACAAAATTTGTAAACAAAATTTTGGCAAATAGAATTCCATAATATGTTAAAATTCTATTACATTGTGGCCAAGTGGGATTTAGCCCAGGAATGGAGAATTGGTTTAACACTTGAAAAGCAATTAATGTGATTCAAAATTACCACAATGACAAAGTAGAAAAGAAAACCATAATCATCTAAATAGATGCAGAAAAACATTTCACAAAATCTGATACTTATTTTGATAAAAACTCCAATAAAATTAGGATAACAGGAAACTTTATAGGGTATCTGGGAAAAGGAAAGGAAAGGGAAAGAAAGGAGCAGAGCTTCTGAAGGCCACAGCACTGGCTAAGCAGGGTAATTGCAGGCCACCAGGACTGCTAAAACATCTGTCAGTGCCTCTGAAATGAAACCAGCCTTCATCCTGGATTCTTGGAGATATTTAATTTATTGTAATCCTGTCAGAATCCTTGAACTTGGATCATACATCAAGTTCTGCCAAGGGACAAAGATCTTTGCTTTGATATTTTATTAATATCGGCAGTGATGATAGTGATAATAGGAATAGCTAACAATTACTGCACAGTCACTATGCACCAGGCACTTGATATAGTTTGATATAGATTAGTTCACAGAGTTTTACAACAATTCTATCACGGAAGTACTTTTTAAAAATATATTAAAGATAAGGAAACCGAGACATAGAGAAAGGAAATAATTCATCCAAGGTCACACTGTTACATACCAGGACATGGAGATACTCACACACTCCAATTAGGCAAAAGATCAACTCCTAAGGCATTCTGGGTAACTTCAGAATTGATTTTCTCATACCACATGATGTGACACAACATTTTTATGGGCGGCACAAAAACTGTGAGGAATTTTTATATACACGTGTGTGCTAAATAGTTTCAGTCATGTCTGACGTTTTGCAATCCTATGGGTTGTAGCCCTCCAGGCTCCTTGGTCCACAGGATTTCCCAGATAAGGGTAATGGAATGGGTAGCCTTTCCCTTCTCCAGGGGATCTTCCCCACCCAGGGATCGAACCTGAGTCTCCTGCATTGCAGGTGGATTCTTTAGTCTGCGACACCAGGGAAGCCACCCCCTTTTATATATACAAATGATTAAATATAATACATATGTCAAGAATGATATAGCAAAGACCACATGTTGGTCATTTATGCAGAAATAATGAAAATTTATTTGGAGCATATTTATCTGAAATCTAATTTACAATGATTTTACAAATTGAATAAAAATTTATTGAATAACTGTGAGGTAAACCTACAGATATTAAACTCTTTTTTTTAACCCTTGATGGGCCTGTGGATCAGCGTACATGTGTTTGGAATAAATATGCTAACCTTGAGAATGTTGTTTTACCAAATGTGTTTCTGATCAAAACCAAAAGCAGACATTTCAGGACCACTTCCTTTGGGGAAATTGCTTTTTGTTTGTTAAATTAATTGATTAAAATAAAAAAAATAATTGCTGACCATATTGAATTGCAGTCCTTACTGAGGGAGCTACCATGGAGAATCAGAGGTGTGTGTCACTGTTCATGGCACCTCAAAGATGGCTCCACTGATCAGTTTGTAGATTTATATTGATCCCTTTGCTCAACTATTAAATATTTTCATATTTGAGTTTTGCTTTATTTCTGAGAAATAAACATACCCACCAAAGGATTTCCTTATCAGAGTAAACTTAAATTACAGGGCTGTTATTTGGTTTATTATTTTTTTACCAAGCTTTATTGAGAAATAATTGATCTTTTAAAAACTCATCTGATCCTTGGGTTTGGAAATTGAAATTATATAAAACTGCATGTTTGATTTTACAAAAGCACAGAAGTATATATATATATATAAGGAGCTTTAAAAAATTTTAAGAACCCTCTCTGTTGGTTTAATAGTGTGGTTTCCATCAATTTGGTTCACAGAGATACCAAATTAAAATTACCACCCATTGCATTTTAATAAGGGATATTAATGTTACCAGTAGCATTTCGGTTCACTTGTAAATTTCCCACACCTCTGACCCCGAGGTTGTACATTAAAAAAATCTCTTCAAGGAATATTCAGAAGTGGAAATTTCCATACTCTGCTGTAGATGGAACAACTACAATTGCATTGGCACTCATTTAAAAGCAACATTAAATTGCTGGTTGGTAGCAAGTCTCAGTCCAGCACCACCTCCTATTGGTTGGGACCGCCCAAAACCCACCTCCTATGCCTAACTACTGGTCTGTCAGTGGCTCCTAGGTCTGGATGGCTCTCTCTTTTCACTCCTAAACGCTGGCGGTGAGGTAGGGCCTATCAATGGCCCCTGGCATCCCAAAGCCCGCCCTCCACCCCATTGTCATTAGTTGATCTCGCTGCCTGTCGGAGGCTTGGAGCTCAAAGTGACTTCCTTCAGAAGAGCCAACAGTTGAGGGCGCTGAGTCAGGGCTTTGGGACCCCTAGCAAAGTCTTGAACTGTCGCTCAGCAAAATGTGTATGCAGTCACATGTGAGGTATATGACTGAAGTCGTGTTAGTTTGGGATGGGTTTTGAGTGAGCCTATGACTCTTTGGAGAGAAAGGATTACCCTTGAGTGAGCCTCACCTCCCCTCCCACCCCCCCCACAGCACCTGTGCAGTGACCTTACCCTGGAATTTTGCTCATCTTTTTGTAAACGTTGAGCAACAGAGTCAGAAATCTGTGTTCAAATACTGCCTAGAAAGTAAAGTTTTTAAACAAATTAAATAATATTTAGATGAACTGAAATTTAAAATACACTCTCCCCATCCATGAAATTATTCTTTCTTCTGGTAAGCATTTTGGAGCCCTTCACTGAGCTCCAACTGAAGTTGTTTCTGACCCTATGTGGTGCTGAGGTTGCCACCAGGGCTCCTGCACTGGGAAGTGGGGTACCTGGTCCAGGTATTCAATTTCAGAATAGAGAATTAAAAAAAATCCTGTAACCAATTAGAATTTATAAGAAATCAAACGTTTAGAATTATGTTTGAAGCCATTTTTTTGCCATGAATTTTTAAAAATCAAGGTATATTTTACATACAACAAAATATACCCATTTTCAGGGAATTCCCTGGTGGTCCAGTGGTTAAGAATCCCTCTTCCAATGCAGGAGATGTGGGTTCTGTCCCTGGTCAGGGAACTAAGATGCCACATGTGAGGGTCAATGAAGCCCACATGGCCACAACTACTGAGCCTGCAAGCCACAACTAGGGACCCTGTGCGTCTCAACTACTGAGCCTGCATGCCCCAACAAAGTTCCCATGTGCAGCAACTAAGACCTGATGAAGCCAAAAATAAAACTAAAATATAATAAATAAACATGCCCATTTTCAGTACAGATTTCAATGAGTTTTGACAAATGCATACTGAACAGCCCAATCACCTCCAAAAGCTCCTTCATGCTCATTCCAATAATTCTTCCCCAAGACAACAACGATTTAGATTTCCTTCACTACAGATTACTTTTCCTGGCTTAGAATTTCATACAAATGGAATAATAACAGCATTTCTCTTTTGTCTGTGGCTTCTTTCACTCAACCTTATGTTTATGAGCTTCATAGACATATGAAGTAGTTTGTCTCTTTCATTTGGTAAATAGTATTCTATGATCCCCTTGTTGTGTTTGTCAGTTCTTTAGTTGTTGGACTTCTGAGATGTTTCCAGTTTTTCGCTATCATGAAGAAAGCTAATGTGGGATTTCCCTGATGGTCCAATGGCAAAGACTACACTCCCAATGCATGGGGCTGGGGTTCCATCCCTGGCTGGGTGGGGAACTAGATCCCACATGCCACAACTGAGAGTCCAAACACTGCAACTAAAGATCTCGCCTGCCACAACGAAGATAGAAGAACTCACGTGCTGCAACTAAGACCTGGCACAAAACGAAGATAGAAGAACTCACGTGCTGCAACTAAGACCTGGCACAAAACGAAGATAGAAGAACTCACGTGCTGCAACTAAGACTTGGCACAATCAAATAAATATATAAATTTTTTTAAAAAAGAAAGCCAATATGAACATTTGAGCACAAGTTTTTTTGTGCGTGAACATATTGCGGTAGTATGCTGTGGCTGGCTCACCAGAATCAATTTTGCCAATCTCTTCTCAACTCTGGTTCTGTGATGTCATATTAGTACACAGTTTGAAATAAGCCACGATGGGAGTATTTATACCATAGTTGGCAATTGCTACAAATTAGAGCTTTATTCCCCTGGGGAGCTGGTTGGTAAACATTTACCAGCACACCATTGGACATATTTGTTTTCATTGTTTTTTTCCTTTTTTAGAGTAAATACCTAGGAGTGAAATTGCTGGACTGCATGATGTATCTATGTTTGACTTTATATGAAGCTGCCAAACTGTTTTCAAAGTGGTGTAACATTTTATACTCTCAAAAGCAACATATGAAAGTTCCAGTTGCTCCACATTCTCATCAGTGCGTGGCATTGTCAGTCTTAATTTTAGCCATTGAATGAAGATCTGAATAGAAGAGGGGTGATGGGAAATGGAAGTTATATGGCAGCCCAGTAAGCCATACATTTGTTTTCTCTCCTTACAAATGGAGAAAGCCCTCAAATACAAGTAGAAGCATGTTGAGATCCCCTCACATAACACCCTTTCTCTGATGTTCCCATTTCACTGCAGAGGAATGTTGATGCTACCAAGGAGAGAAGGTAGTCACTTCAAACATAACAGGCCATGTTCATGATGTTGGGGAATAATTAAAAATAAAATCTCATGCCAACTCAATGAATTCTCAACACAAATGTAGAAAAGAATGAACTGGTTTTATTATCGAGTAAGCATTAAAACAGACAGTGAAGTGTATCACAAACAATTCACTAAAGTGATTTAGGAGAAAGTAACCTCATCCTTTTATATAACCAGGCAGATAGAACCCATTTCATACGTGTTCTTAGGACATGATAACTTGCCTTCAAGAGAACTTGACAGCACTATTTGCTACACACAGTTCATCTCAAATTTACCTGGTAATTGGTGTAGCCATCTGCCTTTAGGCAAAGGAAAAACAAAGCACATATCTCTCTGACAAACAGCGACTTGGAGCCAGCCACCTAGGTCAAATTCCTAGAGACCAGAAGATAGGGCGCTATCTTCGCTGACATTTACATTTCAAAGAGATGGCTCCCAGGGCCTCAAGAACAACATTCCTGAGTTGTAAAACTGGCAGGAGGCCTATTTAGCTTTTATTAAAAGGAGTTACATACATATTGAAGGGAGGGAGAAAAAATTTACAATTGAAAGTTTTCTAAGGGAACTACACTATGAAAAGGGAAGATGGAAAGTCTCATTTGTTGACACCAATTCGACTTTTAAAACCTTTGTGTTTACCCTACAATACCTCCACACGCTTCCCAGCGTTATGCACCATTCCAGGTCCACAATTCCCCTACACGTCTAGGATTAGTCTTTCAAAACCCTTATCAACTCCATTCCTAAAGGAAGGAAGCCTCCTCTAACAGCAGACCGCCACTCCTAGGGTAAGACCTCCAGTCCCAGCCACACTAGAGACTCGCTGTTTTCAAAAGTTATGACTACAGGCTCTCAGAATTGGAAAACGTTGCAAATGTTTGGTCTGATTCCAACCCATTTCAAAGACGGTAAAACTGAGACACAGGAATGGTACTTAGGGCGCTGGGTCACTGGAGCAAAAAGAGCGCTTAAGGATCCCCCACCCAGTTTCGGGAACCCCTAAAGTCAGCCCCAAGTGACCAAAAAAATAAAAGCCCTGCCTTATTCCATTATGGCAAGATTGGGGTTAAAACCCTTGGCACGCAGGTCTTTTCCCGACTGCGCCTGCGCGAATCCGGACGAGCGAATTTGCCCTAGACCCTGACGTTTCAGGCAGCCTCTCCTAATCCGGAACACGACCCACATTCCGACGGCCCCTGCTTTGACAGGCGTGTACCTAACCCAATAAGGATGGAGGGCTGAGTCCTCCGGAGCCAATGGCCAAAGTCCGAGAGGCGGTGGAGGCGGACTCTGTAAGGAAACAAGACGACAGGCCCAAGATGGAGGCGGCGGCGGCTGTAGCGGCGTGACAGGTGAGGGCGGGCCCGGTAGGGTTAGGTTTCTGGAGTTACTGTCGGGCACGGGTAGGGAGCCGGGAACGAAAGCTCAGCTCCAGGATGACTGCGCCTGGGCCCTAACGCCCCCCCACCCGGAACCGGAGGAGTGGTTTGACCCGGGGCGAAACCATTGTCGACAGCGCGGGGGGGGGGTGCGGAATTGGAATGGGTGCAAGGCTGCGGGGGATGGTTTAGCCCGTCGCGTGTGGCAGCGCGCCTGCGCAAAGCTGGAAGGCCCTCGGTGGGCGGAGCCGGGCCGAATGTGGCTTGGATTGTGGTATCTCATCTTGTGGAGTCCTTCTTAACCTCTTTAAGGTATCTGATGCCCCTTCCTTACCAACAACGGGGAATGCGTGAAGACACGGATCATTCCTCGCTTTCCTTATTCTAGATCAATGTCTAACCCAATAGGAGAATGTTTGAGGATTCTCACATTCCTCCTCTTTAACCCTCTCCAGCCTCCATCCATTATCACTAGTAATATGTCTGCGACCCTTTCATTAGCTGTCGAGGAGAATTTTGGAGCACCCTCTGCCTCATCTACGCTTTACCCCTACTTATCTCGCCTCAGCCACATCTGGTGATGCTCCATAACCCTCATTTCCCCCATTACAATGTCTGGTGATACCCATTGTCCACTCTTCTTCCCATTACAGTCTCAGTTCAGTTCAGTCGCTCAGTCGTGTCCAACTCTTTGCGACCCTATGGACTGCAGCACGCCAGGCCTCCCTGTCCATCACCAACTCCCGGAGTTTACCCAAACTCATGTCCATTTTGTCGGTGATGCCATCCAACCATCTCATCCTCTGTCGTCCCCTTCTCCACCTGCCTTAAATCTTTCCCAGCATCAGGGTCTTTTCAAATGAGTCAGCTCTTTGCATCAGGTGGCCAAAGTATTGGAGTTTCAGCTTCAACATCAGTCCTTCCAATGAACACTCAGGACTGATTTCCTTTGGAATGGACTGGTTGGATTTCCTTGCAGTCCAAGGGACTCCTTACAGACTCCTTACAGTCTCTAGTGACGACTATTACATCTCCCCTCAGCATAGTGTCTCTGAGCCTTTATGAACTCCCCATCACAGTCTGGTGACTCCTATTAGGCACCTAGCACAGTACCCGTGAACCTACTGTCATTACAGTCCAGGGCTTCAGGGTGCCCACAATGCCCTTACAAACACTGGTGCAATTCCCATTTCCCCCAAGCTAAGGGCAGTGTCTGATGATCCTCAGTTAGTTCCCCATCACCCCGTCTGTGACTCCTCCCACACCACAGTATCTGGTAACCCCCTTCTCCATTCGAAAGCCAGGACAGCCTGTTCATGTCCATTATGTACTTGACACGCCCCAGTGTAGTGCGTGCTGACTTCCCTGTTAGTCCCCAGCACAGAGACTTATGTACTTCTATGCCCTGCGGGACAGTGTGTGCTGCCTCTCACTATGTCCTACCCCCACCCCACCCCACCCCGCCCTGTGCAGTGAATCTGAGACCTTGGCACTTAAGCGTGAGACAAACAACTGGAGGGGCTGAGCAGAGGAGGAACTGGATCCCTTGAGCAGTGTGGAAATTAGGCTACAGGGGGTGACGTGAAGTCTGGAGATTGAATTTTTTGTCCTCTGCAACTTTACTTCCATACTATTATTATAAGACCTCTGAATTCTTCCTCTGTCTTTTAGGAGCCCCATGGCACCTGCCCAGCCCCACCTTAGCCCATCTTGACAAAGTCCTAGGCTCCATGGAGCCACCACGGGGCCCCCCTGCCAACGGGGCCGAGCCATCCCGGTCAGTGGGCACTGTCAAAGTGTACCTGCCCAACAAGCAGCGCACGGTGGTGAGTCTGATGGGAGCAAAACTGGCTGGGGGTGGGCATGGATCTAGTTGTAAATCTGGGATCAGAAAAGTGACAAGGGCTGGGAGAGTCCACTGCGGACCCCTCTGGGTGCTGACTCCTTACATGTGTGCACACACACACAGGTGACTGTCCGGGATGGCATGAGTGTCTATGACTCTCTAGACAAGGCCCTCAAGGTGCGGGGTCTCAATCAAGATTGCTGTGTGGTTTACCGGCTCATCAAGGGGTAAGTGTGGCTCTCCCACCCCCAACTGGGTGCCCAGCCTTCCACCCCCTTCTCAGAGTCATCCAACTCCTCCACTCTGCTGTGCAGTCTCTGTTAGTCTTCGCTTCACTTAGTGAATCCAGCTTTTGTCTTATTGCTTCACTAGTTCATTGACCTATAAAGTCAGTAATTCATTTTCTTCTTAGATCTGGAGTCCTCACCGTGCTCCATCGTCTCCTCCCGGAATTCATCTGTTTCATTCTTTCACTGTTTTATCAACTTCTCAACTCCCTCCTTCTTCTGTCTCCTTATTCTCTGTCTGCTGTGTGGGCCTTGCTGACCTTCAATTTATTCCTCTGTTTTAGAGTTCCTTAACTCTTGTATTCAGTTCACACATTGCTTTTTTTTTTTTCACGCATTGCTTTTTATTTGTTATTTCAGTGCCTCGCCAGCTGCTTTGTCGGGGGCTTGCTTAGCACCTCTGAGATTTAGTTGTTTCTTCACTGTCTCATTTCCTCCTCCTCTTGTAGCTAAGAACATGGGCTCTTCACACTGTCCTTCCACTCATAGTCCCTTGTGGCTCTGGGCAAGTCATTTCATCCCTCTTTGCCTCAGTTTCCCCATACATAAACAGGGGTAAGGACAGTACTAGTTCCTAGAGTTGCCATACTAAAAATGCAACATATCATCTTTTATTTCATGGAAGGCAGGCTTGGAAGGACTTTTGGTGGGTTCCCTTCCTCCTTGTGGCCCCTGGCCACCCTCCTGCTCACTCCCTTCCATGCCTTTTGCAGGCGAAAGACAGTCACCGCCTGGGACACAGCCATTGCCCCCCTGGATGGCGAGGAGCTCATTGTGGAGGTCCTTGAAGATGTCCCCCTGACCATGCACAATTTTGTGAGTGGAGATTGGGGGCAGACCGTGGGCATGGCGGGAGGGTCCATGACCAGGCTTCAACCTTTTCTACTCTGTGGCAGCAGGTACGGAAGACGTTCTTCAGCCTGGCCTTTTGTGACTTCTGCCTTAAGTTTCTGTTCCATGGCTTCCGCTGCCAAACCTGTGGATACAAGTTCCACCAGCATTGTTCCTCCAAGGTCCCCACAGTCTGTGTCGACATGAGTACCAACCGCCGACAGTGAGCCTGGCCTGGGGTGGGTGGGGAGATGGGGAGGACAGAGGCCCAGCCACAAGGCTTTTACAGACAGCTGACCCATGTTCCCTTGCTTTATACCCCAAATGCCCTCAAGGTTCTACCACAGTGTCCAGGATTTGTCCGGAAGCTCCAGACAGCACGAAGTTCCCTCAAACCGCCCCCTGAATGAGCCACTCACCCCTCAGAGTCCCAGGTAGGGGATGCCTTAGCTAAAGGGCTACTGTCAGAAGAAAAATATCTGGAGGCCTCGGTAGAGATCAAGCCATACTTAATTCTTTTGTCTACTCAATGGACATTTAGTGAGCACCTACAAGTGTAAGTAAGGGCATGGAGCTGTGGGGCCTCAGGCAAGTTCCCTAGTCTCTCTGGACCTTAGTTTTCTTATTTGTAAGGAAAGGATAATGATACTTTTACCACATAGGGTTCTGGTGTGGATTAAATGAGTTACGGTGGGTCCAATGTTTAGAACATGATCCAGCACAGGATAAGTTCTTCTTATTAATTATAATATATATCTATGTATATATTATCTAACTACTTTGTTAATTCTTCCAGTATAACCATGCTCAAGCCTTTCCACTTTGGAATACATATTATTTTCTCATAAATTCACTTTTACTTCTCCTTTAAGTATAATAATACTATATTTCAATATTGAAATGTATTATCACTGTAATATATCATGTTTATATGATATGCATTTTGTATGTATATGTATTTTATAATGTCAATATTTATATGATTTTATGCTATTGTATAATGGTTATATTGATAATATTTTCATACAATGTAGAATATTAAATATTTTTATGTAATATATAAAATAGTAAAGTTAGGGCATTATGTTATTTTTAATTATGGGCACATGTGAATTACCTATGAATTGCATTTCAGGATAGTGAAGGAAACATTAAGAAATATTTTTATAACATAATATATTTAATATATATCATGTATAACACATGTATATTTGTAACATTAACATTATATGTACATGTAAAGCATTGCCATTTTAATATAGATAACATTGTATATTACATAATGCATAATATATTTGAGTACTGCATATAGTTATACAATATTACATATTGCTCTTCCCCCACTATCTGTGTGGCTTTGCTGTCCTTCCTTTAAGTCTTTGCTCAAATGTCGCTTGCTCAGAGAAGCCTTTCCTGACAAGATCAGGGACACTTCTTGTCTTCTTACGTTGCTTTATTTTTTGCTTTACTGCTTCTATCACCATTGAACGTATGAAATATTCTGTTTTTTATTTCTCTCTCTCCCTACTACAGTTAGTCCCATGAAGGCAAGAACCTTTGTTTTTCATTTATTTTTTTTAATTTAAAAATTTTAGTACAGTTCAAATCTGCATGTGTGTAGAACCTTTATTTGTTTTGTCCACAGTTTTATTTCCACTGTCTAGAACGGTATCTGGCACACAGCAAGCAGTTAGTCAGTGTTTCTTAAACAAATGCATAATAGTAATGACAGTGGACATTTACTCTATGTGAGCTAAACACATACCTAGAAAGGGGCAGTGGGTTGGGGGGATGTTCTGCTGGTTCTCTCATTCACTCAACAGTGATTTCACAGCCTTTCCCCTACCAGCTCCTGCACCCAGCACTGCGACCCCGAGCACTTCTCCTTCCCTGCCCAGGCCAACACCCCTCTCCAGCGCATCCGCTCCACATCCACCCCCAATGTCCACATGGTCAGCACCACAGCCCCCATGGACTCCGGCCTCATCCAGGTTGGTGTTGAGGCAGGCGGTCACCAGGGAGCATGAGGCAGAGGGGAGGGCCATTCCTGTTGTCCTACATGTCCTCTCTCTGACTCCCAGCCCTCTTCTTCCAGCTCACTGGCCAGAATTTCAACACTGATGGTGAGCCCCCCGCTGCCTGTGCCCTGAGCCCCCCATCCCACCCCACCCAGCTCCACTCACACCCTCTCTGTAACTGCAGCTGCTGGGAATAGAGGTGGTGGTGATGGAGCCCCCCGGGGGAGCCCCAACCCAGCCAGCGTGTCCTCGGGAAGGAAGTCCCCACATTCCAAGTCCCCATCAGAGCAGCGGGAACGGAAGTCCTTGGCTGATGACAAGAAGAAAGTGGTGAGCTCCAGGGGACACCTTTGGTGGGGGCACCACAGGCTGAGTGATGAGGGGTGTGGACAGGCCCCTGAGATGCCGCCCGTGTGGCCCACAGAAGAATTTGGGGTACCGGGACTCGGGCTATTACTGGGAGGTGCCACCCAGTGAGGTGCAGTTGCTGAAGAGGATCGGGACGGGCTCGTTTGGCACCGTGTTTCGCGGGCGGTGGCATGGTGATGTGGCCGTGAAGGTGCTCAAGGTGGCCCAACCCACAGCTGAGCAGGCCCAGGCCTTCAAGAACGAGATGCAGGTGCTCAGGTGAGATTGCTCGTGTGTGTGGATGGGGCGGGGGCGGCAGACATGGCCTCTGTGCCTCTCTGGGGAAAGGCCCTGCTAAGGGTGCTTCCTCACATCCCCCATATTTATGTTGTGTTATAACCATAATAGTAAGTTGTTTGTTTATCAGAGAAGTGCCTTTCCCCTCTGGGAAATGGGTATGTTTAAAGGATCTCTGATGAGGCTGTTGTTTGTGTAAATATTGATATTAATTAATGGCCCTGCCTCCAAAATGTGACTCTTTTTGCTTGCTTGTTGTGAAATGAGTATCACTGCAGTGTTATTGTATTTACTGACATCAATAGCATAATGTTAGTTAGCTGCATCGCCCGGTAGGCTGGTTGCCTTTCTTCACTGCTTGTTCTGCACCATTAGTATGTATTTACTGTGTTACATTCTTGTTATTAATTACAATAATACCATTCTTTAAAGAACAGTATTAAAACTATAATCAGAAGCATAATTTAATCATTGTTCGGTTAATGATTGTGATTGCTCTACTTAATATATCATCCTACTATATTAATTCATTCACACTGAGAAACCCTGGTGCTCCCTTTTGTCACCCTAGTTACTACCACTCTTGGGGTTGCTGGTGTGGGCTTTCCCCTCATGACAAGTGGGCACAATTATGTTGCAGAGTTGACGTTTTCAGTCTCTGCTCCTCTCTGTCAAATGACAGTGATTTGAACAGGCTGTGAATTTGTATTGTGTTTGTACTGAAACCATAACCTAACTGCTATGAAGAACTCATGTGCTGTTATCCACTCTGATGTGTGCAAAACTGTGGACTGTCATTGATGTTCTTTGCATGTATGTTATCCTTCTATAAGGAATGAAAGTTTTCTTCTAAATGAGGGTGCCTGTTCATACAGGACAGAGTTTCTATAAGGTAGATCCAGGTACCCAGTAGTGATGACAGCAGGGACAGTGGTATTTTTAGGGTGCTTGCTTGTGTTTGGCCATTCAGAGCACCTTACAGGTTATTATGTAGTCCTTCCAACACCCATGCCAGGTATCTCATAGAATAATCACAGTTTTTCAGTTAAGGAAAATGAGGCACAGAGAGCTTAAGTGTCCTCCCTGAGATTGCACAGTGAGTACCTGAGGAAGCCCGGATTAGAACATAATTTTAGTCCATACCCCAAACTCTTTACCTCTAAGCCTCTCATGGTTAACAGGACATAGTCATACATCACTGATGTTTTTACCCAGCAGTTATCAATGTTATGTTGATATATCACTGATGAAGGTTGGCATTCCACTTTCTCATCTCATCTCAAATGGTCACAGGCTCAGGTCATGGTCATGGTCAGAGGTGTGGCAAGTCTGATGATTAAGATGCTCCTGGTCAGTAGGGAGAGAAGGGTTATCCGTCCCTCCTGCTTTTGTTGGGAGATTTGGATCAGGAAGTTCAGGACATAAGTGCTCAGCCCAGTAAACATATCTCACAAATTCACTGAATCTGGCCATAGTCTGGTCCTGAGCCTCCTGAAAGACAGGGTGGAAATGATGGCAGAAGGCAGCAGTGAATAGCACCCTTCCAAAGGCTCAGAAAGTTGCTGTTTGCCCTCCCTGCCCTGATACCGCCTGCCCCACCTGCAGGAAGACACGTCACGTCAACATCTTGCTGTTCATGGGCTTCATGACCCGGCCAGGATTTGCCATCATCACACAGTGGTGTGAGGGCTCCAGTCTCTACCACCACCTTCATGTGGCTGACACACGCTTCGACATGGTCCAGCTCATTGATGTGGCCCGCCAGACTGCTCAGGGCATGGAGTGAGTGTTCTGGCTCAGGGACTAGGGGGTTGGGGGTAGGGAGATGAGGTAGCCCCCCAGACAGTCTGACACCTGCTTGTACCCCTACAGCTACCTCCATGCCAAGAACATCATTCACCGAGATCTGAAGTCTAACAGTATCTACCTATCCCTCTCGGGCTGGGCTGGGACAGGCAGCATCAAACAGGATGAGGACTTAGAGGAATGGCTTTTGTGGGGGGCCCTTCTGGGGGCAAACAAGGAGGGGCACCTGTTGCATTTCCCTTTGCTAGGTGCCAGAGTTGTGGCTAGTTCAGGTGGTGTTCTTTGGGACTCTGGTCAGGGTCTGAGGAGTGACAGTGGTGGAAGGCATTATGGGGGTTCCTGATCAGTGTCATAGGCATGGTGAGTGTGGGTACCATGAGAGGAGCTTCCTAGTCAGAATTCACAGGGGAGCCAAGTATAGGGAGTGTTAATTAGAGCTCCCCTCCAAGTCAAGATTGTACCTAGTTTGTGTGACACTGGGGGGCTTCCGGTCAGGGTTAGAGGCAATGACTGGTGTGGAGGCGTCGATGAGAGCCTCCCAGTCAGGGCAAGAAGCATGGCTATTGGGAGACCCTGTAGTGGCCCTTAACCCTGGCGGACATCTTCCTGCACGAGGGGCTCACGGTGAAGATTGGGGACTTCGGCCTGGCCACAGTAAAGACGCGCTGGAGTGGGGCCCAGCCCTTGGAGCAACCCTCGGGCTCTGTGCTATGGATGGTGAGTTGGACCAGGCTAGACTGGGGGTGTATAGGGACATGGGCTGCTGGGCTAAGATGTGGAAGGAGGAGTGGGGTCGGGGTTTCCTGCACCAGGTGTGGGTGTCTGGACCACTTAACGCTTCACCTCGTGGGGGCGGCTCTGAAGTCACTTGCTGACCTGCACATTCCTCCTGCCCGGTCCCGTCTGCTGAAGGCAGCTGAAGTGATCCGTATGCAGGACCCGAACCCCTACAGCTTCCAGTCAGATGTCTACGCCTATGGGGTTGTGCTCTATGAGCTCATGACCGGCTCACTGCCTTACAGCCACATTGGCAGCCGAGACCAGGTGAGCCCCATACCTTACCCGCCTTATCTCAGGCCAAGGGATCCCCTTAGACTCCAAACCTCAGATCTTCTCCTTTGCACAGACCATGAACACCACTCTGCCCCCAGGAACCCCAAATTTTCAGAGCTGAGGACTCCCAGACTCCTCTGGGTCTTCTGTACCCAGAATTCTTTCCTTCACTCATATCCACTTCTCTGGGTCCTCAAAGTCCAGAATCTCCTGAGTCCCCTATACCCAGAATCCCCCAGGTCCCCAAAAGTCCCCCTAGACACATACAGTCCTCTGACCTGGGTACTCAAAACTCCCCAAAGCCCAGAATCCCATTTCTCCCAGAAACAATCCCTTTGTGCTTCTGGAATCCCCACAGATGTTTGTGCTTCTGGAATCCCCACAGATGCCCACAACCACTCAGGCCTTGGGTATCTGTCAAGCTCCAGGACCCTTGAATCCACAATACTCTAGGCCCCAGACTCTCACATTTCTCCAGGTTCAAAGACTAGAATCTCCCAGGCCCTCAGAAACCCAAGATCCTCTAGGCTCCAGGTACCAATAGTCTTTGGGTCTTAAGCACTCACTGTCCTACAGGCCACTTGGACCCATAGTCCTCTCAGCCCTAGACTGCTACAGAAATACAAGTTCCTGAGGACTACCAGCCTTTAACTCCCTCCAGACCCAGAAATTCATGTTTCCCCCAGACTCAGTTCTTTCCAGGCCCCTAAGCCCCCTAGAAACCTGTGGACGCATAATCCTTTGGGCCCCAGACACTTAACCATTTTTGATTCCCCCAAGCTTAAATCCTTCTGTACCATTAAGCAGAGAATCCTTCCAAGTTTTCAGGGACCCAGAATCTCTAGATCCACCAGATACCCACAGTCCTCTGGGCCCCAATACCCAGAATACCCCAGTTCTCCCAAAAGGAGTCCCTGAGGTCCCTCAAGACCCAGAATTCCCTGTGCTTCCCAGCCCAGATCACCCCATTCTTGTCCCCTCTCCCAGATTATCTTTATGGTGGGCCGTGGCTATCTGTCCCCGGACCTCAGCAAAATCTCCAGCAATTGCCCCAAGGCCATGAGGCGCCTGCTGTCTGACTGCCTGAAGTTCCAGCGAGAGGAGCGGCCCCTTTTTCCCCAGGTGGGCTGAGGAGGAGGGCTGGACACCCTGGGGAGGGAGCCTCTGAGGAGGAAGACTCTGAGGTGCGAATGTGAACTGTGTGTGTTCAAGGCTCCGAAGTGTACAATGTGTGTGAGTGTGTGTTTCCCCTTTAGGCTGGGGTTTGGGGGTGTTTGGATGCCCACACGGCTCTGGACATCCCCTCCTCACCCGCCCCTGCCCCCAGATCCTGGCCACGATTGAGCTGCTGCAGCGGTCACTCCCCAAGATTGAGCGGAGTGCCTCCGAACCCTCCTTGCACCGTACCCAGGCTGATGAGTTGCCTGCCTGCCTACTCAGCGCAGCCCGCCTTGTGCCTTAGGCCCCAGCCCCAGCCACCAGGGAGCCAATCTCAGCCTCCCACGCCAAGGAGCCCTTCCCACAATCAATGTTCTGTCTCTGCCCTGATACTGCCTCAGGATCCCCCATCCCTGCCCTGGGAGATGAGGGGGTACCCATGTACTTTTCCAGTTCCTCTGGAACTGGGGGACCCTTGAAGACCGAGACCCCCATAATTTGGTTTCCTCTTGGCTTTGGGGATACTTTTAAATTCGGGAGCTCCTCCATCTCCAATGGCTGGGATTTGTGGCAGGAATTCCACTCAGCACCTCTCTGTAATTTGTGCCTGATGTGCCTGATGTAATTTGTGATGATGTGCCTTCCACTGGATTTTGGGGTCCCAGCACCCCATGTGGATTTGGGGGTCCCATCTGTCTCTTTTCCACCATTCAAGGACTCCCCTCTTTCTTCACCAAGAAGCACAGAATTCTGCTGGGCCTTTGCTTGTTTATTTTGCTTCCCGACTCTTCTCATGGGGTTCAGAGCCGCTGAGGGGTGAGGGTGAGTCCAGGCAAGGGGTGGAGTTTGGGGGGAGGTGCGGATCACACAAACAGTGCCACTGCACGCATCACCACAGGCGGCACGATGAACGAGGACCACATATGCCAAGCACAGGCACGAGAGGAGGCCACGTCAGTCACAGACACAGACATCACGGCAAAGGTGGGGAAGTGGGAGACCACTGGCCTTCTGTGTGCACAGGATTCTGGGAGGATGGGTGGAGTTTGCATATTTAAAGACAGCTGTCAGAGGCAGGAAAGTGAGGCAGGGGTCCCTGGGGAAATGAGGGGTCCTAGCAGTGGGAGGAGCTCTCAAGTGTGTTGAGTGGGGTTGGTGGGGGGAGGACTGAAGGGAAAACCTTGGGGGGCTGGGTGGGGACAGTTGAACAGGTGGATCCCCAGAGATAGGAAATCCAAAGAAAGGGTATCAAAGGGAGGGGTTTCTTAAGGATTGGGTAAATTTTGCTGGGGAACAAGGTGCACTGGAGAGATCTGGGGCCAGGAAGGCGTTTTCCAGGAATTTAAGGGCTCCAGGAGTGGTTGCCTGGTGTTTGGGAGCTTCCAGGAAGGAAAATGCACTCGGAGGGCACCATGGGTTGAGGTCTTCAGGGATCTGGAGGTTCTAAAACTGAGAAGTAGTTCTTGAGATGACTGAGAGTGGGTTTTTCAAAGGATGTGGGAATTCCAAACATGAGGACTGGATTTAGGACCAGGAGTGAGGTTTCCCCAGGGACTTGAGCATTCTGAGGAGTGAGAAGAGGGATCTTGACGATCCAGGAGAGGACTTCTCAAGGGATGAGATTTCCAAAAGTGAGAAATAGATTCAAGGCCCAGACAGGGGTTGCCCAGGGATTTGGGGGTTCTCAGGGTAGGGTGTCAGTCGGAGAAGAGGCTCGCGAAAGACTTCCTCAGGCTGCGGATGGTCTCAGCTTTCACCTCGTCCTGGCTAAGGCTGGGCCTGGGCGGGGCTGGCTCTGGAAGGTTGAAGGCATTGGTCAGAGACTGGGATTTGCTAGAGAGAAACAAGGTGGAGGCGTGGGAGGAAGGGGGAAGAGGAAGGGAGGAGGGGGAGAGAAACACAACGTTACCCCAGGCCCGGCCCCAGCCCTGCCCCTCTGGTCCTGGGGCTGTGCCTGTTACCCTCCCACCCAGCAGCACAGGCCTGGACTCTGAGGGATTCTCAGGAGGAGTGGGGAGTCCTGGGCTGGGTGGGAGGATTTGGATCCAAGGTGAGGAGGCCTGGGATGGATGGGAAGAGCTCTGGGCTGAATCTTCTCAGAATTCTAGACCAGATTGGGAGGAGTTTGATATAAGGTGATGATGGGCAGGAAGGTTTCTTTCTAGTCCAAGGGTGAGGAGTCCAGAAAAGGGGTGGGGTAGGGCTTGGACCAAGGACAGGCTGGAAGGGGAAGATCTAAGGGGGGAGCACTTGGGTGGGGCAGGGAGGGCTTTTGAGGTAGTGAAGGAGGTCTGGAATGGACCAGAAGAGGCAGAGAGGATAGTGTGATAGTGAGAGGAGACTCAGATGGACCAGAAGGGAGCCTAGACTCTGGAGAAAGTAGGAGGATGACTGGAAAGTGAAGTAACTTAGGATTGTGGATTGGGCTGGGAGGAGTTTGGGGGTTCGGTTGCAGGGAGTCAGGTTGGGCAGGAGGAGAATGAGTTGGGCAGGGAAGTACTGAAGAAGGGTTAGCAAGGCGCCTGGGGTAGGCCAAGAGGAGCTGGGCTGGGGGGCTTTCCCAGGGCCTACAGGGAGGATTCTGAACTGAAAGGGGGGATTCTCTGGAATGGAGGGTAGAAGCCTCTGTGAACCGGGAAGGGTCTGGCTCAGACTGGAACCGGAGAGAGAGCTGTTAGGACCCCGTGCAGGACCGGGGTCTGAGGAGCCAGGGAGCCCAGGGCTGCCCTCCACGTGCAGGAGCCCATTTTGTGAGCAGCAAGGTGAGGGCTGCTGTGGGGTCCTCTTACTTGAGCTGGGGGTGTGGGGGTCCCCCGGCAGCAGCAGTGGCAGGTGGTGGCACATCCTGGCTGGGTTTCTGGGCCAGTTGTGGCTTGGTGGGACGTCCAGCGGGGCCCGGGCCACTGGGTCGCGGCTGCTGCGTAGTGGGTGGCCCAGTGCGCGGCATGGGACCCGCCTGGCTGGCCTGGCGTGTGGGGCCAGCAGGGCCTGGGGGTTTCTGGGGTGGGCCCTGGCGCTGCTGACCACCCGGTGGAACCCCTGAGGCCTTTGGCGGAGCCTGACCAGAGACTGATGTCTGACGAGTAGCCTGTGGGGGGCCCGCCTGGCGCTGGGGAGATGGGGAGGCAGGTGGGCGGGCGGCTGGAGGTGCCCCAGGTCCTCCAGCCACTGGCCGGGATTGGCGGCCTTGACCCTGGGTCAGCGGTGTGGCCTGGGATGCAGGCTGCTGGGGCACTGATGTGGGACTTGGTAGACGCTGGGGCAGGGGGCTGCCAGCTGGGGGTCCAAGGCCCGAAAGGTGCTGCTGGCC
This sequence comes from Cervus canadensis, assembly GCF_019320065.1. Taxonomy (NCBI): domain Eukaryota; kingdom Metazoa; phylum Chordata; class Mammalia; order Artiodactyla; family Cervidae; genus Cervus; species Cervus canadensis. The sequence goes on from NC_057419.1 coordinate 50,107,770, forward strand.
CTGTGGGGTCGGGCGCTGCTGCAACGGGGGTCCCTGGCGTTGGGGGCCCGGGCCCGGCTGTGGAGGGCCGCCTGAGGGACAGAGAGAAAGTGCACATGTGAGAGTGAGCCAGTGAGAGGTAGGAGGCTGCCAGGCAGAGTTGGGGCCCAGGAAGCTGGCCCCTCACTTACCCTGTGGCGGGGGTCGTTGCTGAGCTGGGGGCCCCGCGGGCTGCTGGGAGATCTGGCGGCCCAAGGGCAGGGCCCCTGGGGACGGAGTCTGCGGCAGAGGAGTGGAGCAGGAGAGGTTAAAAATAGTTACCAGCCAGTGGGGCATCAGCCAATCAGAATGTCACGGGTTCCCTGTATGCTGGGTGTTGCCGCATTTGTGGCTGAGCTGAGGGAAGGCAGGTTGTGGGGTAGGGGGGGATTTATTCCCAGGGGAGGGGTCAGGAGGTACTCAGAGAAGTCAGGGTAGCAACTATTTATCAATTTTTAAAATATTGGACAATTTTTAAAAGTTGGTCATTGCCGTGACACATGTGTGTCCCTGTGTTACTCTTAGCCTGCTGGTTATTAGCTCTATGACACAGCATGACCAAGGGCTAGCCTGCCCGCCACTAGCCCCTGAGAGCCAGAGCCAGGGGCCTGACCTGGCTGTGGGAGCCCCTGCCGGGGGAGGCATCCCGCTGCCGCTGCCGGGGCAGGGCCTGGGCCATCTTGTTGACCACAAGCTCTACGATGAGCTGCTTGTCTTCATCCTGGTGGTCACCAATGAGCGGCATGGAGGAGCCCACCACCTGGGGGAGGAGAGGGGATCCGGTGAGGAGAGAAGCAGGAAGTGCATGGGAGGGCAAGGATGACAAAGTGCTTGAAAAATTGGAAAAGGGCATGACTGGCAGCTGCCCAGGAAACAAACTTTGGTTTGACATGCACCGATTACCCAGTGTGGGAAGGCTTGTCTTTTAAGAGATAGCTTACAGCTTAGGACATTCGAACAGGGGTGAACAAATGAGGGCTTACCTACCAGCCAAATCTGGCCCAGCACCTGTTTCTGTACAGTCCCCTCCGCCTCCCTGCCTCCTGAGCTAAGGGTGGGTTTTATATTTTTTAATGGTTGAGGAAAAAAAAAAAAAGATTTCATGTCCTGAGAAAACTACATGAAATTTAAATTTTGGTGTCCATAAACCAAGTTTCATGGGAACACAACCCTCTTTACTTTCTTGCTATATTGTCTGTGGCTGCTCTTGTAGAATTGAGGAGCTGCAACAGACATTATATGACCCACAAAGCCAAAAATACACACTGTCTGGCCTTGATAGAAAAAGTTTGCCAATCCCTGCTTTATAGTTTGCTAGGTGCTTTGTCCTTTACAAAGAACTTTGTGGTTTATGTCGTACTTTACAGTATACAAAGCTCCTTGCCCTTTACAAAGGACTGTTGCATATATGGTGTGTTTAGGCTTTAGAAAGTACTTTGCAAAGGGCACCACTGTTTACAAGATGCTTACCATTTATAAAGCGCTACCATTTATCGTGCATGCTGAATTTTCAAGGTATTTTACAGTTTACGAATTGCTTTACTGTTTACTGGGGACACTGCTGCTTACAAAGAGCTTTAGAATTTTGAAAGCACTTTGCTTCAAGAATGAGGACTTCCAGTTTACAGAGCTCCTTTTTTATTTTCAGAGCTCCTTTAAAACTAATTTTATAAAGCACTTTGCTATTCATGAAGCAGTACCTTCTTAAGGTACTTTACAGTTTACAGAATGCTTTAGTATCAGCCACCACTCTCTGTGAAGTTCTTTGTAGCTTACAAAGTTCTTTGCTGTCAGCCAAGTACAAGTTCACAGAATACTTTAAAGATTACTAAGTTCTTGGTCATTCACCATGGTGTCTCAGTTCACAGAGAACATTATAATTGAACAAGTGTTTTGCTATTCACTAAAGATGTCCAAGTTTCACAGAGCAGTTTAGAATTTACTAAGAATTTTGCCACTTGCCAGGGAAATCCCAGTTCGCAAGGCACTTTACAGTTTTACATATTGCCATTCATTCAGGGCTTTCTGGACCCTGGCATGTTTCACAGAGTGTTGCTGCCTGCACCTGCTAGTGTGTCTGTGCCATCACCAAATTCTGGGGTGCTCCCACCTCAATGATGTGATCTCGTCCATCCTTGCCATGCAGCGCTTCCACTGCACAAATGTCCAGTCCCCCAAAAATCTCTGAGCACGTGTCCACCCACAGCTTGTACCTGCCAAAATGCAAGGCAAGGAAGTCTGTCAGTACCTGGTATGGGCAGCCACGCTTCCACTCTTCCCCCCATCAGCCCCCACCAAGGTCAGGCCACCCACCTGTCAGACATAGCAATCTGCTCAAGCATCGCAGAGCCAGTGTTGGTCTTCCAGTTTCCTGACACTGATGTCCTCCTGGAGAACAAAAGGAGACAGGAGAGAGGCTCAGGGGGCCTGGGCTGCACAAGGCAGGGCAGGGGGACCCCTCCCTAGGCCTTGGTCTTTCCACTCACATATAGGCCTTGTAGTTCTGCCCAATCTTCTGGATGCGTACATCGTATTTAGCATCAATGAAGGGCTCAGTGGTGGCATATGTCTTGGTCAGTGCCACGACACTCGCGATGTCCTGGAAGTCATGCTGGTTGTCCACCTTGACCTGTGGGAGTGGGGTGGGAGTCAGGGCCCAGTTAGGATGGGGCGGTAGTGGGCAGTGGGGGTGCCTTGGGGCAAATGACACAGGTGAGATGAGTGCACAGAAATCAGTGGACACCCCCAAGGCACTCAAGCATGTATTAATTCTGGGCCTCCTGGTTTTTACATGTGCATGTAGATACCTCATGGGGTGTGAGTACATACAACCCGAGTTTTAGACTCGTTTACTCTAAATGGGTCAGTTTATAGTATGTGCATTATATCTTAATAAAGCTGTGAGAAAATTGTGTGTATATACAGTATATGCATATGGGCACCCAGACACAAAATCCATTGTATATACAATATATAAACAGAGAAGCATGGACACAAACATAGAGAAGCGTGGACACAAACATTGCAAATTACAAGTCTGCTTTCTATGGACACACAGACAAAATCAGATGGGTGGACAGCACACAGGACCCCGAGACCCTTGAATATAAGAGATGACATAGTATGTGTTCAACAAAGAGGCCTGCCTACATACAAACACAGTGCTGGAAACACTAACAAATAACAGGACACACAAAACTGGCTGAGTGCAGGATAGAAAATTGGGCCAACAAATGTAAGCATATGTGGAAAAATACAAATAGATAAAAGGACACACATACAGAATTATTTTATTCACTGAATACACAATATACTTCTACAGGCATACCTTCTTGGAGATACTGTGGATTTAGTTTTAGACCACCGCGATAAAGCGAAGGTCACAATAAAGCAAGTCACAAATTTTTTTGGTTTCCCAGTGCATATAAAAGTTGTCTTTAGACTGTATTCTGTTAAGTGCAATACATATCTAAAAAAACAATGTACATACCTTAACTTTAAAATACTTTATTGCTAAAAGATGCTAGCCATCATCTGACAATGCAGGGTTGCCAGGAATCTTCAATTTGTAAAAAAAAAAAAAAAAAGAAGAAGAAAAAAGGTATCTGTGAAGTGCAATAAAGGGAAGTGCAATAGAACAAGGTATGCCTGTACTTACACCTGCACAGTGCCAGGAACATGCATCATTTACAAGCACACAGGTCCAAACCCCACCTGGGGACTTACCTTGCCCATCCCAGAGTGTGCGTGCCCCATCTTCACAACCACAGGGTATGTTGTGCTGCTCAGCTGGTAGGGTGGAAAGGCAGAGTGTGGTCAGTGGTCAGGGCAGGAGGGCTGACAGCTTGGGGCAGGGGTGAGGGGAGCCCATCCAGTGGGAGCCACACTGAGAGCCATTTTCCCACAAGAGGTGGGTCAGAGATAGCCAGCTAGCAGCTGGGGGTCACACAGCACTTGGGAGCTCAGAATCCAACCCAGAGCCCTGCCTGCCTGTCCCTCCCTCCACCACCCCCGTCCCAGACTTCCCGCCTCTGCTTTCCCGGGCAGAGGCATGGGTAAGGGGTGGGGGACTTTTCCGGAAAAGGGAAAGTTTATTTTTACAGTGAATGGATGGATGATAGAGAAGTGAGTGTGTGCATGTGTGTGTGTAGGGGTGTGGTGGTGAGCATGTAGCAACTGGACCCCTCAGCCAGGCCTTGTGTGTGCATCTCCTCCACACACATATACAACTCAGAGACACACAAAGCCTCAGAACTCAGATCTACACTGCCACACCCAGAGGTTCCCACACATGCTGAGACCGAAGCAATGGAAAGACCCACCGCCAACACAAGCTCCTGAACACGCCTTGTTCTCTGGCCACACAGCCAGCCAGCCAGCCCAGCAGTATACACTCAACACTTGTAGACATGCAGTCCATACTTTTGGGCACAGACATACACCCAGCCCTCCTCTCACCCAAAGCCATGTAACAGAGGGACACACAACACGAAGATTACCTGTGCAACACTGAGACACAACCCTCAGAGGCACACGCAAGTGTGACAGGCACATATAACAGAACTGGGTACATATTCAACACTCACATACACATGCAATATTCCTAGGCATATGCACACCAAACAGAAAGACCCACTCTACATCCAGAGGTGCACACACTTCTGGGTATTCACAGAAGCACTGAGACCCACAACACAGAGACACACCACCCTCCTGGACACATATAAAGTGTATCTAGGGACACACACATACAAAACATGCCTTGCCATATATGCAAACAGGCATGTACACAACCAGGGACACCCACAACCTCTTAAGTACATGAACAACACTCTGGGGTGTGTACGTGCACACACACACACACACATTCAGGTGTGGGGATACCTCAAGTTTCCCCCAACCCTGGGCAGGGTAGAGGGAACTGAGTTGGCTGACACCAGCCTCACCACACATGGATGCACGCGAAGGGTTGTGCCCTCCCTCTGCCTTGTCGAAGGGCCACAGGGTAGAGAGCAGCATTCCCGGAGGGGCTGCTGGGGTGGTGGCGGTTCTCAGTTCCCGACACAGGCACAGGAAGCCCGCAAGGTCAGGATGACCGATTGACCTTCAGGCCTCACCCTCCCTCCACCACCCCCCACCTTCCTCATTTCCCAAATGAGTGGTGTTACGATGGGGTGCTGAGAAGCACCAAGTCGTTACCTTGTTGCCGGGATGCTTTAGATAGCGTTCCAGGCAAACCAGGCAGAAATGGCAGGTGATGTAACACAGGCGCACACCCAGCTTACAGAGGTGACAGCACACCCTTAATTCCATGCGCAACCCAGACCTGCCTTACAGAGGCAGATACAAATCCAGGAGTAGTAGGCTATCCAAAACATTCAGGTACACACCGCACACACACCACACACATACTACACACCACACAGAGGAGCACACACCACCTAAAGCCACACACATAACCCTCAGAGGCAGAGACACAACAGGATGCTGTGTGTAAGCGCACGTGCACACTCTTCCCTGCAGTCTTTAGGCCCCTTTTATAAGCCACCTTTTGTTTTCTCTGAACCGGAGCCTGAACACAACACTGTGTGTATATGTGTGTGTGCCCACACATGCTGTGCCTGTAAGGATCTCTGAACACTGGGATCCCCGAGCCAGCCCTAGGTTTGAATCTTGGCCTCTCCTCTTCCTAAGGCCATGTTTAAGCCCAAGCAGGTCACTTAACCCCCTCCAGGCCTCAGTTTCCTGATCTGTACATAGGGCACAATCAGGCCCAAGCACTCGGTGTGTGGGAGGACTATCAGGTGTCTGCACACCCAACTGAACCCCACGCCCCCCACACCCACCTCACCAGGTGGCCACACCAGCTGGACTACCCCTCCAGGAAACCCCACCAGTTTCGAGATCTGTACAACAACCCGCATCCACACAACCCCTCATGTGTAGACAGTGGGCAAAACTCTGTGCTGACTCAGGTTTCAGACTCACAGAGCTGGCGTCAGAAGCAGGGTCAGCAAGGGGCTGCAGCAGGACTTTCCCTGCCCTCACTTCTCCCTTTGCCCCACCACCGACTTACTCAGCCCCCCTCTCATTCACTCTCACTCCCCACTTTCACAATCAGCTTCTCCAAATTCCTGGTTTATGTCTCTTCCCCCTTATCTAGTACCCCCCCCAACCACCACCCCCGCCCCAACCCAGAGAGTCATTTCTTCACTCTCATTCCTGGGCAGATCACTCGACCCCTTTGTCTGTTTCCTCATCAGGATAATGAGAACATGAACAGTCTCTAACTCACAGATTTTGTGAGGAATGCAACAACTATTTCAGACAAAACATTTAGCACTGGCATGCTAAAGCCTGTGCTGGCTTTAGTATCTGGCACACAGGAAACCTCCATCCTCAAAAAGTGTCGAGCACTATTATTATTATTGGTTTTAACATCCCTAGGTTAGTCAATATTAATTGACAAGGAGGTAATCGGGATTGATGACAGAGTAGTTACAAAGATTTTCAGAGCAGTGTTTGATGTGTAGTAATAGTAAGAACTCCGTAGTGCTGGCAGTAGTTTCTGTTGTGGTGGTATTGGTGATGGTGATGGTTGTGCTAACCTTGCTGAGTTAATCAAGCTTAATTAGCAAGGAGGTAACAGAGATCTGATGACAGAATTACACGAAGGCTTCAGGGCACAGTATATAGTAAGTGCTCCGGAAGAGGCTGCTATCATCACTACCATTATCATCATTATTATTGGCCTGTCCTCCCTGAACTAACCAAGGATGTTAATTGGCCCTCAGAGCCCTTTCCCAGGACCCCAGGGAAGATCCAGGCAGCATGTGGAAGCCGGTGGACAGATTGTCTCACCCCACCCCCCACCAGGGGCATGGGAAGGTTGGTGAGGAAGGGGGAGGGCAGGATGGGAGGGGATTTGTTTTCTACTGACTCACTGGCCTCTTTCACCACCTTTCAGCTCCCCCCACCCCAATGCTCATTCATTCACTGGCAGCTTCCCTGCTTGCCAGAACTGTGCCCAGCCTAGGTTAAGATCCTGGCACCAGTTAGCCTAGGTTCAAATCCCAGCCATGCCCTGTGGTCCTGGGAAAGTTCTTCAGTTCCTCTGTGCCTCCTCTGGGAAATAGGAATAACATCAATAACCATCTCAGAGGCTTACCATGAGCTTGAAGTGGTTGTGTTAGTTGCTCAGTTGTGTCTGATTCTTTGTGGCCCCATGGACTGTAGCCTGCCAGGCTCCTCTGTCCATGGGATTCTCCAGGCAAGAATATTGGAGTCGGTTGCCATTTCCTTCTCCATGAAGTGAGCTGGTGCTATATAAATGCTGATTGTTTGCCTGTTTTTGTTTTTGTTTTTTTTCTGAGAGGGGTTAAGACCCAGGCTTTGGCTCTACGACCTGAGTTCAAATCCCATTTCTGCCACTTATTAACTGTGAGCTTGAATAAATCATTTAACTGCTCTGTGCCTCAGTTTCCCCACTGTATCCTTCCTCCATTCACCCGCCCTATCTCCCTCCACTGTTTCTATTTGTTTGCTCTCTGCCTCCTCCCACGGTAGGTGCACACCAAAGTGTTTATTGAAGGAAGGAACCATTTGGGCTTCACCCATGAGGGGTTGGGGGAGATGTGGGTGATCAGTTAGAGACTTTAGGGAATTGCATTGGGCGGAATCCTGCCTGTAACCCTCCGCTGAGACCGCCTGGAGGGATGGTGCCTGACGTGGAGACGGGGGAGGGGGGTGGTCAGGGCGAGGCTCTGGGGGAGGGAGAGGAGAAGGATGCACGGCCTTTTCGGCAGCCCAGGGACCGCCCCTTGGCCTCCACGGATGGTGGGCGGATGAGTAATGCATCCAGGAAGCCTGGAGGCCTGTGGTTTCCTACCGCTGCTGCTACCCCGCCCTCGCGTGGATATTTATCCTCCGCGGCTCCGGCCCTGCCGCCATCGCCGCGGACCCAGCGCCCAGAGAGGCTACACCAGAGGTAGGCAGGGGCTTGGGCGGCCCGCGGGGCCTGGAACTGGGCTGGAGCTTTCCTGCCTGATACTCGGCTGCTCAGCCCGGCCTGCGGGTACCAGGACCCTGGGCTGGAGCAGGGGAAAAGGGTGGGGGCGGGGGAGGGGGACTGGAATCGCTTTTTCAATCCCAACACTCCCAACTCCTTTGAACCCCTGACATCCATCCCCAGCTCCCCGAAGCCACGAGCCCCTAAAGCCACAGCTGCCTCCCAAGCTGCCAACTCCCCTAAATTCCCTCTTTGTCCCCCAGCAACCCTAACCCCGAAGCTCCCTCAGCCCCCACAATCCCCAGCCTCCCAAATTCCCAACTCCCTAAACTCAGAGCTTTCTCTGCACCCTAATTCCTCAGGCACCCCACCCCCTTAAGCCCTCAAACTCTGTCAACTCCTTAAATCCCCAGGCTCCTCCAAATTCCTCAACTTCTTTCAACTGCCCCACCTCCTCTACCACTCAATATGCACAACCCCCAAACTCCCAACCTCCCCGCAAACTCCTCCAGCTCCCCAACCCCAAATTCTTCAACCCCAACTCTTCAACCTTCTCACCACTTTAACACCCTGAAATTCTCCAACTCCCCCAGCCCCCTAAACACTGCAGCCCCATAACTCGCCCACTTACCTAGTGCTCAAAGTTTAAACTGCTCAAACTCCACGACTCCTAAACTCTCCTCACTCCCTATCCCCCTAAACTCTCCAGGGTTCTCAAATCCCCAAGCCCCTTAAAAATTCCGTGTGTGTGTGTGTGTGTGTGTGTGTGTGTGTGTGTGTGTTTGTGTGTGTAGGGGTGTGGTGTAGAGTGGAGTGGGAAGCCTTCCCAGGTACGTGGATCAGCTGGGCTGGGGGCCCTCTGAACCCTCCTCCCCACCCCCTACAGAACGCACCATGGCCCCCTTTGCACCCATGGCCTCTGGCATCCTGTTGCTGCTGTGGCTCACGGCCCCCAGCCGAGCCTGTACCTGCGTCCCACCCCACCCACAGACGGCCTTCTGCAACTCCGAAGTCGGTGAGTGTGCCTACCTCGCCCACACACTCCTGGCTTTGGTTTCCCTCTCAGTCCAGTGGGGTGCACGAGGGTGCCTACCTCTAGAACAATTCCACTCAGCACACTGACTCTGCTTTAGCTGCTCTGCATCCTCACACTTTCTTGATTACTCAAGGCCCAGACCAACCTCAGAGCCCTGGTACTGGCTGCTGCTTCTGCCTGGTATACCCATCCCCCCAGGTATCCACATAAGTGGCTGCCTTAAATGTCACCTTTTCAGGATGACCTTCCCTGACCACCCTATTCAAAACTTGAACCCCTGATCCCCCTCACCCAGCTCTGAAGTTCCCTATCATACTTACTACCTTCTAACTTCCCATATACTTATTTCGCGTGTGTTTAGTTGCTCTTCTCCTAGCTAGACTGTGAGCTCCACAAAGGGAGAGATTTCTGTGTTTTGTTCCCTGCTGTGTCCCTGACACCCAGAACAGTGCCTGGCACTGAGCAGATGCTCTAAAATATTTGTTGTGTGAACGAACAGGATGAATATAGGAAAAAAGCTTGAAGCAGTGCTTGGCCAAGAATAGGCATTCAACATACAGATGAAACAATTAACAAATGTATAAATCTCTAGGGTGCTGTCTGGCATCCAGCAATCCCTATTTAAGTATGTGCTTTGCTAGTATTATTGTGATTATTTGTATTGACCCCTTGCAGTCCCTTTGACTTGTTTTTATTTCCCCTCTTCTTTTGCAGTCATCAGGGCCAAGTTCGTGGGGACAGCAGAAGTCAACGAGACTGCCTTATACCAGCGTTATGAGATCAAGATGACTAAGGTAACCCTTCAGTTCTTGCCCCAGCAGTTCCTAACATCTTCGTCCTCATCAGAATAAAAGCCTCTGGCCACCGGTTTGGCGGGAAAGTTAGCTGTGATCTCAGGATGCTATCTGACTTCAGGGAAGAATGTGGAGTGGGAGGACTGTGTCAGTAAAAGACTCTTCCCCTCATCCACTGACAGATGTTCAAAGGGTTCAGTGCCTTGAGGGATGCCCCTGACATCCGGTTCATCTACACCCCCGCCATGGAGAGCGTCTGTGGATACTTCCACAGGTCCCAGAACCGCAGTGAGGAGTTTCTCATAGCTGGTAAGGTCCCACCCTATCGCCCTGTGCCACGCCAACCCTCCGCTGCTGCCTGGCAACTGTGCAAGTGCAAGGGAAGGGAGGCTCTAAAAGAATGGTCCCCGTTGAAATGAGGAATGCCCCAAATTTCAGCCTATCAGAAGGCTGGGGCTTTGCCCAGCGGGTGTTGGTAGTCCTGGGACACCAATCTGGTGCCACTCTGTCCCTGGCTCAGCCAATCAGAAGCTGCCTGTTGACCACCCCTCCCCCCCACCCCACCCCGGCCACAGGACAATTGTCAAATGGGCACCTGCACATCACCGCCTGCAGTTTTGTGGCTCCCTGGAACAGTATGAGTTCTGCTCAGCGCCGGGGATTCACCAAGACCTATGCTGCTGGTTGTGAGGAATGCACAGTGAGTGCCTGGAGCCTGCCCACCTCCTGGAGAGCAGGCCTTTGGCTTGTCCCCAAACCATGGCTTGTTTCTTGCTCCCTCTAGCTATTCCTTGTCCCCATGGCTGCTCCCCAAACCCTAGGGATATTCCTGATCTCTCTTGCTGTTCTCTCAAATCTGAGACTGTTCCTCCAGGCATTCTGCTTGTTCCTTTACCTTGTGTCTGATACCTGGGGATTCACAGTTCCCTAGACTATCTGCCTGCTTTCTGTCCCTGTCACTCCCCCTGTGACTGCTCTGCCACTCTGAGGGTTCCAGGATTGCTCCCTGATGGCCCTGGAAGTCCTCTGACCCCAGTAACTGTTTCTGAGCCCCATGTCTCTTTCTTAGGCTTAAGTTGCCTGCCTGCCAGTTGTTCCCTGCTACTGCCAGCTATTCCCCGTCCAATGGGACGGGTACCCCCCAGGTGACCTGCCTGACTGCTCCCCCACCACCATTCCAGGAAACTGATCCTTCACATGGATTGCTGTCATCTCACCAAGCCCAATGACTGTTCCCCACAATGGGAGGGACTGTTTTTGAGTCTGTACCCATGTGGGGTGACACCAGGTCTCCCTAGCAGCTCTATGTTAACAGCTGAGGAGTGGAAAGTTCTCTGGAGGGGCAGTAGGGGCAGGAGGAGAAGCCCTCAGAGCTGTTCCTCCCTCCCCTCCTCCAGGTGTTTCCCTGCTCATCCATCCCCTGCAAACTGCTGAGCGACACTCATTGCTTGTGGACGGACCAGTTGCTCACAGGCTCTGACAAGGGCTTCCAGAGCCGCCACCTGGCCTGCCTGCCCCGGGAGCCAGGGATGTGCACCTGGCAGTCCTTGCGGCCCCGGATGGCCTGAATCCTGCCCCCAGCAGAAGCTGAAGCCTGCACAGTGTTCACCCCTGTTTCCATTCCCACCTTTCTTTCTTTAAGAGGATGAAATAAAGAACTACCACCCAGCAGGCAGTCTCCTTGTGTAGTGTCTGGGAGCAAACCCATGTCACTTGATGACCTGGTGGGGGTACCCTGGGACCAATGCTGAGGGAGTGAGGGGTGTCCAGTGCTTTTTATATTTATATACAGTTTGAGGTATTGGTATTATTGGTATTGGTATTATTCTCTACATTGGCATTAGCACTGCTGTCATGTAACCTGCTTTACCAACCATGACTTACTGGATCATCTCTCTATCAGACTAATTTGTAGTTCCTACTGCATTGAGCTTTCTAGTTCAGAAATTATCCTACTGCTGCCACATGGCGGGGGCTTCCCAGGTGGTGCTAGTGGTAGAGAACCTGCCTGCTAATGCAGGAGATGTAAGAGACGCAGGTTCCATCCCTGGGTCGGGAAGATCCCCTGGAAGAGGAAATGGCAACCCACTCCAGTATTCTTGCTGGAGAATCCCATGGACAGAGGAGCCTGGCGGGCTACAGTCCATAGGGTCATGGAGTTGGGCATGACTGAAGTGACTTGGCACGCATGCATGCATACCAAATGGTGACCTCACTGGCAAATTCCCCTATTCACAAATCCCTCCAGTGGACCAGCTCATTGACAAATGCCCTGTCAATCATTTGTAAACAGCTCTCCTAGTTTCAGGCGCTGTCCTGATGTCATCCAGAGAGGACGTTTTACCCCATCCAAACCTGTGGGTGTCACTGTTGCAACCTTAGGTTTTGTACTGTGAGTCTGACTTGAGTGAACAGGGAGACTTCCAGTAGGCCCAGAGGTCTCCCCCATCAACATAGCCCAGCCAGGGACTCTGGAAGAAAGGGCATCCCTGGCCCCCCACCCACGGCCTATGGGAGATTCCTTGGAAGTGTTCATTTGGGGACAAGGAGGGAAGGGGAGAATGTGTGATCTGAAAAACCCCAAGTTCTGCCCTTCTGCCCTCCCCTTTACTTCTGCTCCCCTCACTCTTTTGATCAACTGAAGCAGTGAAGTGCAGCTAGGGTTCAAAATCAGGACCAACCAGGTGCATCAGCCCACCTCCACCTCCACCTTCCCCTACACAGCTGTCCATTCACCAAAACTTAGGCCTCTAGACTCAAGCCTCACCTTTCTGGTTCATCTTCCTCCCAAAAACCTGAGTGAGAGACCTTCCAAACACTCCCTTCCTCATGACTTCTTGCTCACACAGCTCGACCCAGGCCCTTCTGGGCCCTTCCCAGTCCCTAGAACTTGCCCCTTATACTCCAAAGATCCAACTGAAGTGAGGCCCCTGGGAACTGGGCTTTCAGACTAGCGCAGACATTCAGTAGAACACTCAAATGTTCTGTTGACTGGAATCTGCTTTACATAGAACTTTGTTGAAGGAAGGGCTTCCCAGGTGGCTCAGTGGTAAAGAATCTGCCTGCAATGCAGGAGACCCAGGTTCAGTCCCTGAGTCGTGAAGATCCCCTGGAGGAGGAAATGGCAATCCACTCCAGTATTCTTGCCTGTAGAATCCCATGGACAGAGGACCCTGACAGGCTGTATAGTCCATGGGGTTGCAAAACTAACACTTTTACTTTGTCGAAGGAAAAGACTTCCAAATTCCCTCCTATCAGACTACCTACTGGTGCTACCAGTAAGAACCCAGGTCTCCTTCAGGACATTCTGGGTCATCAAGTATGGCCCCCTTGGTCCATGTATGGACCCCTTGGTCCAAGTATGGATCCTTTTGGTCCATGTCCTTTTGTACTCCTGGAAGGTTCTGCCAGGGCTCAAGGTATGTCCCAGGGATGGGTGGATTTTGAGCACCCAATGGGTACCTGTGCAGATATGTCCAGCAACAATCTGTGTCTTAATATTTACATGTTGGTTATGCCCTGGGAGGATTGAACCCTGTCCACCAAAAGGGGCAAATGGCAGCCTCTGCTGATGGGTACAAAGAAAGGACCTGGGCTCTGGTGGCTTTGTCTCTATTGGCTCAGCTGCCTGCAAGAGTCTGGCAGCTTCTGACAGTTCATCAAACCCTAGTACCAGCTCCCTGCACTCTTACACTGTTTCCTGACCCCAGGACCTGTTCTCTGCATGTGTGCATGTGTTTTCAGTCGTGTCCAACTCTTCGCAACCCCATGGACTACCGCCTGCCAGGCTCCTCTGTCCATAGGATTATCCAGGCAAGAATACTGCAGTGGGTAGCCATGTCCTTCTCCCAGGATCTTCCCGACCCAGGGATCAAACCCACATCTCCTGCATTGGCAGGCAGATTCTTTACCGAGACACACCTGGGAAGTGTCTTGAGCTCTCTATTATTTTACCCCTGGGAGGAAGGTGAAATAGAAAGTGGCAGTAGAAGGATGGAGCCTATTGTGGAAATGGTTCTCCTGCCAACCTGCCCACCTACAGGTAGTGCCCTGGATCAGGACTCAGTACTTCATGGGATAACCACCAGACCCTACTGAAGCCCTTTTCACAGAGGCTTAGCATACAAGATCACCTTCCCCAGACCCCAGCAGGAGCTCCAGGCAAGATACGTGTAGTCCTGGGGTCATTACACATTTCATCACTCTTCTAGAAAATCAACTAAAGGACTTCTCTGGTGGTCCAGTGGTTAAGACTCCACATTCCCCATGCAGGGGCCCACAGGTTCAATCTCTGGTTGGGGAACTAAGAACCCACATGCTGCGCTGCAGCCAAAAAAGAAAATCCACTAAAGTGAGTAAACTGAGTTGCCCTTCACCCCTAGCATTCCACATGTCTGTGTGTGAATCTCTGATTGGAAGAGACTCTGATGGCTGAGAAGAAGCAAGTGGGGGGTGGCAGTCCTGTGAGGTGTGCAGCATGGGGTCCAGCACCATGGGTAGCCTGGGGGCTGGCCCTTCTCACCCAAGCCTCAGTTGTTGTTGTTCAATCGCCCAGTTGTGTCCGACTCTTTGCAACCCCATGGACTGCAGCATCTGTTCCTCACCATCTCCGGAAGTTTGCCCAAGTTCATGTCCATTGCATTGGTGATATCATCCAACCATCTCATCCTCTGATGCCCTCTTCTCCTTCTGCCCTCAACCTTTCCCAGCATCTCCCTGAAAGATGGGCCTTGCAGTCCCTACCCAGAATCCTTCTGAAGTCTGTGCTAGCATTGGAGGATGATTAATGGGTGCATTCACCCACTGGGTATTTTGGGGGTGTCAAAACACATGAAACTCTTAATAACAATGACTTCCTGTATAATGTTACAGTAATTTAAATTTCTAGACCGGTAGTGTAGTGTAGTGATTAAGAACCTAAACACTCAAGCCAGGTCATTTGCATTCAAATCCTGCCGTTCCATGTACTAGCTCTGTTACCTTGGTGAAATTACATTACCTCTTTATACCTCAGTTTCCACCTCTGTAAGATTGGTATAAAATGAATGCCTAACTCATAGGCATGTAACTTTACGTGTAAAGTGCCTGGAACCGTGCTAGGTACATAGCACTTGTAAGTATTAATTAGGAGTAGTATGATAAATGTAATTTAACATTTAATAGTGATCATCTGTATCACTAATGATTATTTACAATATTGAAAATCATGTTTAATGTCGGGAATGATAATGTACAATATTAAAAATAATGTATAATATCAGTAGTAATAATTGAATGCACCCTAGAAATCTTAGTTTAACTCATCATCCTGATAACCTTCTCCAGAGATGTAACAAATATTTAATATGCTCATGTGTTATTTTTTCTTATTATATGAGACTTTTACACTGCTTCCCAGTGTGCAAATCACCCCACTTAAAAATACTGACATTTTCAAAGACTTCTGAGGACAAGTCCTCCCCTCAGTGATAACGTTCCCCACTATAAAGTCCTCACTGTGGACAAATCATCACATTTATAAATCTCTAAACAGGTGACAAATCTCTAAGCCCTTGGCATATCTTTCCTTTGAAATGTTCCCTCTCTTCACTGCACAAATTCCCTTTTCCACAAATATCCCAGTAACAAATACCTCTGTTGAGCTACCTTCTTTATTCATAAACATCTGATTGACTTATCTCCATTGATGACCTCCCACTGACAAATCTCCCCATTCACAAATACCCAGGAGCAATCTATCATCAACTGATGGACTCTAGTAACAAATATCTCTCTTGATGATTACCCAATCCGTTGGCATATATCCTATGACCACTCAGTTGACACATCTCTCTATTCATGAATACCTTTCTATGACATAATTCTCATTCACAACCTCTATCAACAAATCTTCCCAAGAGTACATTCTATTGGCATATCTCCCCATTCAGGCATGCCTATCAAAATGCTCTCATTGTCAAATCTTACCATTCAGAACCATTCAGAAATACCCACCATTGATATCTACCTCATTGCTAAACTCTTTCCATTCATAAAACCTCATCCATCCATATAGCCCCTACTGATTGGCCACCCTTCCCCACTGACACATTTCCCCATCCTTAGATATCTCTAGTTGGAAAATCTCCCTGCTGGAACAGCTCTCAATATATTACCCTATATGTTGAAACATCTCTCCATACTCCCAATGACAGATGAAGAGGTAGAACAATTCTTCCTTTTCATCAATACTGACTGACACTTAAGTCTCATTGTCTAGCCTGGGACACCTCCTATGCCAGTAGTGATGAAATCTGAGGACCAACCCCAGTTATACCATAGAGCACCCACCAAAGGAAATGATTAGGGCACACATTCTCTCTGGATGTAGAGGTGAAGGTGGAGCTTGAAAAAAGAGCTTAGCTGAAAGTCTGCATAAGAAGTTGTTAGAACCCCAGACACTCCCCAAATACCAGTCCCCACTGCAATAAAAGGCTGAGGATATGAGCTCTTAAAAAAGCAAAATAGAGAGTTCATGTGGGCAGGAACACCCAGGCTGCACCTCTTTGTCGTTAACTATTTATCCACCACTGAGCCTGGGCCTCCTGCTGAACCTTTGTGAAGAGTTACAGCTCTGATGGGTGGAGGTGGGGCCACTGGTACCAGAGGGCAAGTCTCAGTGTCCTTTCCCTCCATCACATCACGAGGGCCTCCTCTGACTCCAGGCCCCTGGAAAGCAGTAGTATTAATTAAATGTTCCCTGAATCCTCTCCTGATTGAGAGTGAGCTGGGCCAGGAAAAGCTCATGCTTCAACTCCGCTCACCCTCACTGTGTCTCCAGGTCCCTGCCATGAGTCCCAGCTTCCTTCTGGTCCCCCCTTTGTTCCTGGCTCTGTCCCTGACCAGCCTCAGGCTGGCCCTCAGGTGCTACCAACCACACCCCCACACTATTTATTGTAACTCAGATGTGGGTAAGTCTGGGCAGACCTCAGGAAGGCCTCTAATGCAGGGACTCACAGTGAGGTTCCAGAAGAGTGGATAAAGCCCTGTGAGGTGGTTGAACCTAAACGGCAGTTGCTCTGCAAACTTTTTTTTTTCCCCCAAGAGTCTTGGGACAGGGAAAATCTTTAATGTTTGAAACCCAAGGGATCCCTTGACACATTTCTCCCACCGTTAATCCCTGTGGCTTAATTCCTGGGTCTTCTTACTGAGACCATGAAGCATTATGAGTTCAAAACATCAAGGTACCCTGCCCACCTCCTTCCCCATATCCATCTCCTCACCAAAATACAAGCCCCTGACCTTGCTCTGGCTGAGGGAATAGGGTGGCTCTTTGAGGCCCCAAAACTAGGATGTGATACTAAGACCCAGCCCCTCAGCCATTAAGTATTCTTCAATCCCAGGGTCCCTCTCCCCTTTCCCCTCCTCACAGACAATCAATGTTCTAAAAAACCCAGAATCAACGTTTCTGGTCATGAAAGTACTCAAATATAAAGAGCAATGTGGTTATATCTATCTATCTACACACCACAGCGGTGGTGACATCCCTGGGGAGAAGTTTTCTTCTAGGAATTCCTTATCTCAGGCCAGCCTGCATGTCCCTACCCTGCATGGATACCTCATCTTCAGGCCTCTCTCTGTCCCAGCCCTAGAACAAAGTGTCCCCTCCCTGGAGCATTTTCCACCAAGTACTCCTAATCCCAGCATGTTTTGCTCCTGATTTCAGCCATCCACAGCAAATTCTGTCCCCAACCCATAGTGTTCTGGATCTTTGGGACTGAGCACTTGGGGATCACAATCTGTCCCAGCCAAGGGACATCTGGTCACACTTTACTGACCATCGGGAATAGCATTCACCCCCTTTAGGCTCTTTGATGGATGAGAATGTGCACTGACTTGTGTAGTCTTGAAAGGGGCTCAGGGAGGAGTATATATCAGGGAGGGGTCCTGATTATCTACAGGTATGCCTGCAGGAATTCCAGCAGAGCTATTTAAAATTCTAAAAGGTTATGCTATTAAAGTGCTGCACTCAATATGTCAGCAAATTTGGAAAACTCAGCAGTGGCCACAGGACTGGAAAAGGTCAATCCTCATCCAAATTCCCAAGAAGGGCAGTACTAAAGAATGTTTAAACCACCGGACAATTGTACTCATCTCCATGCTAGTAAGGTTATGCTCAAAATCCTTCAAGCTAGGCTTCAGCATTATGTGAACTGAAAACTTCCAGATGCTTAAGCTGGGTTTAGGAAAGGCAGAGTAACCAGAGATCAAATTGCCAACATTCGGTGGATCACAGAGAAAGCAAGGGGATTCCAGAAAAAACATCTACCTCTGTTTCATTGACTACGCTAAAGCCTTTGGCTGTGTGGATCATAACAATCTGTGGAAAACTCTTAAAGAGATGGGAATACCAGACCATCTTACCTGTCTCCTGAGAAACCTGTATGCAGGTCAAGAAGCAACAGTTAAGAACCTCGTATGGAATAACTGATTGGTGCAGGATTGGGAAAGGGGTACAATAAGACTGTTTATTGTCACACTGTTTATTTAACTCATATGCAGAGTACATCATTAGAAGTGTTGAGTTGGATGAGTTACAAGCTAGAATCAAGATTCTGGGACAAAAAAAAAGATTCTGTGACAAATATCAACAACCTCAGATATGCAGATGATACCACTCTAATGGCAGAAAGCGAAGAGGGACTAAAGAACCTCTTGACGAGGGTGAAGGAGGAGAGTGAAAAAGCCAGCTTAAAACTCAATATTAAAAAAACTAAGATCATGGCATTGGGTCCCATCACTTCATGGCAAATAGAAGGGGAAAAGGTGGAAGCAGTGACAGATTTCCTCTTCTTGGGCTCTAAAATCACCGTGGATGGTGACTGCAGTCATGAAATTAGAAGATTGCTTCTTGGCAGGAAAGTCATGACAAACTTAGACAATATGTTAAAAAGCAAAGACATTACTTTGCCGACAAAGGTATGTATAGTCAAGGCTATGGTTTTTCCAGTAGTCATGTACAGATGTGAGAGCACTGTACATAAAGAAGGCAGAGCATAAAATAATTGATACTTTTGAACTGTGGTGCTGGAGAAGACTCTTGAGAGTCCCTGGGACAACAAGGACATCAAACCAGTCAATCTTAAAGGAAATTAACCCTGAATATTCATTGGAAGGACTGATACTGAAGATGAAGCTCCAATACTTTGGCCACCTGATGGGAAGAGCTAACTCATTAGAAAAGACTGATGCTGAGAAAGATTGAAGGCAGAAGGAGAAGAGGGTGATAGAGGATGAGATGGTTGGATGGCATCACCAATTAAGTGGACATGAACTTGGGCAAACTCTGGGAAACAGTGAGGGGCAGGGAAGCCTGGGGTGCTGCAGTCCATGAGGTCACAGAGAGTCAGACATGACTTGGCGACTGAGCCACAAAATGCCTGCAGACACAGATCCAGCTCTTCCCTGTTCTTTCTGTTCCTTGCTCTTGTTTGCTGGTCCCTTCTTCCTCTCCTGATCCCCTGCTCCTTCTCCATGTTCTATCCTTTTTTTCACTCCTCCACCTTCTCCTCACTCTCTTCCTTCCTTCCTGATCCACACTCCTCCTTGTTTCACTGCTGTTTGCTATTTCCTTTCAGAGGTCCCTGGCTTCCGGGCCCATCCTTCATCCTTGTGGCCATTCTCTTCCAAAAGCAGAAGCTATGTAGAGAAGCACATGGAGCAGTGTTCTGCCCAGTCACCCCCAGGTGCCTCCCTGCCACCCCTGCAAAGGCACATACCTGAGTATCAACTTTGCACAATCCCTGTGGAGGAACCCTGAGTGCAAGAATATGAAGGCATAAACTTTGCTGTCTTCCTTGGTGACCTGATATCTGCTATTGAATCTTCATGTACAATAGCCTCTGGCCTTGGACCCAGACTTCTACTCAGCCACCGTGGGCTGGGGATGCTTCACCTTCTTCAACATCATAAACCAATCTAAGCCCTTCAACCTCCCATCACCACCTCCTCAAGCCTCCAAAAGACTCCCAGCTTCTAACTGTGCTGGGGATCTACCTGGTTCACGTTCTGTTTCTTGATCTGGATGCAGAAGAGAGGACTATGTTCACTGTGTGAAAATTCAGTGAAAATTCACTTATGATATGTTCCCTTTTCTGAACTTGTTACACTTCAATGAAATTGGCCCCTCAAAAGAAAACCCCGTAAACTACAAGGATATACTGTGCAGCACAGAGAATATAGCCATATTTTATTATTACTATAAATGGAATATAATCAAGAAAAATTGTGAATCACTATGCTGTACACCTATAACTAATACAATACTGTAAATAACTTATACTTCAATTTAAAAAAAAGTTAAAAGAAAGGGAATAAATGAAGTGCCCCACCCTCTTAATATATCTTCCATGCTTTTTCCTTCAATTGCTCCCTCACTCCTGCACTCTCTCTTTCACACAATCCCAAAGTCACTTACCCTGTTGATTCTCACCCTCTCTTTCCTTATAGCACAGGGACCATGAATCCTGGGCCCAGAGAAGGGACTGGATCCAGAGAGACCTTGGGGTTGGTCTATGCCTGTCACATCATGAACCCTCTACAAACATTTGCTGAGCCATAAATCACCTGGAGTGCAGGTAGCAAGGAAAGAGAAGTCCCTATTCCCATAGCAACCCACCCTCTAGGTCTACATAACCAAGTCGATGCAAGTAGATCACCAGGCTAGGGAAGTTGGGGTGAAGTGAAGTCAAACTGTACCCCACACTTGACTGGCAAATATTTAGACGCACTGAGCTGAGCATACTAGAGGATTCCTGGTGGTCTGCCAACTGGATAGGAGTAGATAGGGTAGTGGGGCCAGAGTCCTGATGTGTCTGCCATCTCAGCTTCCAAGTATGGGGTTGGGCAAGGCTGCTCCCACAAATCCAGGGCTACCTTTTACCCCTCCATGTTGTACAGTGTTGGTGAGGACAAAAGAGGAAATAGGGGAGGCAAGCTGGCTGGCAAAAAGTCTAATGCTTCTGCCATCACCTGCCACCATTACCCACCATTAACTGTCTTCCTCTGAAGGCCCGTTCTTTCTGTCCCTGACAAAAATAGCCTTTGAATAGCTACAAAACAGCCCGGAGGTACTATCAGGAATTAATGAGAAAATATAGCTATTAAGATAGCACTGAATTGGAACAGGTATAAAGAAAGTGACCAGTGGACTAGAACAGAGTCCTGAACTTGCCCATACATACATAGGAATTTAGGATATGATGGAGGTGGCATACCAGATCAGTGGGAAAAAAAGGGTTATCTATAAAGGAAAAGATGAAACTGGGTCCCTACCTATCTCATACTGTATTTGAAAATAAATTTTAAAGAACACATGTAATAAATATGTTTGGAAGACTGCTAGGATTGCTATATTGAGAACAGCATTATGTAAGTGAATGGATGCAACAGCCATTCTGTAATGCACGTAGAGAAGTGTTAAAGAAATGTAATAAAGATGTTTGTAAGAATGCTAAAAAGAGAAAGGAAATCAGTTTAAGATGGATGAAGAATTTAAATGTCAAAAACAAAGCTTGCTACTTGTATCATCTACTAAATCTCCATTGTACATGGGTCTAAATCTGGACTTTGAATTTTTCTTCCTTTAGTCTGTTAGTCTGTCTATCCATGTGTGTCATATTTTTAAATTAGAAAAGCTTCATAAAATGTTTGCTTGCAAAAGCATTAAACTCCTTGTAGACTGGAAAGGCTAGTCCTCCCTCAAACCTCTTTTTCAGGATTTTCCTGGTTATTCTTGCATGTTTGCTTTTTCATATGAACTTTACAATCAACTTATCCAGCTCCAGATAACGGCTTATTAGGTTATCTGGGGAGATCATATTATATTTATAATTTAAAAATAGAAACCTAAGAAGGGAAACTGATATCTTTATGATCTTAATTTATCCTATCCACAAATAAGGAATGCCTTCCCTCCCATTTGTGTAAGT
Organism: Cervus canadensis; assembly: GCF_019320065.1. NCBI lineage: Eukaryota > Metazoa > Chordata > Mammalia > Artiodactyla > Cervidae > Cervus > Cervus canadensis. The sequence goes on from NC_057419.1 coordinate 50,129,595, forward strand.
CTACCTTTGAGTCTTTCAGGAGTGTTTTAAATTTTTCCTCATATGAGTTTGCACATCTCTTGTTAAACTTATTCTGAAGCATTTTATCTTTTTTGTTGTTACCTTAAATGGGGTTTTCTCTTCTGTCTGGTTAGTTGTATATATGGAAACTACTGACTTATGTATCCTGATTTTATATTCTGCTGTTACTATTATTGTTTGAATTTGTTATTGAATCTCTGGGGAATTTCTAGGTATACTATCATGCAATCTATAAATAGAGATATTTTTACATCCCCTTTACCCATTTTTACATCTGTAATTGTTTTCCTAGTCTAATTGCATTGGTCTAATACCTCTAAATGCAAAAAGGCAAAATGGTTGTCTGAGGAGGCCTTACAAATAGCTGAGAAAAGAAGAGAAGCTAAAGGCAAAGGAGAAAAGGAAAGATATACCCATCTGAATGGAGAGTTCCAAAGAATAGGAAGGAGAGATAAGAAAGCCTTCCTAAGTGATCAATGCAAAGAAATAGAGGAAAAGAATAGAATGGGAAAGATGAGAGATCTCTTAAAGAAAATTAGAGATACCAAGGGAACATTTCCTGGGAAGATGGGCACAATAAAGGACTGAAATGGTATGGACCTAACTGAAGCAGAAGATATTAAGAAGAGGTGGCAAGAATACACAGAAAAACTATACAAAAAAGATCTTCATGACCCAGATAACCATGATGGTGTGATCACTCACCTAGAGCCAGACATCCTGGAAAGTGAAGTCAAGCGGGCCATAGAAAGCATTACTACAAACAAAGCTAGGGGAGGTGATGGGATTCCAACTGACCTATTTCAAATCCTTAAAGATGATGCTGTTAAAGTGCTGCACTCAATATGCCAGCAAATTTGGAAAACTCAGCAGTGGCCACAGGACTGGAAAAGGTCAGTTTTCATTCCAATCCCAAAGAATGTTCAAACTACTGCACAATGGTACTAATTTCACACGCTAGCAAAGCAATGCTCAAAATTCTCCAAGCTAGGCTTCAACAGTATGTAAGCCAAGAAATTCCAGATGTTCAAGCTGGATTTAGGAAAGGCAGAAGAACCAGAGATCAAATTGCCAACATCTGTTGGATCACAGAAAAAGCAAGAGTTCCAGAGAAACATCTACTTCTGCTTCATTGACTACACTAAAGCCTTTGACTGTGTGGATCACAACAAACTGTGGAAAATTCTTAAAGTGATGGGGATATCAGACCACCTTAACTGCCTCCTGAGAAACCTCTATGCAAGACAAGAAGCAACAGTCAGAACCAGACATGGAACAATGGATTGGTTCCAAATTGGGAAAAGAGTATGTCAAAGCTGTATATTGTCACCCTGCTTATTTAACTTATATGCAGAGTACATCATGTGAAATGCCAGGCTGGATGAAACACAAGCTGGAGTCAAGATTGCCAGGGGAAATATCAATAATCTCAGATATGCAGATGACACCACCTTTATGGCAGAAAGCGAAGAGGAACTAAAGAGCCTCTTGATGAAGGTGAAAGAGGAGAGTGAAAAAGCTGGATTAAAACTCAATATTCAGAAAACAAAGATCATGGCATCTGGTCCCATCACTTCATGGCAAATAGATAGGGAAATAATGGAAACAGTGACAGACTTTATTTTCTTGAGCTCCAAAATCACTGTAGATGGTGACTGTAGCCATGAAATTAAAAGACGCTTGCTCCTTGGAAGAATAGCTATGACCAACCTAGACAGCATATTAAAAAGCAGAGCCATTAGTTTACTGACAAAGGTCCATATAGTCAAAGCAATGGTTTTTCCAGTAGTCATGTATGGATGTGAGAGTTGAACCATAAAGAAGGTTGAGTGCCAAAGAATTGATGCTTTCGAACTGTGGTGCTGGAGAAGACTCTTGAGAGTCCCTTGGACTACAAAGAGATCAAACCAGTCAATTCTAATGGATATCAATCCTGAATATTCATTGGAAGGACTGATGCTGAAGCTAAAGCTCCAATACTTTGGCTACTTGATGCGAAGAGCCCACTCATTAGTAAAGACCCTGATGCTGGGAAAGATTGAAGGCAGGAGGAGATGGGGACGACAGAGGATGAGATGGTTGGATGGTATCATTGACTCCATGGATATGAATTTCAGCAAGTTCCAGGAGATGGTGAAGGACAGGGAAGCCTGGCATTCTGGAGTCCAGTCCATGAGGTCGCAAAGAGTTGGACATGACTGAGTGACTGAACAACAATACCTCTAAACACAGTATTGAAAAGGAGTGGAAAGAGTGGGCACCTTGCTTTGTTCCTCACCTTAATGGAAATGCTTTCAATGTTGTCCTATTAAGTTGACAGTAACTTTTGGATTGAGGTATACAAATTTGATCATGTTAAGAAGGCATGAGGTGATTTCTATTTTTGAATGATTCTATCAGAATGGGTGCTAAACTCTGTTAAAGGCTTCAAAAATACCTATGGAAGTGATCATATAACTTTCTCCTCAGATCAATTAATACATTGCATTATATTGGGTTGGCCAAAAAGTTCATTCTGGGTTTTCCGTAAGATGGTACAGAAAAACCCAAATGATCTTTTTGGCCAGCCCAGTGTATTATCTATAACAAACCATTCTTTCATTCCAAGGGGGGAACTTACTACACAGTTATATTATATTATTTTCTTAATATAGTTTTGGATTTGTTTTCTAATATTTTCTTTAGGATTTTTGCATTGATATTCATGACTGAAAATTGCCTGTGCATTTCTTTTTTCTGTTGTCAAAGTTATAACTGCTTTAGAAAAGTAATGTGGAAATTTCTCTTCATTTTATGTTCTTTGGAATAATTTATGTGGCATTGGGATTAACTGGTCTCTAACAGTTTGGTAGAATTCCCCTTTGAAATCACTTGGGCCTGATGCTTTTTTAGGAGGTAGTTTCTTAGTAACTTTCTTCATTACTTCTATGGAAATTGGTGTGTTAAGCTCAAACGGGGTAAATTTCGTTAAACTGTGTTCCCCTAGAAAATTATCCATTTCCTGTAGGTTTAAATTTTTATCTGGGAATGCCTTTTTATATTTTGACTTTTGGAATCATGCTAACATATTACATTTAAATACATAAAATTAAGTCAGCATAGATAGTAAAAAACCCAAAATTTAATATAAAGGGAAACAAACTATATTTGAAATAAAATGAGTAACACAACTGTTTTGAATGACAAAATGAACTAAACCATGTAGCATTTGAATATAGTACTTTGTATATTCTCATCTAAAGACATAAAAAGGGCAAACAAATCTCAAGTTATACCTTACTGTGGTTGTTTTTCACAGTGGTAAGGATGTTGAAATTCTAAAAATATTTTCTGTGTATTGTAGGATTGAGCAAATGAGTAAATATGTTGATGATGTTGGAAGCTAGGGCTCTCAATGTTAGAGAGGAGAAATATAAATATGGAATGGGGAAAGGCTAGAAGGAACCTTATATTGTGTTGGATTAGAATTTAAAGTATCAGTGGAATTCCCTGGTGGTACAGTGGTTAGGACTTGGCACTTTCACTGTTGGGGGTCTGAGCTCGGTCTCTGGTTGGGGAACTAAGATCCCACAAGCTGTGTGGCATGGCAAAAAAAAGTATCAGTATGAGCACACTACATATGATTTTATACATGTGCATATATAAAATTTCATATGTATATATGTCATAAACCACTCTAATAATCTTGCCAGGAAAATCCCATGGACAGAGGAACCTGGTAGACTACAGTCCATGGGGTCACAAAGAGTTGGACACAATTGAGCAGCTAAACAGCAACAAAAATATATTTCCTAGCTCTGCACAATGAGACAATCTAGAAGCAAGGATGTTCCAGTAGCAACGATCTAGCTCCCAGATCCTGACTTTGAAATACCATTATCCTAGGGCAGGGAAAGAACAAGATATACCTGGAGGAGAAGTCAGCAGAAGTGCCAGAGTAAATGCCTATAAATGTCTTCTCTGTAAAAGCAATGAGAATACTGGCAAAAGTGGTCACAATGAACTTTGTCAGAACTCTGAAAATTGAGCATAGGTTTACAATAATTCAAGAAGTATTTATTCAAGAAAAAGGCTGAATCTCACTAAGAACAGTTAAGTTTTGTGACATTTGAACTTTTTCTGTTCTTATTCTCTTCTTTCCACCTCCCCAACAGATTTGAAAATCAACAGCCTTGCAATTCTGATGAAAACTAGCAGGCTAGCAGCCAATGGAAGAAGCAGAACAGGGTTGGAGTCCTCCAAAGCCCCATTCCCAAAGAACTACCTTTATTTGACCTGTCTGGGACTTCCCTAGAAAACTTCACACACAAGACTTGTCTATTTCACCTGATGTGAGGAGTTTTTTGGAGGGATGCTTTTCAAAAATAATCAGCAGCAATTATTTAACATAGCAGCTGCTCGAGGCAACAATTGCAGTTAAGACAAACAACAAGCTGACCAAAAGACTTAACAGAAAAATCTGAGGAATAAGACATCCATAGGAGTCTTTGAAAAGTTCTGACATATTCCTAGGAATCTAAAAAGCCATAAATATGTATAAGGCTGTGTGCATGAATAGGATCTCTGGCTGACCCTGAGGCTCTGCAGAGGCAGGAAGTGAAGGCTAAGCAAAGTTGTAAAAACGTGAAGAAATGAGCACCTGTAACAGTATGAATGCATACTGTCATGTCTTTTTTTTTGTTTCTGACACTTTCCCCCACCTATCTGATTTAAAACACAACTGCATCAAGCAATAATTCATAAGTCTATATTCATGGGCATATGATGTGTAAAGATGTAATTTGTATGACAACAATAGCACAACAATAGCACAAGAGTGAGTGAATAAAGCTATAAAGAGGCAATTTTTTTTTTAATACTATTGAAATTAAACTGGCTTTAATTAAAATGAGAGTGGTATAAATTAAAATGTTAATTGTAATCCCCAGGGAAACTACAAAGAAAATATTTTTTAAAAAATATGGAAAAGAAATATCAAGAGAATTATAATGGCACACTGGAAAATATCTATTTAACACGAAGGTATGCATTAACAGAGAAATACAGGAACAAAAAAAGGCACAAGAAATATAGAAAACAAATAGCAAAATTATAAACATAAATTTTACCTTATTGGTAATTACATTAAATGTAAATTAATTAAACACTCCAATTAAAGGGCAGAGATAGGCAAAACAGATGAAAAACATGACCCAATATATGCTATCTACAGGAGATACACTTTAGAAACAAGTTGAACTACACTTTCAAATAAGTTGAAAGTAAATGAGTGGAAAAAGATTTACCATACAAACAGTAACCAAAAGAGGACTGGCATGGCTATACTAACATCAGATAAAATAGACTTTAGAACAAAAATTGTTACTAGAGATTAAAAAGGACATTTTATATTGATAAAAGAGTCAATCTATCAAGATTTAACAATTATAAACATATATGCATCTAACAACAGAGTCATATTGAAACAAAAAACCAGACAGAACTGAAAGGGAGAAATGGACAATTCAGCAATAATTGCTGGAGATTTTAATACCTCACATTAAATAATGCGTAAAACAACTAGACAGAGGATAAACAAGGAAAGAGAAGACCAGAACAGCATTATAAACCAACCAGACCTAACAGACGTCTATAGAACACTCCATCCTACAACAGTGGCATACATATTCTTCTCAAGTGTACATAGAACATTCTCTAAGACAAGCTATATGTTAAGCCACAAAACAAATTTCAATAATGTAAAAGGACTGAACCATACAAAATATGTTCTCTGACTACAACTGAATGAAATTAGAAACAAATAACAGAAAGAAATTTGGGAAATTCATAAATATGTGGAAAGTAAGCAACATACTCTCAAAAAAACAATGGGTCAAAGAAGTCATCATGAAAATTAGAAGATACTTTGAGATGAAAGAAAATGAAGACAACGCACAAAAATTGCTTATAGGGAAATTCATAGTTGTAAACTTCTATTTTTAAAAAGAAGAAAAAAAATAAAAAGAAGAAAAATATCAAATCAATAGCCAATAATCTTCCTAAGAAATTAGACAAAAACAAAAACAAACACCAGAGCAAGCAGAAGAAGAGAAGAAATAAAGATTAGGGTGGAAATAAATGAAGTTGAAAATAGAAGAAAAAAATAGAGAAAATTGGTGAAACCAAAATTGATTCTCTGAAAAGATCAACAAAATAGACAAACCTTTAGACTAAGATTTTAAAAAAGAGAAAACTAGCTACTAAAATTAGGAATGAAAGAGACATAATTACTAACCTTACGGAAATAAAAAGGATTATAAGTGAATACTATGAACAATTCTATGCTAATAAACTAGAAAACCTAGCTGAAATAGACAAATTCCTAGAAAGACACAAACTTCCGATACTAACTCAAGAAGAAATGAAAAATCTGAATAGACCTACAATAAATGAAGAGATTGAATTAGAAAATGAAAAAAAAAACCTTCTTCACTGGTGAAGTATACCAAAAATTTAAAATAAAATTAGTACCAATCTTTCATTAACTCTTCCTAAAAATAGAAGATGAGGGAACACTGTCTATTTCATTGTATGAGGTTATTATAAGCCTAATACCAAAACCAGACAAAGACATCGTAAGAAAACTACAGATCAAAAAAAAAACAAAACAAAAAACTACAGATCAATGGCCCTTATGATTACTGACAGCATCATTTTCAACAAAATACTAACAAACTGAATCCCACAGCATATAAAAAGGATTATATGCCAGATCAAGTGGGATCTGATCCAGGAATGCAAGTGTGGCTTAATTCAGATAAAAATGAATTAATGTAATACACCATATTCATAGAATAAAGGCCAAGAGCCATATCATATCAATAAACACAGAAAAAACATTTGACAGAGTTCGACATCCTTCCATGATAAAAACACTTCATATTCAGAAGGGACAACAAACAAGTGTTCATCAACACTTAGGTAGCAGTTAGTATATATGCCAAATGCACTGTTCTAACCACTTTATGTTTGTTAAATAATTTGATTCTCACATTAATTCTATGAGGCAGAAACTATTATTACCCACATTTTACAGATGGGAAGACTGAGGCACAGAGCATTTGACTAATGTTTCTTATGTTCAGAAGTTAGTAAGTTGTGGAGCTAGGATTACAACACAGAAATTCTGACATCAGGGTCCATGTTCTTAACCATAGTTTTTCAGTGAATATAAGATAATAATAATGATGAACAAATTTGGTTTCAAAGTAATGATTTGATTTTCATCTACAAGTAAGCTTAATTCATAACACTGCTGATTTGTATCAGTGACCATAATTAGTAATACTTGTAAGAATTTTTACTACTTTAATCAATGTTTATTTAAGTTGATAAAGCTGGGTCAATACTGATATTTTATTGTAATTTAATTCATAAAACTGGTGATGATAACTTATACAAGTAAACACAACTTATAAAATCATAAAAAACTTGTAAAATTAGTTATAAAATTTGATGGCACTAGGCACAGTGACTCAATTTCTATTTGGAACTAAAATTTGATTAATAACTGTTGTACTCATAACATATTAGTAATCATAACTTTAATCTTAGTAACTATTTATGATATCAGTAGGATTATTAACCATATTAATAGTGATTTCTATTAGTAACTGTAGGATAGCTTAAAATATAGATATTCATAATTTATATTAGTAATCTTAATTTATAACATTGGCAATAAATTGTAACAGTATGTTACAATGTTTGTACTAATAGCTTAATTTCTTTTAGTAATTATACCTTAATTAACAAAATAGGTTCTAATCACTTATATTGATAACCTTAATTTATAGCACTGGTAATAAATTGTAATTTAGTTATAATATTTGATGATATTAGTAATGATAATATAATTTTTATTACTAAGTATGATATAATTCAAAACAGGGACTTATAATTTGTATTAGAGCATAATTTATATATTGATAATAATTTAAATAATAGTTATAATCTTCAGTGGTACTAGAAACGATTACTCAACTTCTATTTGGAACTATAATTTATAACACTTGTACTCATAATTTACATCAATAAGAATAGTTTGAAAGAATGGGTATAATTTATAATGTTAGTGATTATATTTGTGATAATAGTAGCCAACAGTCAAATTTTCTATTTACATACAATTTAATTTATAACATTGCTACTGATAATCTTTACTGGCAATCCTAATTTGAAACACTGTTAACATTTCTATCAGGAGGAATATTTGATAATGTTAGTAACAATGCCTTGATTTGTATATGTAACGTAACCTGAATCATTACATTAATTCTGTTTACATTGGAAATCAGTTTCTTAATCCTGGTGAGAATAGATATTATAGCAGGATCAATGATTTAAATCATACTTGTAACTGCATACATAAATTTATGGTATTAACAAACCCTATCACAAAGCAACATCGCCCTCCATGTGCATGTGTCAGCTGTACTCTCTTGATGGCATTCCACCAGCAACACATCCATTGGCAATATTATTGCAATAGGCATGATGCTTTTCCCTCCTGCCCACTCCCTTCCCCTAGACTCACCATCTCTTTGTGATTGGGGTAGAAGGTCTGATCGATTAGAGGGAATTCCTCTGTCCCCAGTTTCTTGTGCAGTCGAACCATCTGGGCAAACTATGAGAGCCAGGAGAGACAGGTCAGCAAGTCCCTTCACCTAGAGGGAGTCTGTAAGCTGGGACTTCAAGGTTCTAAGCTTCCTCTGATCCCCCAAATCACAGTGCGTTCAAGCTCCCGCATGCATGTATGAGCTATTCCCTCTGCCAGTAGCACCCTTCCTGTCACTTACCACCCAGGGTTTGTCACAGAAGTTGTAGACAGAATGCAAAGAGTTAATGCTGGGGATTCCAGCATACTGCAGCCCAATAACCAAACTGCGGTAGTCTCCGTTCCGTGCCATGCTGAAGGCATGCTGGCGGATCAGCACGAAGTCTGGCTTCAGGGACCTGGGGTGGCAAGGGTAAGAGTGTTGAGGGTCCCCCCAGAAGCTCCCCACCACCTTTAGAATAAAAGTCAAGTTTTGAAATCTCCACGGCTCCTAGAAACGGCATAGTGGTTTCTTACCTCAGCCACATACACAAGCTATTCCCTCCACCACCTGCGCCCTTCCTAACCTCTCCTCATCTGGTGACTCCCTTTTAAGCCTTTCCTGCCTGTTCTTTTCCTCACCAAGGTAAGCTTGCAGCTTGCCTACTCAGCTCTCACAGTTTCCCCATCACAATCTCTCAGACTACCACTTTACACAAAGGATGCTGCCCAGAATAAATTCCAGCCTCAGAGCTCTACATGGGTTATTCCCTCAGCCTGAAATGTAGCCTCCCTAGATTTCTGCATGCACCACTCTTCCACCTCCTTCAGGTCTTTCCTAAAATATCTCTCACTCTTTTGGTCTACAGCAACCAAACTGCAGACTCTTCACCATCCAACAATCACTACAGCCCTTTGCTGATATGCATATATATATTTTTAGCACTGTGACATTTTCTTCTTTGTTTATTATGTGTATGCCACAGTAGGATGTAAGCTTCATGAGAGCAGAGATTTTTTTTGGGGTCTTTTTGGGATCTGTTTTGTTCACTTCCAGGACCTCAGCATGAAGAACAGCTCCTGGCACACACCAGATACTCAGTAAATACTTGTTGAATGTGAAATGCTGAGAGCAGCACCTGGTATGCAGTAGATGCTCAAGAAATGCTTGCTGAATTAGTCACTGAAAAATTCGGCTTGTTGACTTCTGAGATCCTTGGCTCTTCAGAAGAGAAGCTATCTCCTTTCATTCTGTTCCTGCTGCTGCTGCTAAGTCGCTTCAGTCATGTTCGACTCTGTGCGACCCCATAGACGGCAGTCCACCAGGCTCCCCTGTCCCTGGGATTTTCCAGGCAGGAACACTGGAGTGGGTTGCCATTTCCTCCTCCAATGCATGAAAGTGAAAAGTGAAAGTGAAGTCGCTCAGTCGTGACCGACTCCCCATGGACTGCAGCCTACCAGGCTCCTCCGTCCATGGGATTTTCCAGGCAAGAGTACTGGAGTGGGGTGCCATTGCCTTCTCTGCATTCTGTTCCTAAGTTCTTTTAAAAAATTGGAATATAATTGACATGTTATATGTCAATTATTATATAAGTGTAAGGTGTATTGTTGTTGTTTAGTTGCTAGGTTGTGTCCAACTCTTTTGCAACCCTTTTGTAGCCAGCCAGGCTCCTCTGTCCATGGGATTTCCCAGGCAAGAATACTGGAGTGGGTAGCCAATCCCTTCTCCAGAGGATCTTCTCGACCCAGGGATGGAACCCAGGTCTCCTGCATTGCAGGCAGGTTCTTTACCACTGAGCCACCAAGGAAGGTGTATAACATGTTATTTGATACATTTATATTAATATATTATAATATGATTGCCATTGTAGCATTAGTTAGTACCCTTACCATGTCACATAATTATCATTTCTTTTCTTCATGGTAGGAATAATTAAGATCTAGTCTTTTATAATAGGAGCTTTGCTGATTATGATACAGTATTATTGTTTATATCATGCATACTGAATTAGACCTCTAGGACTTATTTATCTACCAGTTGCAAACTTGTACTCTTAAACATCTCTCCTATTCTTACACATCCTCCCCCAGCCTCTGGCAATCACCTTTCTAGAAAGGTGATTTCTATTAGTTTGGGTCTTTTAGAATCCACATATAAGTGATAGCATACAGTATTTCTCTTTCTCTGTCTGATTTATCTCACTTAGCATAATGGCCTCAAGATCCATCCATGTTGTCACAAATGGCAGGATTTCTTTCCTTCTCATGGCTGAATAATATCCCTGTGTGTGTGTGTGTGTATGTGTACCACTTCTTCTTTATCCATTCATCCATTGATGGATACTTAGGTTGTCTCTATATCTTAGCTACTGTAATGTGCCTAAGTCTTGTTCACAGAAAGATAGGAGAGGAGGTGGGAACTCTCCCTCAGCTCTAAGGGAGCCCTTATGTCTCTCCCACAATACCAAGGTGACCTTTTTACACTCACCGCACAACCTTCACCCCATTCCGAAGAACTTCCATGTCCACAGAGAATCCACCATTGGCATGAGCCACGAGGTTGAGATCAGAGAATTCAGCCTGGGAAGAAAAAAAAAATCAGGGATTCACTCACATCACACACAAAAGACCACTCAGTTTTCAGTATGGACAGTTGACCCCACAGGTCCACCTGCCCCAACTAACCTGTTCTACTTTAATGTCAATTTCTCCATGGATCTTTTTCCCTTTGAAGTATTTCGCCCTGGAGAGGAAAAGCAGAGTACATTTATCAATGCTCAAATCTCAGGAAGACAAAACCCAGGCCGGTCCTTTGACCCCTTTGCTCCTTCAGTGCCACTACAGAAACTATAAAATGACTTATGATGGTTGAAATATTTTGAAAAAAAACCTAACAGTTGTTTGTGAACAATGAAGTCTGTTATAATCCTTGTGGAGGTATGTAAATGTCAAGGTACTAAATTGCTCAGTCGTGTCCGACTCTTTGCGATCCCATGGACTATATAGTCCATGGAATTCTCCAGGCCAGAATACTGGAGTGGGTAGCCTTTTCCTTCTCTAGGGGATCTTCCCAACCCAGGGATCGAATCCAGGTCTCCCACATTGCAGGCGAATTCTTTACCAGCTAAGCCACAAGGGAAGCCCTATAAATGTCAAAGGACACTGCAAATTATAAGTTCTTAAAACAGAGTGCAGGCATTTCCCAAAGTATGGTTTGCTTGTCACACTGCTATTTGAAAAACTTCTCAAAACAAGGAGTGCTTTGTATACTGTAACATACTTTAATATGGCATGGAGGTTTGTAAAATGGCAAAGATTCTTAGAGGACATATCTATATCTGTGTGTGTGTGTGTGTGTGTGTGTGTGTGTATGCACACACTCAGTCGTGTCCAACTCTTTTGCGACCCAATGGACTACAGCCCACCAGGCTCCTCTGTCCATGGGATTCTCCAGGCAAGAATACTGGAGTGGGTTGTCATTTCCTTCTCCAGAGGATCTTCCTAACCTAGGGACTGAACCTGCATCTCTTGCATCTCTGCATTGGCAGGCAGGTTCTTGACCAGCTGAGCCACCATATATATATATGTTCATATATATATATATACACACACACACGTATATATATATATACATATGTATATATATACACATGTATGTGTATACATATATATGTGTGTGTATGTATGTGTGTGTGTGTATATATATGGAGTATGTCCAAGTATGTGTCAGTGCCTGTCTGTGTGAGCTGCAGCATCTCTTTGCTTGGGTCCTTTCCCAAGGAGGAACACATTTACCATATGTCGTTGTGCACCAAGAGGAACACAGCAGCCATGAGTGGGCAGCTGCATCAGAAAAGGAAGAGGAGACTAAGGGCCTCAGGCTAGTGAGGGATCAATAGAAGCTGGAGTCAACCATGATGAGGTTGGAGGAAAATGCCACTGAGGATAAGGGGAAACTACAGGAGGGAAGAGGGGTAGGAATGGCAGTAGGCATATCACTAATTGCTAAGTCACTGTCCCTGGGCCCATCCCCAGCTAGACTCCTCCACCAGGCCCAGGATTCCTATCCGACAGGCTTGTCCACAAACAGAAGTTCATCACCAATCAGGTTTTTCATAGACAGGGGTTGAGGGGAGGAGCCACTCCTGGGATTGCCTACATGCACACCATCAGGGTCTCTGATATACATGCAGCACAACTGGACTCTGGTGATGTCACTGACATACCCCAAAGACCACAAGCTATTTTCTTCTCTCTTTCATTCTTCCCTCCTACCTCCCACTTCATCTCTGACACTGTCCCCTCACAGATGTTGGAAGAGAGTCTCTTAGACCTGTGCATTTTTCATTTAGAAAATGATGAGTGTAAACTATATCACTACTTTCTTTTTCAAACTTTTTTGACCATAAATGTAGTGGATACTATGGTGCTCTGCTCAGGTCTCCTCTTCAGGGCCAATGCACCCTGAGTATCAGCTGTTGACAGATAGCAGCTGTGTCACTGGGGGAATTATCTTCTATCACAGAGAAATTTCCTGCCCAAGGTTATACCTATTTTGGACAGCCCATGGATTATATCTGGTCTGTGAGTGAGTATGAAGGCCAGCTTCTTCCCCTCAATTATAGCCTGACTCTGAAGGACCACCCTAGGATCTCCCTAGAAGCTCTCTAGGATCAGCCGAGGCCTCAGATGCAACTGCACTGGGGACCCACTTCTCCAACTGCTCAACTTTGCCTTCCTTACAGCTGTTGATCCCAATGCATGTGTGCTAAGTTGCTTTAGTTGTATCTGACTCTTTGCAAGCCCATGCACTATAGCCCACCAGGCTCCTCTGTCCATGGGATTTCCCAGGTAAGAATACTGGAGTGGGTTGCCATGCCCTCCTCCAGGGGATCTTCCTGATCCAGGGATCGAACCAGCATCTTACATTTCCTGCATTGGCAAGTGGGTTCTTTACCACTAGCACCATTTGTTGATCCCAAAGGCACTCCAAAATAAGCCTGTGCATGCAATTCTCTGCCTGAAAAATCTGTTTCAGAGATCCCAACCTAAAACAGAGGGTCAGAGAAGTCAAATTACAAAGAAAACCCTACTGCCTTTCTGGAGCTGGGCCACCCAGCAGCCCGAAGGCAAAAAGGAGCCATCATTTGTGCAGGTGGAGCATAGATGAGGGCTTCCCTGGTGGCTGAGTGGTAAAGAATCCGCCTGCAATGCAGGAGTCTCAGTAGACATGGGTTTGATCCCTGGGTTGGAAAGATCCCCTGGAGAACAGCATGGCAACCCACTCCAGTGTTCTTGCCTGGAGAATCCCATGGACAGAGGAGTCTGGTGGGCTACAGTCCATGGGGTCACAAAGAGTCGGACACGACTGAAGCGACTTAGCATGCACGCATGCAGCATAGATAGCTTCTGACATGCTGTAGTAACACAAAGTGCCCTGTGGCATGTCTGGGCTGTGGTACAAGCAGGATGCCACTTGCACCATAAGATGTAGCAAACCCTATGATACTGGAGATGTCTTTAGGGAGAAAAGATGCAGCATGGAGTGGATTCTCCTGAGTGGGAGAATTATAGTGCAGGACCATGGGGTTTGGAAGCAGCAGTAACTTAACTGATGGTGGACTGTAATGAGATACTAGTGGAAGGGAATGCACCAGCTGGTGAAATATTGCTGGTACTTGACAGGTGTGAGGAAAATGATAACCAGACTTGGGTGACTAAACACCACTGATTAGCTGAAGAAATATATGACATGCTCAGGGTGAATAATCACTAATTCAAAGCAAAATGTAGAGACTTCCCTGTGGTCTGGTGGCTAAGGGTCTGTGCTTCCAAGACAGGGGGCCCAGGTTCAAACTGTGCTCAGGGAACTAGATCCTACATGATGCAACTAAAGATCCTATGTGTTGCAACTAAAACCCGACACAGCCAAATAAATAAATAATTAAAAAAAAAAAAAAGCAAAATGTAAAAGACAAAAGACCTCCTGGGGTGTATTTAGTTCAGTCCAGTCGCTCAGTCATGTCCGACTCTTCGAGACCCCATGCACTGCAGCACACCAGGCTTCCTTGTCCATCACCAACTCCTGGAGTTTACTAAAACTCATGGTCATTGAGTTGGTGATGCCATCCAACCATCTCATCCTCTGTTGTCCCCTTCTCCTCCCGCCTTCAACCTTTCCCAGCATCAGAGTCTTTTCAAATGAGTCAGCTCTTCGAATCAGGTGGCCGAAGTATCAGAGTTTCTGCTTCAACATCAGTCCTTCCAATGAATATTCAGGACTGATTTCCCTTAGGATGGACTGGTTGGATCTCCTTGCAGGCCAAGGGACTCTCAAGAGTCTTCTCCAACACCACAGTCCAAAAGTGTCAATTCTTTGGCACTCAGCTTTCTTTATAGTCCAACTCTCACATCCATACATGACTACTAGAAAAACCTTAACTAGACGGGCCTTTGTTGGTAATGTCATTGCTTTTTAATATGATGTCTACGTTGGTCATAACTTTTCTTCCAAGGAGCAAGTGTCTTTTAATTTCATGGCTGCAGTCACCAACTGCAGTGATTTTGGAGCCCAGAAAAATAAAGTCTGACACTGTTTCCCCATCTATTTGCCATGAAGTGATGGGACTGGATGCCATGATCTTAGTTTTCTGAATGTTGAGGTTTAAGGCAACTTTTTCACTCTCCTCTTTCACTTTCATCAAGAGGCTCTTTAGTTCTTCTTCACTTTCTGCCATAAGGGTGGTATCATCTGCATATCTGAGGTTATTGATATTTCTCCCGGCAATCTTGATTCCAGCTTGTGCTTCTTCTAGCCCAGCGTTTCTCATGATGTACTCTGCATATAAGTTAAATAAGCATGGTGACAATATACAGCCTTGACGTCCTCCTTTTTCTATTTGGAACCAGTCTGTTGTTCCATGTCCAGTTCTAACTGTTGCTTCCTGACCCGCATACAGATTTCTCAAGAGGCAGGTCAGGTGGTCTGGTATTCCCATCTCTTTCAGAATTTTCTACAGTTTATTGTGATCCACATAGTCAAAGGCTTTAGCATAGTCAATAAAGCAGAAATAGATGTTTTTTCTGGAACTCTCTTGCTTCTTTGATGATCCAGCGGATGTTGGCAATTTGATCTCTGGTTTCTCTGCCTTTTCTAAAACCAGCTTGAATATCTGAAAGTTCACGGTTCATGTACTGTTGAAGCCTGGCTTGGAGAACTTTTAGCATTACTTTACTAGTGTGTGAGATGAGTGCAATTGTCTGGTAGTTTGAGCATTGTTTGGCATTATCTTTCTTTGGGATTGGAATAAAAACTGACCTTTTCCAGGTCATGGTGGAGAGTTCTGACAAAATGTGGTCCACTGGAGAAGGGAATGTCAAACCACTTCAGTATTCTTGCCTTGAGAACCCCATGAACAGTATGAAAAGGCAAAGAGATAGGACACTGAAAGATGAACTCCCCAGGTTGGTAGGTGCCCAATATGCTACTGGAGATCAGTGGAGAAATAACTCTAGAAAGAATGAAGACACGGAGCCAAAGCAAAAACAACACCCAGTTGTGGATGTGATTGGTGATGGAAGCAAGGTCTGATGCTGTAAAGAGCAATACTGCATAGGAACCTGGAATGTTAGGTCTATGAATCAAGGCAAATTGGAAGTGGTCAAACAGGAGATGGCAAGAGTGAACGTTGGCATTCTAGGAATCAGCGAACTAAAATGGACTGGAATGGGTGAATTTAACTCAGATGATCATTATATCTACACTGTGGGCAAGAATCACTTAGAAGTAGCCATCATAGTCAACAAAAGAGTTCGAAATGCAGTACTTGGATGCAATCTCAAAAATGACAGAATGATTTCTGTTCGTTTCCAAGGCAAACCATTCAATATCACAGTAATCCAAGTCTATGCCCTGACCAGTAACGCTGAAGAAGCTGAAGTTGAATGGTTCTATGAAGACCTACAAGACCTTCTAGAACTAACACCCAAAAAAGATGTCCTTTTCATTATATGGGACTGGAATGCAAAAGTAGGAAGTCAAGAATCACCTGGAGTAACAGGGAAATTTGGCCTTGGAGTACAGAATGAAGGAGGGCAAAGGCTAATAGAATTTTGCCAAGAGAACGCACTGGTCATAGCAAACACCCTCTTCCAACAACACAAGAGAAGACTCTACACATGGACATCACCAGATGGTCAACACTGAAATCAGATTGATTATATTCTTTGCAGCCAAAGATGGAGAAGCTCTATAAAGTCAGCAAAAACAAGACTGGGAGCTGACTGTGGCTCAGATCATGAACTCCTATTTGCCAAATTCAGACGTAAATTGAAGAAAGTAGGGAAAACCACTAGACCATTCAGGTATGACCTAAATCAAATCCCTAACGATTATACAGTGGAAGTGAGAAATAGATTTAAGGGACTAGATCTGATAGACAGAGTGCCTGATGAATTATGGACGGAGGTTCGTGACATTGTACAGGAGGCAGTGATCAAGACCATCCTCAAGAAAAAGAAATGCAAAAAAGCAAAATGGCTGTCTAAGGAGGACTTACAAATAGCTGAGAAAAGAAGAGAAGCAAAAAGCAAAGGAGAAAAGGAAAGATATACCCATTTGAATGCAGAGTTCCAAAGAATAGCCAGGAGAGATAAGAAAGCCTTCCTCAGTGCTCAATGCAAAGAAATAGAGGAAAACAATAGAATGGGAAAGACTAGAGATGTCTTCAAGAAAATTAGAGATACCAAGGGAACATTTCATGCAAAGATGGGCTCAATAAAGGACAGAAATGGTATGGACCTAACAGAAGCAGAAGATATTAAGAAGAGGTGGTGAGAATACACAGAAGAACTGTACAAAAAAGGTCTTCATGACCCAGATAATCACGATGGTGTGATCACTCACCTAGAGCCAGACATCCTGTAATGTGAAGTCAAGTGGGCCTTCAGAAGCATCACTATGAACAAAGCTAGTGGAGGTGATGGAATTCCAGTTGAGCTATTTCAAATCCTAAAAGATGATACTCTGAAAGTGCCGCACTCAATATGCCAGCAAATTTGGGTGTATTTAAGGAAACCTCAATCTTCTGTGACCAGAGGGCAGACTGAGGAGAAGATTAGACTTACGACTTAACTGTAAGGGTAGCAGAACTTCAGAGAAGGTTGAATTCTCAGGCCCAGTACATCCCCCATTCCATGCTCAGTGCCCTAATAGGACATGAGTGGAGCCCTGAGATTGGGATGGGGATATCTGGGAAGATGCATTTAACACCCTGACCTTACAGATTCACCTGAACCCACCGGGTCTGCAGAAGTAGCCCACTTCTCCTTGTTGGAATATAGATCTTCCCTTTGCTCGAAGATGATGCACAGGCCTTGATAAAGCATGTGCCTTATAAAACAATTCTTCCTCTCAGAATCAACTTCCCTTCCCCTCCTGGCAACCAGATCAATAAATAGGGTCAAATCCTAGCACATCCTGACTGGAGAGGTTCTCAGCTTGCAAAGGAAGGAAAGGAATGATATGTGGAAGCTGAAGAATCTGACTAACATGTATCGGCAGGAGTTGGAAAAGCATGTCTGAGACTGGATGCTGAGGACAATGGATCAAGGGAATGAAGCATAAACTTGGAGCACTCTCCCAGGATACGGAACTTAAAACCATGGTAAGGACTCTAGGAAATGTTTCTGATACAATATTTGGGTGACTTCTGGAAGCCTGGCAAGAACAGTGGCCCACACCAAGTGAAGTAGAAACACCAGACTTCAATGGCAGATTGTGGAGGAAAGGATCAAAGGGCTCAGAGGAGCTGATGTGTTAGATAAGATACACTGCTCCAGTCTGGAATACCAACCAGCTGACTATATTCTATGGGAGGGCCCAGAGCATATACCCAAATTACAAATGAGGAATACGTTGGTGAGAGTAGCACCAGACATGTTGAGAAGCACAGTAGAGGTAAGGTCATAAATGAAATCCCAGCCCAGGTCCTGCTCACAGTGGGTACACTGGGTCCACAGATCCACCTAGTGATCACTTTCCCAGCTCACAAACACCTAATTGGAATGGACATATCTGTAGTTTTCAGAACCCCAGCATGAGTTCCTTGGCCTGTGGGGGAAGAGCTATGGTAGTTGGGAAGTCCAAATGGATGCCTCAGAAACTATTCCTGCCTTCTCTGAGCAAACCTGTAAATCAAAGACAATACTGTATCTATCCTAAGGGTGATGGTAGAAATTAGTGTCCCTCTGAAAGATCCAAAGGATGCAGGGGTGTTAGTCCCATCATGTATATGTGCTTAGTCGCTCAGTCATGTCTGATTCTTTGTGACCCCATGGACTATAGCCCACCACGCTCCTCTGTCCATGGGGATTCTCCAGGCAAGAATACTGGAGTGGGTTTCCATGCCCTCCTCCAAGGGATCTTCCCAACCCAGGGATCAAACCCAGGTCTCCTGCATTGCAGGTGGATTCTTTACTATCAGAGCCACCAGGGAAGCCCAAGAATACTGGAGTGGGTAGCCTATCCCTTCTCCAAGGGAACTTCCTGATCCAGAAATCAAACAGGGGTGTCCTGCATTGCAGGCAGATTCTCCACCAGTTGAGCTACCCGGGAAACTCAGTCCCATCATATCTCTGCTGAATTAACCAATTTGGGCCCTGAGGAGGCTGGGTGGATCCTTGAGAATGTAGACTACTGCAAGCTCAACCAAATGGTAGCACTGATTGAAGCTGCAGTACTAGTCATGCTGACATTGCTGGAGCAAATGAAGAGATCTCAGGTATGGCAGGTGGCCACTGATGTAGTGAATGCCTTTTCTATTTTGATCAGAAGATCAGAGACATTTCACTTTCATCTGGGACTGGCCACAATATATATTGATGGTCTTGCCATAGGGCTAAGTTATCTTTCTCACCCTATGTTATCATATAATCGAAGGAGAAATGGACTATCTGGACTTCCCAGGGACTATCACATTGGACTACTATATCAATTACATCATATTGATTAGGCAACGTGAACAAGAGTTGGTTAGCACACAGCCTTGATAAGACACATGCACTCCAGAGGGTGGGAGGTAAACCCTAAAAACACTCAGGGTCCTGCCATATTAGTACAGTTTCTAGGGATTTGGGGGTCCAAGGTATGCCAGAACAGCCCCTCCAAATCATAGGGCAAAGCATCGCATCACACGCCTCCCACTGTGATGAATAAAAACACAACAGATGGGAAGAGTCCTCAGGTTCTGGAGGCAGCATATTCCACACCTGGAAATACTGTTCTGATCCATATTTCAGGTGACATCTAAGGCTGCTAGCCCTGAACAGGTCCAGGCTGTGGTGCAAGCAGTCCTGCCACTCAGGGTATATGATCCAGCAGATCCTATGATACTGCATAGTGGGGGAAAATGCAATGTGGAGCTTACAGGATGCCTGAGTGGGAGGCCCCTGGGGTTCTGGACCAAGGCCACGCCATCTGCAGCAGAGAATTACACAGCTTTTGAGAAACAAATCCTGGTACAGTACTGGACCCTGAGTGAGACAGAATGCTTGACCACAGGTACCAAGGAACCACGTATCCTGGTGCCTGTTATGAGCTAGGTCATGCCAGGCCCACCAAGTAATGAAGTCAGATAAGCCCAGCAGCCAGGATTGATCCCAGACAGGACCAAGCAAGCTGTCTGAGCAAGTAACCCGGATGCCTGTGTCATCCACACTGTTGTGTTAGTGCCTCCCTCAGCTCACTAAGAGAACTCCTTAGAACCAGCAGATGAAGGGAGAAAAATCTTAAGCTTGGTTCACAAATGGGTTGGCTTGGTATGTGGCTGGAATGGACAAAAATGAACAGGGGTGATCCTATAGTCCCATTCAGAGTGACCTTGAAAAACAGTGGTAAAACTCCCAAGGGGCAGAGCTTTGAGCTATGCACCTGGTCATCTATTTTGTTGGGAAATAGAAGCAACCCAAGATTCGAATACATATTCACTGTTGGGCAGTGGTAAATGGCTTGGCTGATTAGGCAGAGGCCTTGAAGGAACAATATTGGAAGATCAGGAAAAGGAGGTCTGGGACAGCGAAATGTGGGTGGACAAATGGGATTGGAGATGAAACAGAGTGAAGATCTTTGTATTGTGTGTTAACACCCACCAGATAGCATCCACCCTGAAAGTGGCACTAAGCAACCAGGTAGAATGACTCAGCCAAATGATGTCAGCCAGTTTCTAGAATCAGCCGCCCCAGTGCTGGCAGATGGGCACACATATGAAGTGGCAAGGGTAACAGAGATGGAGGCTGAGTGTGGGGCCTATAGCATCATTGCTGAATGTCCAACCTGTCAGCATCAGAGACCAATATTGGGTCCCCAACGCAGCACCATCCCTTAGGAAGGCAACCAGCCATTCTGTGGTGAGCTGACTACACTGGGCTCCTACTCTGGAAAAAGTAATGATTCATTTTGACTGGAATATTCTATATATGAGTTTGCTTTTCCTGACTACAGGACCTTAGCCAGCATCACTGTCCAAGGGCTTACATAATATTTGATCCACCAGTATGGCATCCCACATAACAGTGAAATAAACTGAAGGACACACTTTACAGCAAAGGAGGTGTAAAGGTAAGCCCACAACCCTGAAATCAACTCACATTTTATACAGATGACATTCTATACCACACCATGCAGAAGCTGCTAGTCAGACAGAGTGATGGAACGAATTGGCATAGCCACAGCTAAGATTTCAGTTTGGAGGTGATACTGTGCAAGAATGGGGTACCATCCTCCAAAACACAGTATACACCCTAAATCAATGAACAGTGTTTGGGCTGTGTTCCTTACAGGTAGAATACACTGGTTTGGGAACTCAGAGGTGAAAGTAAGAGTGGCCTAGCTTACCATCAGTCCCCCGGACCCACTTTTGGAATGTATGTTTCCTGTTCCCTCAGGGCTCTGCCAGGTTAAAGGTCCTGGTTTTCCAAGGGGGAACACTGCTACCAGGGGACACAGCAAGAACCCTATTACATTATAAGCTTTAACTGTTACATGGACACTTCAGGTTTCACAAGGCAATGGGTAAGAAGATGAGTCTGTCTCAGCAGGGGCATGGACCCTGATCATCAGGAGGATATAGTTGCTGTTGTCTAGTTGCTAAGTCGTGCCTGACACTTTGCGACCCCATGGACTGTAGCCCGCCAGGTTCCTCTGTCCATGGGATTTCCCAGGCAAGAATACTGGTGTGGGTTGCCATTTCCTTCTCCAGGGGATCTTCCTGACCCAGGGATTGAACCTAAGTCTCCTGCATTAGCGGGTGGATTCTTTACCATTGAGCCACCAGGGAAGCCCAGGAGTAGATAGGGCTGCCATTAAACAATGGGGGCAAGGAGGAATATATTTGGCCCCAAGGCTATCTGCTTTGACATCTTGTTGGCATTTCTTGTTCAACATTGAAGGCAAATGGATAAGTACAGCAGTCATAGCCTGAGCAGATGGGGACCAGGAGTTCAGGGATCCCTTAAGGATAAGGGAATGGATCACTCACCAGGTAAGCCACTGTGACCAAGAGAGGTGCTAGCTGAGGGTGAGGGGAATCTAGATTGTATAGTACAGGAAGGAAACAATGTATCATTTATTTATGCCACATTTATCAAACTACAGTGGAGGCTGTAGTTTGTCCCACTAACTGGGCTCTTTCAAGTGCCCCCCAGAAAACAAGACCAATTAGAATCCTAGAAACGCTGTTCCCAGATGGAATGAACTTCTGAAAAGCAAGTCAATCTGAGAAGTCCTGGGGGTTGCCTATGTGCTCTACTCAGATCTTCAAGCCCCTCCTTCTGGTCATAACTGTCCTCCAGCTTCTGGGAATATCTGCTGCTGAGGGCTCACAGTGCTGTCCATCACTGGGAACTGCCCCCTACAGCAGGGACTCACCTTCTGCAAAATTATGCCTCCTCCCAGAGGGCAACTTGCAGTCACTGACTGACTAATGCAAGACTAGAAAAGCCTGGCCACCCCATCTCAATTGGGACAACTCTGAAGGGTCATCCCAGCTCCAGAGCTCCCCAGGTGATTGGCTGGAGCAATTGCTGCACAGCATCACAGCTGCTCAACCTTTCCATCTGCCAAGTCCTGCTTCCCCCACTACTCCTCTGCAACACACATTGTTCCCAAGAGCTCTCCCTGATCAATCTGCACACAAATCTCAGAGTCTGCATCCAGGGAAGTCTAAGAAAAGAAGCCACAATAAGAACGTTCTATATGTGCTCTTGCCTGGAAAATCCCATGGACGGAGGAGCCTGGTAGGCTGCGGTCCATGGGGTTGCTAAAAGTTGGACACGACTGAGTGACTTCACTTTCACTTTTCACTTTCATGCATTGGAGAAGGAAATGGCAACCCACTCCAGTGTTCTTGCCTGGAGAACCCCAGGGACGGGGAAGCCTGGTGGGCTGCTGTCTATGGGGTCACACAGAGTCGGATACGACTGAAGTGACTTAGCAGATATATTTAATATATATTATATAAGACACACATACAGAAAATTTAATATAGGATGTCTTATATAACATATTGCATGTTATGTATTATGTGTTGCAGTATCTAGAATGTATATAAATATGCATATAGTAGAATGAAAGTTTCAGTAAATAATTACCTTTAATATGTACAATGGGGTCATATTTCCTATTCTATTTCATTTCATGAAAAGAAACATATACATATATATGTATGTGATACTATAAACCCACTGTATAACAAATATATTACAGAATACATGTAATATGTATGGTACACATTAATGATTATATTTCTTATTGGAGTAAGTTTCACTAAATAATAATTCCACTTACTATGTGCAATGTACTCTCATTTTTTATTTTCATGTATCAATATTATCATTTATCATAGTTTTATTTTCATTTCATGGAGAAAATGAAACACTGGTCACAAGCCAAGAGGTGACCTACAGCTGGAAAAACACTGGACTAAATGATCTGTAAAAAGAGGTGATGAGTCTCAACTCTGAGTTTGCAGCTTCAAAGCACACAGGACTCAAGACCCAGGAAAGAATGAGAGTGGTGAGGTTTGGTGGGGAAGGCACCAGACTGTACTTAGGTGTACAACCCCATTACAGAGTTTGCACGATTCCTTTTATTCCAGGCTGAGATCCCTAAGCTTGTGTGGTTCTGAATGTCTGCAAGTTGGTGATGCAGTCTCTGTTCCTCACACTAAACCTGATGTACACAGGCTCCCTCCCTTTGCCCATCCCACCCCATCTATACCAGACACTAAATAAATAGTTGCTAGGTTGACTGGAAGAAAAGACTGAAGCGACTGCTGGGATAAAGGAAGGTTTTCGGGATACAGAAGTGGGAGGGAAGAATAGTTCACAGAATTCAGCAGGTGCTCAGTAAGTGCTTGCTAGACAAATTAGAAGAAACAGTGTAAAATACAGGAGTTGTGATTATGGTAGGGGAAGGGTCTTGACAGTGGTCTGTAGATAATTAATAAATGCTTAATGGAATGAAGGAAAAGGCAGCAGCAAAGGACCTGCCTGGAGGGTTGGAGTGAAGAAGGGTAGGTCGAAAGGAGGGGGGTTACTAAAATATTCCAGTGGATCTTTCCAAACCAGGGATCAGAACCACATCTCTTGCGTCTCCTGCATTGGCTGCAGATTCTTTACCACTAGCGCCACCTGGGAAGCCCCCAAGGTACAGCAAGGACTTCAATAAGGTTTGTTGACTTCAATAGAGCAAATTTAGCCAGGAAGATGGCATCTGTGTGAGTGGGTGTTGGTGAAGGAATTAAAACACGTGTTCAATAAATGCTTTATGGATTGAAGGAGAAGAGAGTGGAGGAGTCTGCTGCAGGGATGGGAATGTTGTTGTTTGAACAGAACACAGCAAGAGAGTGATAAATCCTTTTTGGATTAATTGGGGGGAAAGAGCAGTGGGGAAGATGGCTACTATGTGGGAGAGGGTTCCTAGCCAGAATGCAGTAGGTACACATCGTGAGTTTTTGAGATTGTGTCATGTGAAAGGCAGGATGGAGATTGTTGAAGGAGGAATTAGGGCTACAGGAGGGGGAGAAAAGGCACTGACTATGGGTTCTCAGTAGTATAAAATAAGTGCTCATTAAAAGATTGTTGGGGTTGAGTGGAGGAGAAGGTATGAAAAACCCAAGGTGGTTGGGATTAGAAGGAAAAGGAACTGAAGGAGGCTTCTTCCTAGTGTATTGTAGTGCATAATAAATGCCTCCCATAGTTTAACACATGGAAAGTATGCAACAACTATCTGTAGAATGAATAAATGGCTCTGAATAGAGAGAAAGCCTGCTGGGTAAGGGCTCCTGGCAGAGGAGAGGTAATTAACCAGTAAAGAGCTGGTAATCAATATATTTAGGCTGAAGGGGACCCCTGGAGAGAGAGCTCTTGAGACAAGGGCAGGAACTTCCAAGCTTGGAAAGGGGAAGTTGAGAATGGCTCTTAAGTAGTAACTGCTCAGTTAAGTGTTTATTGGCTTAAATAGAAAAAAAAATCCTTTTGGGGTCTTAAGATTGGGAGAGGGAATCCTAGGGAGACTGAAGAGAGTGAGAAAAGGTAACCCTTCTAAATTTGGTTCTAGATTTATCGAAGGAAAGGACTCTGTGGAGATGTTGTATGACTGGCATAGGTTATCCTAACAGTAAAGAAGGGGAATCTACTTCCTACACACAACAGGTACTGCAAATGTGCTCATGCACCCACTGGAAGAAAAGCACTTTGGGGAGGAGGTGTGAATATAGAGCACACAGGAAGCACTACACAAATGCTCACAGGAGCCGCTGGAGGAAAATGCCTTTGGGGGAAGGTGATCTAGAATCGAGCACCTGGCAGACAATGACCAAATGCTCACTTCATCTGTTAAAAGAAAAGGTCTTTGGGGAGGATGGGAGGGGGGAGGCTATGGAAGAGCATATCACCACTGGATCCACTGGAGGAAAAGTCTTTGGGGGAAGGGAAATGGGGATACAGTAACTTGATTTATGTAAGCTTGATTCTCCATCCTTGGGAAGAAAGGCTTTTATGAAGAAGGCACAGAATCAGCACACAGTGGGTACTCCACAAATGCTCCAAGAGTGATTTTTTAAAGAGGTATTTGGAAAGACAGATTGAGATGCTCCACACAGTAAGTGCAGATATATGATCACTGTATTAATTGGAGGCAAAGGTCTTTATGGACAAGATCTGAGGTTGAGTCATGCAGATGGTGCTCAATATATACAGACTGAAGCCACTGGAGGAAAAGGTCTGGGGTGACATAAACAGTGGGCACTCAATAAATGCTTGCTGAATACACTGAAGGAAAGAGCCTTTAGAGAAGGCTCACACCTTTAGATCAGGCAGTTGATAAAGACTAGCTGGGTCCACCAAAGGAAAGATCGTTGAAGAAGTAGTTGAGAATAGGCGGTAAGGGAGGCACTCAAATGAATGCCTTCTAGATCCGTCTGCTGTAGGAAAAGGATTTAGAGCAGAGTGTGAAGATAAGCCTCACACAGTAGGTTTAAAAACGCTCATAGAACTCATTTAAGGAAAATATGTTTGAGGAAAGGGCTTGGGGATGGGGCATACACCAGGCACTTAATAAATGCTTCTTAGATCCTTTGGAGAAATAAGCCCTTAGGGGGACTGAATTGGGGCACACAGAAGGCATTCAATAAAAACTCACAGGATCCATTAAAGGCAACGCTATTGGCAAGAAGCTGGGGTGGGATACACAGCAGGCATTCAATCAATGTTCAGTGAATAGTTTAAAAGGTTTTTGAGGTGAGGGCTGGGGTGGGGCACATAGTGCACTCTGGATACATGCTCACGAGATCAGAGAAGGCCTTAGGGCAAGGACTGAGGAGGACAAAACACATATCAAGCTCCCAACGAATGTTCACAAAATTCATGTAAGCCAAACGCCTTGAGGAAGGATTCCCCACTGAGGCACACTGCTGGTACTTGATAAATGCTCACAAGATCCATTAGAGGACAAGACCTTTGGGGCACGGGTTGCGGGGTGCAGGGCACATCAGACTCTTGAATGCTCACAGGATATACTGAAGTCAGGCTTGTGGGATGGAGGCAGACAGCAGGCGCCCCATAACTGTTCCCTGTATGGATCAAGAAGGCTTGGGTGAGGGCAGCGGGGAGGCAAGCGCGGGGCACACAGGAAGCACTTCGCATAATAATTTAAAGGAAGATGGTTTGGGTGAGGCGGGCAGACAGAGGGCAAACAAGCGGCGCTCAATAATTGCTCATCATGGGATGATCTGGGGACCCAGAACCGCGGGGGTACGTCCGCAGCAGTGGCTTACCAGTCGGTGTGGGGCTCGTCGATTACCAGCAGCACCCTGGCGGCAGCGCCCCCACGGCCTGCGCCCCCAGAGCCGCCGCCCACCTGCTCGCTGAAGGTGGCGGCCGCCGCCGCCGTGGTCTGCTTGACCGCATTGGACAGCGACGAGAAGAAGCCACCGCCCCCCGAGGACCCGGGGCTAGGGGCAGCCGGAGAGGCCACGGGGGCGGCCGAAGAGGCCCTCTCGGCAGTGGCGGTCGCAGGACCGGTCGTGGCCCCGGGACTGGGGGCAGCGGGCGGCGGTGGGGGCGGCTGCGGGCGCTGCAGGTCTGTCATGTACCCATTTGGCAGATTGGCCATGAAGTTGCTGTCCGACAGGCGGCGCCGCAGGTAGTTCATGGCTGCGGCGCGGGGCAGGGGGTCTTAGGAGCAGTCTGGTCAGGAGCCGCGGGGGCGGACCGCGAGGGGCCCAGGAGCACCGCTGCGCTCTCAGGCACGACACGACTCTTCCGCTGCCCGCTGCAGACTGAGGCAGCGCTGAGTCGCCGCCGCCGCCGCAGCGCGGTTGGTCGCGCCCGTGACCCCCTATTTCGCGCCCCGTGTGGTGCAGCCCGGCTGGGCCGGCGGCGGCGCGGACGCGACCAAGGCGACTGCGAAGGGGAGTTTGCGGAGGAGCGGCGAGTGACGTCAGCGCGCCTTCAGTGCTGGGGCGGCGGTGGCGCGCGCCGGCAGGCGGGGGCGAAGGAGCTGTCCGCGGTGCTGAAGGCATAAGTGCGCAAGCGCCACGCCGCATCCTGTCTCCCCTCCCCCGCCTCCAATTGGGGGTGCGCAATTTGGGGATGGGGGCGGGGTGGGAGCCTGTCCGGAGGGTCGGGTGGGTGCATCAGGCAAACCTCCCACCCTGTCTGATCCTGGTCTTCACATGCACTCGCACCCACACCTAGGACCCTCTGCAGATACTAGGTTTCCAGTGTTGATATTCACCACAGGAGGCATTTGGGGGGTGGGAATGGAGTTATACTCGGAGACTCAAAAGTAGAGAAATAACCCCTTCACAGCGAGAGTTGAGGGTCACACGCAGTACTCTGCAAGATCAGTTTCCCACATCCACATAGGCTTAGCTAGGCAGAGAGATGGATGAGGGGGTGGTGTAGACAGCATCAGACAGGCGGAGGTGGACACTTGGGCAGAATGTACACCCTTGCCCAGGGTTGGGGGGCGTCCTGGAGGCACACTGGGAATGACACGTACGTGGAGATACATATAGAAATACACAAAAGTAGGGAAACATACGGAGGCATGTACAGAGGACACACCGATCTAAGTATCTATACTGACACAAACAAGCCCAGGGTAATACTCATGGGCATACATGCATACATGCACATGAATATGCCTACACACACACACAGAAGCACCACACGGACACACAGAGACCTAGGCAGATTTGGAGTCTTTTCTGCCTGAAGGACTTTCAAATGAATCATCCACTTATTCATTTCTACATTCTCCATTTATTAAATCTTTGGCGTGTTCAAACAAGGTCATGGTGTGAGGTCTGGAGTCAGAGTGCCTGGGTTCAAACTGGGCCTCCACTATACTCTTGGGAAAGTGACTTAACATCTCTGAAACTCAGCTTCCTCACCTATAAAAACAATTACCTGACCAACTCTAAAAGATAGGGGTGGGGGAGTGCTGTGACTTCTGCCAGAAGTGTCCTTTCTTTCTCTCAAGGATCACTTTTGGCCAAGGTCTCCAGGAAGTCCCCTCTCCCCTTAGGCTCCTACTGTCCATCGTCTCTGCTCCCTCCTCCATACCAGCCGGCTTTAGTCCACCTGCAGGCTTTTGCTTTGGCCATTCCTTCTCTCTCTCTCTCATGGATGCCCTTTGGCATCCCACATTCCAGTGTTCCCCAGATGGGGAACTGCACACAAATTGGGTATTTCCCAACATTGCGAAGTATGTGCTCCCCAGTTTTTGCTCAGTAATGGAAGCAAACAAGTTCTGCTGGGTCTGTGGCGCCCTCTCTGAGGGACAGGAGCAGCTGCAGGTCTACAGACCTTTTTGGCTACTCTAGGAGTAAAAAGTCAGGCTCCTTAGGAGCCTGTATCTAGACTGCCCCTTCCCAGTGGCCCCGTTGCCAGGTTTATAGTACCATGCCCCTCAGTGTCATCCCCTTTCTCCAGGTGGCTCATTTCCCAGAAATTAATTTTTTGTAGAAGAATGAAGAGTTTCCCACCCCCACCCCCAAGGAGTATCTCAACTCCCTGTGCAGAGGTCTCAACTCCTTCTCTGCACTAGCTTCATCTTCTCCAGTAGGAAGGAACATACAGAAGGGGCTCCAAGAATGTTTTTCTTTGTTGTGCATTGGTGAGCAATGACTCTGAAACACACACCCTTGACATATGTTCGTAATCAGTATTGTACCCATGTTTATGGGCTTCCCAGGTGGTTCAGTGGTAAACAATCTGCCTGCCAATGCAGGAGCTGCAGGAGACACGGGTTTGGTCCCTGGGTCAGGAAGATCCCCTGGAGGAGGAAATGGCAACCCACTCCAGTATTCTTGCCAGGATAATCCCATGGACAGAAGAGCCTGGCGGGCAATAGTCCAAGGGGTCCCAAAGAGTCAGACACAACTGAGCACACATGCACCCATGTTTATAACTCACAATACATATCCATGCCACCTGTGTATGTGTGTATGAGTATGTGCACACATATACCCCCACACCCATATAACTCACACATTGTTATGGTGCACACAGTTGTAACTTCACATGCACTCCACACACACTCAATACATCCTTAATTCTTGCACAGACCCTATAGGTCTTCCTATCACACATACACAAAGATATGTGCCTCATAATATACACATACAGCCAAATTTCCACTTTCTTATAGACCTATAACTTTCTCATACCCTGCAGTAGCAACCAGACTCCCTCACTTAGGCTCATTCCTCTTAGGATAACTAATATGCATTGATTTCATCTTTACCCCTACCCATCAATTGATCCATTTTACACAAGAGAAAATTGACCCAGAGAAGTGAGCAGCCTGACAGACTCTTGAGTGTCACAAATCTCCCATCTAAAGCCTCCCACACAGAGGCGCCCCTCCACTCACAGGACAAACTCCTAAACTCTGCTCCTGGCATGGTGTTTCCCAAATGTCTAGCCCATTACCTTTCTATGCCTGTTCCCTCCTGGGTAAAATGCAGATAATAATATTGACCTCATATGTTCATTGTGGGTTAAATGAATTCATGCTATGGAAAGTCTTAAAACACTATCAGGCACACATCCTTCCTCCCTTCACTGGGGAAATACGTATCGCTCTGACTCTTCTACCCCATTTCCCATGATATCCAATGCTATTGTTAGTATTCAGTAAGCGTTGATAAATGTTAAATAAATGTTCGAATGAAAGGATCTCCCATTCTGGTCTGTTCCCTCACTCAGATGTCCTCTCTACCAGCCTTCCTTCACCCGAAGCCCAGACTTAGCTCTAGTATACAGTAGATGCTAATAAGTGTTGAATAAACGAACGAACGCTAAAGAAATGTGTCTGAGTATCTTGGGGGCTCCTCCTGGCAGATGCTGACTATAGCTTCTCTTTGCTCCTGTCCCAGTTCAGAGCCCCTCGTAGGCACTTCCTCGGTCCCCCCGCCCCCGCCCCCCGCCTCGCGGAACTATTTGTCGTCGCTAATTGT
This sequence comes from Cervus canadensis, assembly GCF_019320065.1. Taxonomy (NCBI): domain Eukaryota; kingdom Metazoa; phylum Chordata; class Mammalia; order Artiodactyla; family Cervidae; genus Cervus; species Cervus canadensis. The sequence continues at coordinate 50,160,216 of NC_057419.1, forward strand.
GGTGTTGGAGCTGGGCTGTTGGGAGTGGGTGAGTGCAGATGTTCGCTCTGCGGGGGCCCCAACCCCAGCCACGCCTCTTCGCCGGATTGACGTGGAATCTGACAGCTGAGGGAGCTTTAGGAGGAGAAGAAAAACAAGCACGCCAGCCAGTCAGAAAGTGCCTGCCAGGGCATATAGCCAATCGGAAAGCTCGTAATCAGAGCTCTGCAGAGGGACGTGCTGGGTGCCCTGGGGCACTGACAGAGAAGGGGACAGACATCGAGGCTACTGCAGGGATGGGTACTCGGATATGCGCCTTCACTTCTGTCACACCGTGGCCACAGTGGAAAATACTGTTTTCCACCACAGGCCACTGCGACTTTGCCTGTGCTGCGCTCTTTGGCCTAGAAGATGCTATGGTCCCACTCCTCGGGAAGAGGCTGGTTTATTGAAGTCTGAGAAGTCAGGGGGTCAGAGTGGAAGAGAGAGACGTAAGAATTCTCATCCTCAGGGTTCTTTGCAGGGAGGCACGTGTAGACATGGCCGTTTCTCCTCCACCATCATCTTCTGCCCCTGCAGCACATCGCACTGTACAAACGGTTTCCCCCAGAAGGTCACATTCTTCTCACCCTGACCTTCGACCATGGTAACGGTGGGCCTGGTGTGTTAGTGGGGGTGGGGATGAAGAGGGAAAGCTCAGGGAAGGCAAGAATACATTCAAAAAACTCTTACTGAGTGGATACTATATTTTTTTTTAGCTGGGAGATACTGGGCAATTTAGCTCCTCTGTGCCTCAGTTTTCCTCATCTGAAGAATGGGAATAATAATACTCCCCTCACTGGGCTGAGTGAGGATAAATGAGTTGATTCAGGTAAAGTGCTCAGAGTTATGTCTGGTACACAGTAAGTGCTCAATAAATGTTGGTAATTATCGATATGAGCTACCATCTCGTACCTTTAAAACCTTTTCTTTCTTTCCCCACTGCCCACTGGAAAGAACCCAAATGCCTTGCCTTGGCATTCAAAGCCTTGTTGTTGGGCCCAAATCTCTGCCCCCAGGTCAATCTCTAGTTCTTTCTTCCACTTTATTTAGACTAAGCCCCATGTTCAAAATGGTCTTTGCCTGGGTTATTTCTTCCACTAGGCAAACCCTCCATTCACTCCCATCCCAATTCTCTCAATCAGTCCTTTCTCCATTCATTCCCTCCCTCTGTCAAGTCCTTCATGCCTCCATTCAACACCCTAACTCTTCTTCCAGACCCACTCTAAACCCCACACCTGGTGCCCAGGTGGCAGACCTTCCACGAGTTGGGAAGAGGTCACTTAACCTAGTAGTTTGATGTTTGTGGAAATAAGGAAAGGATAAGTGTTTTAACCCTCTCCAACACCTGGGCCACCCTGGCCATCTGGAAACATTTCAGGCAGCTGATTACCTGTGTCCAGGACTCTGCTCACACAGTTTTGATGGTGGGAAAGTGTTTCCCAACCCCTTCCTGCCAGGGGAGGCCCAATCAGCTTCCTGGACCCAGACCCAACATGCCAACCATTCTCCAGATGTCTTCTGTCAGGGTGGAGTGGGCCTGGATCCCTTAGGGGAACCTATGGGACCTGGGTTCTGTGTGTTTGCAACTGTTGCCAAAAAGGCCTTAGAACGTCTTGGGGCACAGGTGACAGAGGGAATGAGAGGGTGAATGGAGGCATGAGTGACTGAATGGGCAAATCAAAGCTTGGGTAACTGAGGGAGCAGAGCATATGGACACAGGAAGGACAGAGTGAATGGGAGAATGGCTGAGTAACTGAAGCAGCGACTGAAGGGCACAGATGTTACTGATTCTCCCCTCAACATCCTCTTTCTCAGCTTCTTTAGTTTCTTCCCTCTTCCTACAACTGGGAGATGGCACTCAGCCAGGCAGGCACCTTGGACCCAGTGACAGAAGCCTGTTTATGGGCGACCAACCCTCCTGCCTTATCTGCTGACATATCACTATCATAACCCCCTCCAAGGCACAATGCCCCCTCACTCACGAGAACTTGGGGAGAGGGGCCTGGCAGAGGCGCTGGCGGGTGCGGATGGGGTTGGGTCCACATGGGGGTATGCACAGCCCCCAGGTACTCCACTCCGACCAGGAGCCTTTCCCTGCAAAGAGGGGAGAGGTTCCTGAGGTAGAATTAGAGGTCTTGGTTGGGGGGGGGGTTGTGAGAGAGAGGCTGCAGGGACATGGGGTCCGCAGCAGAGAGTCAGAAAGCCCCTGTCCCTGCACGGGCTGCCCCACCCTCGAAGCATGGTCCCTGGAGGCACTCACAGGAGCAGCGCTGGATGTTGTAGCAGTGCCGGATATCCTGCAGTTTCCCAACACATCGCTGTCCGTCAAATTTGCGGCCCTTGCAGACCCTGGAGCGTGTCTGCTGGCCTGGGATCTCCTGGCAGCTGATGTGTTTAATGTTTGGGCGGATGCAGTTGCTCCACTCCCCCCAGAGCCCCCACTGTCCATTCACTGCAGAGACAGGGGCAGCTGGGCTTGCACCAAAGAAGGGAGTCAGTGAGAGGGTTCAGAGGAAGGAATGGGGCTGAGGAAGAGAGTGGGAAGGATTGGATGTGGGAAAGGGGGATCAGACATGGAATCAAGGCGCTGGGGCCAGGAATGGAGGGATTAGAGGCAGGAACAAGGCATTAACAGCAGGAATTGGGCAGCAGAGGCAGGGGGGCCTTAGGCATGGAAATGGGGCATCTTGGGGTGCTGACCAGGGCAGTGCACGGACGTGTTGCAGACATGCGTCCGGGTGGCATCACCGACACAGAAGGGGCCCCCATGCTGGGGCAGAGGGTGATCACATGTCCGTTTTTCCTGGATCTGACCCAGGCCACAGGTCACAGGGCAGGGGCTCACAGCACCCCATGGCCCCCAACCACCAGCCACTGTTGGGAGGACAGAAGTGAGAAGAAAGGCCACCTCAATCTCCCTGACTCAGCCCCTAGACCCATGAGGCAGACTGCTCCCAAATGAAAAGCTCCATGGTCACATGGTCTCAGATCTCTGTCCCTTGAAATGTCACAGCAATCTCCATCTAAGTTAAGAGCAGAGGTCTCATACCCCAATACCTGGGCAAGGTGGCAGGCCGGTGCAGGCCCGCTGCTCATAGGCTGACCCTGGGCAGGGATTCCCAGGAGGCTGTGTGGAGGGCTCAGGTGCAGAGCATGTGCGGCTTCGTCTCTCCACAGCTGCACTGGGTCCACTGTGGCAGGTGCCTGAGCACGGGCCCCAGGGGCCCCAAGCAGCCCAGGCCCCGTGTGCTGTGATGGGGTGGGGGTGAGGAGATACCAAGTGTGGTCATGCATGTTGAAGTCTTCACACCATGGAAGTTCCCTGCTGTAACCCCCAGACCCACCCTGGGTGCCTGCATCATTGCCCAGTGGTTGCCCTCACTCACTGGGGCAGACTTGTTTGGTGTCACAGGCCTCTGACTCCTGTGCCTCTCCTATGCAGTGGCCCCCACACTTGGGGGTGGGGCGATTACATGCTCGACGACGAATCTGGGCCCCTCTAGAGCAGGTGACAGAGCAAGCTGCCCAGGGTCCCCAATCGGACCAGCCACCCATCTCTGTGGAAGAGAAAAGAAGGGATAAGATGGAGGTGGTGGTATTATTCAGGGGTCCAGGCTTGCTCATGTACCCCACATCAGCTTATCCTATCCCCAGTTTCTGCCATACCTGGCCTACCATCATTGCTCATCTGGACTACTGCAGTAGCCTTCACACTGGTCCCTTTGCTTTGCTACTCAGCACATACAGTTTGTCTTCCTGACAGCAAAAGGGATCTGTCACAACCCAAATTAGATCACGTTTTTCTGCCGTCACTGCATCACTCAGAATAAAAGCTGACATCCTCACCATGACCTACAGGGGTCAGTCCCCCTCTGACCTCATCTCTCATCACTCTACTCCAACCACACTGGCCTCCTCCTTGACACCTCACAAATATCAAGCACAGTCCCACCCTCAGGGCTTTTGCCCTGACTGTTCCCAGTGCCAGGTAACTGACAGTGCTCGCCCGCCTTGCTGATCCTCCTCACCAGGACAGCATGGCTTGTCCTCACAGGCCTGTAGCTGCCACTGGAGAGTTCCAGGCTCCACCTTCTCGGGGGAGCATTGCTCACCCCAGCCTATGCAGTGCCGGTGCCGCAGCTGGGAGCCCTCAGTGCAGGTCACTGAGCAGGGGGACCATGCGGACCACGGTGACCATTGTGGCAGCCTGTAGGGAGAAGCACACATCCCACCCTGGCACACTCGGGCAAGGATGGTATATGGGACCACAGAGTGTGTGTAGGCACAGGCAGGAGTGTGGGATAAATGTATGCAGAACAGAATGATGGGAGTACCTACCTCTTAGTGATGTTGGGGGATTGAACGGGAAGAGGTGAACACACAGTAAACACTTATCATTTACCTTCATGATCAGGAATCTGGAGTTACCCTTTGAAGTCTCCCAAGGACAGTGCCAGGCACGCAGTAAACAAGGATAAGGACTAGGGGCCCAGAACTGCTGTCAAAAGCCCACCAGGCCACAACTATGCATGGTAGCAGGCAAACAGGAAGTGCTTAATAAATAGGAGCCATCATCCCAATGAGCTCAGAACCCCACCTCCACTATGGCATAATGCTAAACAGATAAGACCTGTTGACAACAGGGGGCCGAGAGCTGCCTTCAAAAATCCCCAAGCTACACACCCCTGTAGCTGTGTGTATTTGGTGTATACACAGTGTATCTGGGATATATAGTAAGCAGTTAGAAAATATGTCTGACATACAGAAAGGGCTCAATATATGTCAGCGGACATTACGATTAAGAGACTAGAGCTACCCTCAAAAATCCTCTAGCTACCCCCAACATCTGCAATGAATTGGGATGCTGGAAGTACTCAATGAATGTGAAGTGTCATTATAATTTGGGGTCTGGAGTTGCCCTCAAAATTGCCCAAACACTCCCCGTCCTGCAATGTGTCTATACAGTATAAACACTCCATATGAGATGTCATCACCATTTGAGGGCTTGAGCTACCCTCAGAAATAGTCAAGCAGCAACCCACCCACAATGCTTCTGGTATGCAAGAAGTGCTCAACATGTGTAAGCCATCTTGGTTCTCAACCAGGGGTGACTTTCACCTGTCTGGAGACATTTGAGTTGCTGCAGATTGCTACTGATAACTAGTGGGAGGCCAGTGATGTGATAACACATTCTGCCCTGCACAGGTCAGCCCCCCACAACAAATAATTTTCTGGCCCCTAAGTGTCAACAGAGCTGAGGCTGAGAGACCTGGAGCTACAGTTGTGATCAGGGCCTTGGAACCATGCTGGAGAATCTCAGAGAAGGCAAGAGCCCAAGTTCTGTGTTGCCCTGCGTACAGTCCTTTTTGCCTCCCGCAAACCCCAGGCTCCCTCTGACCTGCATGCCATACAGAGCTTGCTGCCAGGCTTCTGGAAGGCATAGGCAGCATTGAGACAGCAGTCTTCCACTCTGACCCCTCCCCCAAGGAAGTCCTTGCACTTGCCCGTAGATTCCTCATACTGGGCGAAGCACTGTACAGAGTCTGAGCCTGTAACAGAGTGGGGGAGCATGGTCAGGGTTGTGAGGGGCCCAGGCACCCCTGGGGGCCAACCAGGCCCCCACCCACTCACCTGTGGCTGGCAAGGTGAGCAGCAGCAGTGGCAGCAGCAGCAGTAGGGCCTGCGATTGGGCGGGCATGTTGAGCACTGTACCTCTGCAGCCCTGCCAGGGAGGAGGCCTGGCTTTATATGGGCTGACCTGCTCCCAGAGTTAGTGGAAAAGAGGAACCAGGGCCAGGAGGAACTAGGAGGGCGAAGGGCAGTGTGGGAGGGGAGGCGTGGGGGGAGGAGAGGGTACTGTGCTGGTCTCTTCAGCTCCAAACTCTCCTGGCCACCTCTGGCCCTGAGCTTCCTCCTCTCCTCTCCCCTCCCTACTTCCTGCCTCACGCCTGTGAGGTCCTGTTGTGTTTGTCACCATATCCCCCAGCACCCCAGGCCCCGCCCAGCAACCCATGGGCACTCAATCAGTGCACCTTGGACAAGTTCTTACTGAGGGAGAAATTGAGCCTGGAAGTTGGAAGATAGAACTTCCTCACTGTGTGACCTTGAGCAAGTCACTTGAACCCCTCTGAGCCTGCTTCCCCACCTATAAAAAGCATGCCCTCTACCACAACGACAGGGCCAACCCCATGGGGGTGCCGAACATTAGTAAAGTGAGTGCAGCATGCTCAGCGTGCCCTGCCTCATGGGGTGGAGCGGGCATCGAGGTAATTGCTTCATCCTCCATCCTGCCTTCACCACCAACCTCCTCTTTCCTGAAAGTGAAGTTCTTCGTGGTCAGCAATGTGGAGGGGAGGTCAGCACAAAGGAAGTGAGAAGGGGAAGTGGCAAGAGTGCGGGGAGAATTCAGGACTGAATCGGTGCTATCCACTGCCCCAGGGGGCAGCTGGGGGTACCTTCAGGTCCCAAGGAGGGGGTGGGTGGCTTGGCCATGTTCCACTGACTATCTTGGATGGGTAATAAGTGCCCCCCTCCCCACCCCATACACAGCCTACATAATAGGGCATTTTGAGCAGATCTGGATCAACTAAAGTAATACCTTTTAAGGTATTTAAAAGTCCTTAGCCTAGTGCCTGGCATACAGCAGGTAAGGTTTGTTAAATACATTGATTCGACATGTATTGAGCAACTACTGGGTGCCAAGTGCTGTTCTGGGCATTGGATGGAGCAGACAAGAAGAAGCCCCAAATGCTAGCCCTTAAGGGACTTTTGTTCTAAGAGAGGCAGACAAGGTCACCTCCCTCACAGAAGGGTATCTGTCACTCTCTAGCCCAGAGGCTCTCAAATCTAACTGGCATCAGAATCATCTGGAAGGTTGGTTAAATCCAGATTGCCAGGCCCCACCCTAGTTTCTGGTCCTATAGGTTTGAGGTGGGGCTCAAGAAGGTGAATTTCTAATAAGCCCCAGCTGACACTGATGTTGCTGTTCGGGGGCCACACTTTAATTAAGAGTCATCATTCTAGTTCCTGACCCTTTTCTCCGTGGGTCTCATGTAGGAAAACTGTTCTTTGTAGCCCTTATTTTACTGTTAATAATTAATTCCAATTCAGCCTAAGCTCCACAGAGCCTTTTTTTTTGTTTAAATAAGCCTAATGAGTGAAACTCCAGAGCTTACTTTAAAAACAGAAATCTTTTTAATTAACAAAAAGGAGTCTAAGAAAGTTAGGAAGGCAATGTCTCATTTCTTCTGCATCCATGCAGGAGCACTATTCTGCAAATTAAAACAAGGTTGAAGGATTTGATTCAGCCAGGTGTGTTAAAACAAGAGCTTTCTCAAGAATATTGGTCTTACTTTACAGGTGATAAGGCGTGTTGACAATTCATATCCGTTACAGACGTACTGTTTTCTGATAACATAAGCCTGTCTTTGAACAAAGCGGTCTTGTTAAGCTTCCAGGACTTCAATGCTATTATCCTATGAAAACAAACTCAAGAAACCTGTAATTCTGGTTGGTTGCTTTATCTAATCATCTGTTGCCCTGGTAATGATGTTATAATCGATACTTCATTTATTCCTAAACTCTGTACCTACTTGCTGGTTCCCCTGGGAAGAGGATTGTCGGAACTTTCATCTTCTCCCACACGTTTAGGCAATAAAATGACTGCAGATTTCTTATTTAAACAAAGACTGAGAGTCTTATCTCATGTAATCATTGCAACACCGCCACGACGCATTTGTTTCTTGTCTGTTGTCCCCACTACAATGCCAGCTCCATAAAGGCAGGGATTTGTGTCTGGTTTGTTAACCGCTGTGTCTGCAGGGCCTGGATGGGCACCAGCAAACAGTAGGTGCTCAATCAACATCTGCCGAATGAGTAAGTAAATGCAATAAACAGTGTTTTCAAGATTCTGAAATGCGCTTAGAGGAATAATCTGGATTGGAGGTAAAAATGTGATCATCATGGCGGGGAGAAGCAGTGTTTCAAGTGCTGGAACTGGACCAGATAATCTGGAGAGGGCTTGGCTTTGGAGAAGAGGGAAGGGAAGCCCAGGCTAAGCCCTGGGAAATTCCAGCATTTCACCTTTTGGAGAACTGGAGAGGCCAACCCAAGGGCCCGAGGAGGAAAAAGACAGACAGAAGAGAGCTTTCCCCTAAGCCTGGCACAATCCATCCACCAGCTCTCACCCACTAATTCAGTTTCAGTCATTCTCTCTCGAGATCTCTTTTCTTTTTTACATATTTACACACACACTTCAGAATTTACAGCTTCTACCATAGCCACATACAAACAAGATCACATACATACTCGAACACACAGCCTCTCTCAGCCACTCTTTGAGGGAGTCATTTGCTGTCATTGACATCAGCCTTACTGTGGTCTTTAAAGAACAGTTTCCCACACAGTCACGTCATCTAGCCTGTATCCTTCAGCCAAGGCCACAATGACTCTCACCAGTCAGTTTTGCACATACACACAGTCATGCCTTTTGATGTTTCAACTGCTCATTCGGGCCATCATTTTCTCATATACACAAATGTTTGGTGATTTATAGCCACCGCTAGTCCCTCCAGAAGTTCCTTGCACACACATGATCCCTCTGTCTCCCACCTCTCCATACTCATGCCCATTTCACACATCTAGAGTCCCTGACTATGCTGAATTTCACTCATGCACAATCAGTGTCTCAGATACTGTCTTAGTCACCTAGTCTCACATTTCTTTGCAAGCAGCTTCCAACATGCCCAGTCTTTGTTCTACAGTCTTTAAAGTCTCTTTTAGAGTTTTACACAGACCCTCAGCCTCTCAGACATTTTGTCACAGGTACAGTGTCACAGTCACTTGCCCTCATTCACCCTCTGACATCCTGTAGTCACTAATTCACAACTGCTACTAGGCTCTCTACAAGTCTCACAGTCTCTCACAGCTCATCTTAGTTGTTTACACCATCCAGCCAGAGTATCCTGTACACTCAAACACAAGTACAGCCTCCCCGGTTTCTTGCACAAACTGATCACATAGTCTCTCAGTGTCTCGTTTGCTCAGTTTCACCTTCTCAGTTTTTCACCATATGTAATCTCTGGTTTACTGTTTCTCATGAAATGCTTCACTCTCACACACTGCTCAGTCATCAGTTTTCTCTCATGTGGTGCTGACTTCCTTCTTTTTACTCTTCGCTTCTCACTCACAGTGAAGTGGTCTCTAGCACACTTCCACTCTTCCACTCACTCTGTCTCACCATCATCTTCTCTTATACTTTCACGGTCCCTGAACCTGTTGGCTAGATTGGAGTAGTAACTGCATCCATCTGCCACTAGGCTCAGGAACACGCGTGCGCACACACACACACACACACACATTACAGCTTCTCATGCTCTCCCAGCTGCAGCCACTTTTTCTGTTTCTCATGCAGTCTTTGCTAGTTTAATCTCACAGAAAGTTTTCATACATACAATCGTGCATTCTGGTATCTTAAATCTCAGGCACCCATCTGGCCTCACAGCCATTTTCTCTCATACAATCAACCTCTCAAACATACGCTCTCATTACTTTAGTTGATCCAACAGCCTTGCATGAATGGTTTCACACACAAGCCATCTCCTAAACACTGAGTCACCTGCTTACTTAAAATGAAGTTTCTCACCTATGCACTGTCCCTGACAATCTCCACTGCACTTTCATGCCCATACAGGCTCTCACATGTTGTTTTGGTTACTCTCCCTTGCTCACCGTCAGCTTGTCCAACAGTGACTGATGTGTAGTCCCCACTTCCTTCTCATAAACATTGTTGCACAAAAAGCACCAGTTTCTGGCATAGTATCTTACTCACTCATTCAGTCTTATTGTGTTTTTTTTGCCACCCAGCCGCAATCTCTCACATAGATACAATGTCAAGTTTGTGGTTAGGACTTCCACTCTCTCAATACATAGCTTCACAAATGTACATGTGCAATCACAGCTTGCCAGAGTTTTCTCTTTTTCACACACCAGGTTACCAATCTGCAGTCTTTACTGTTTCTGACACACACCATCATGCTCTCTCTCCCATGATCAATCTCACACCCTTATGGCCTTTCACACAGAGTCATGCCTTTGCACACAGTTATTCCCAACAGCTTCAGGGAAAAAAATGCTACCAACCTCCAGCATCACCTTTAAAAATATATATTTACAGGAACAATTCCCCATTCTCTGGGACTCTTAGAAAAAAAATCCATTTGGGGGGGAAGTAAGATGAACAGTGGAGACAGGTGTAGCACCGTCCCCCAAATCACCAAGACCCAGGTCCCTAGGCCCGGGCTGGGACGGTGCTGATGGGAGGTGAACCCAGGAGTCCTCTGAACCCACACTTCTCCAGGAATTCAGACTGAGCAGGCTTTATGTCCCTCATTCCTCCCTCCCAACTCCAGGGACACATAAAGGGTCCTTTGTACCCGCCCGCAGGAAAATTGGGGGGCTGGGAGGGAGTTGAAAATACACATTTGGTATCAAAAATAAACACTTGGGGGTGGCAGGGAGATCCCCCAAATCCCTTCCTTCCCACCCACCCCATCTCAGATATAGGAAGAGATACCTCCCTCTCCCTTATTGAAAAGCCCTGTTTAAAAATAGATTATACTATCAAAATGGCAGGGGGTGGGGGACAGGGAGACCTGGAGTACTGGCTGGAGGGGCCCCCCAGACGGGGACCACTCCCCAAAAATCCCTCCATTGGGAGGTAACAGGCAGGACCCCAGGCATTTGGCAGACACAGGAATGGCTTCTCAGGGGGAGAACAAAAGGGGCATTCCTCCCTGGCCGAAAAGGTGGTTGAGAAAGGACAACCTGTCTGAGAGAAAGGCTGGGGAGGTGGAAATTCCCATCTCCAAGGGTGTGAGTCTTCCTTGGCCAAGACTCCCAAACCATTAAATGGCACAAATTCTTCCTGGACCCTTGGGGAGGGCCAGGAATAATAAACTACAACAAGCTAGCTCTTCTACCCATACCCCAAAGTGAAGACAGGGCTCCCTCAGCTCCCCAAGGGCAGGCTGAGAAATAAATAAAGAAAGGCCTGTCTCAAGCCAGACCCCGATTGTCTCATCTTGGGGAAAAAATGTGGAACATGGGGGAGATGCCCTTGCCACCCCCTCCAAAAGAGTTGGGCCAGGCTCCTCCCAGTGGCCTTCAAAAAATAAATAAATAAACCGTCCCCACCACTGCAGTAGGAGACGTATAAGAGCGGCCACTGGGGGACTGATCAAGAAGAGAGAAGTTGTATGTTTTTTTGTGGAAGGGTTATTGAGAGATCCTTCCTCCTAAGAATCCCTACCCAACCACAACTGGAGCACGAGTCTGTCAGCTGAACTATGTTTCTCCTTGAGACAGCTGGCTGGAGAGAAGTTCAGGGCATGGAAGGAGTAACCCCAGAAAGGGGTGGTGGTGGTTGTGGTGGTGGTGGTGATAGTCATGGCTTCTGGGGCCCTGGGGAGAGCACCACGGGGGTTGAGAGGCCATCCACGCTGATGGAAGGGATGTGCACCTGGGCGCTGCCACTGGATGGAAACTGAGGACAGAAATAGGGAGAGGTCATGGATGGGGACCGTGCTAGGGTCACTCACCCTTTCTGCGATGGGGGGAGCTGATCCTACCTGGAAGGAGAGCTTGGCCGGGCTACGGGGTGCAATGGGACTCAGGGTGCTCCAGAAGTGAATGCTGGGGGGCAGCGAGCTGGGCGTCAGCAGCACCGGGGTCTGTGGGGAAGGGGTGGTCAGAGCACAAGTGAGCAAGAGGGCAGCTGTGGGAAAACCAAAGGAACTTGGTTCTGGCCCCAACTGATTTCCCACTCATACTTCCAAAATCACTCCTCAAAAGTGCACAGGCCTAGACCATAACCACTGAGACCATGTCTGTGACAGCTCTCTGACTTCACACAGACAACTCCTCCTAACTCCGGAGGGCCCACCCCAGCCTCACTAGGGAAGACTACCTCCAAGAACCCACCAACATGCTGTTTTCAAAGCTTACCATCCCAGTAGCTCAGGATCAACTTCCAACTCTTATCCCCTACCTGCATACCTCACAGGAAACCCACTGAGAAAATCCCAGACCCAAGAGCCCCACTCAGGTTCCTCAAGCCATGCCTCAACCCAGAAACAGTTCCTGCAGAAAGCCTCTCAGCCCCTGCCCACAAAACTCCCCAGAACTGCCCTTCTTTGGGCACCTGATCCTTGGCATTGCAGACTCCTCCGTCCAGTAGCAATCAAGCCTGTCCCTCCACGCAGCCAATCCCACTTGAAGGCTCCACCCTCCCACTCTTTCAGAGGTAATCGCATTGGCAGTAAGTCTATTTCTTCCCTCCCCTACCCCGCCCTAATCCCATTTGTTCCAGGTGCCAGTCCCGCCCCTTTGAAAGTTCTCACCAATGTGTGCGTAGGTAGCAGGGAAGGCGTCAGCGCTGGACCTGGCGCCTGTAGACCCGAACCAGTTCCCGATCCTGGAGTCCGTTCGGGTCCTGGTCCACCCAGCAGGCTCGGGCTGAGTGGAAGCTCCAGGTCCCGGGGCTTCCGGCCCTTCTGAGGCTGGGCGATCTCCGTGCTGGGTGTTGTGGAAGCCGTGAGGCCGCCCACCTGCGCCGCAGTTTCCATTACGACGGCGGACAGCCGGGCTGGCACGCCCTCTGCTGGAGGGACTTCTGGGTCGACTTTGGGCTCAAAGGGCTCGGCCTTGACGGCTTCCAGCACAAACCCCGCCTCCCCACTGGCTGCAGCTTCTAACTCTTCCTTGGGCTCTTCCACTTTGACTTCTGGGGGCAGTGGCCGGCCCAACCCAGGCTCCATATTTGGCTCTTCGGATTTAAGGTTTGGGGCCTCGGGTGGGGTCAGGATGACCTGGGAGAGGTACGAGTGCAGAGGGGATGCCTGAGGATTGCTGGGGTAGTGAAGCCAGTTAATTCCCATGGAAAGTGGGACCTGAGAGTAGGGGCAGGTCCTTTAACAAGATGTGGTACTTTGCCAAGAAAATGGGGCTTCTTCTGGTCGTCCTATCTGGAATGCCTTCAGGGGTGGGACTCCAGGAGATACTGCCCCCATTTATAAAAGCAGTGTTTCTCAAAAATTTGCTTTACGGACCAGCAGCATACACCTCATCTGGAAACTTGTTAAAAAATTAGACTCTTGGGCCCATCCCCAGACTCACGTAAAGGAAAACTCTGGGGGTGTCCCCCAGCACCTCTGGCTTAAAAAGCCCTCCAAGTGCTTTCTGATGAGTGCTAAAAGTGTGAGAGCCAGTGCATTAAGCAAATACATTCAAGGGCACCTACTACATATTGGGTGTACTGCTAATTGTAGTGCACTCAATTTCCTTCTTCCTTCCCAGGGTTTGAATAGTTTCCCTCCCCATCTCTTTCTCCAAGGGGACTTCTGTGTCCCTCCTTCCACTATATCATCTTTAACAGGACATTTATGTCCCTCCTCCTCCCAGTCCCTCTCTATATTTGGGAATTGTACATCCCTCCTCTTGCTGAAATTCCATATTCCAGTCCTTACCTGCAGAGGCAGGCCAGCCTCCTCAGCCTCCAGGCAGGCCTCCAAGGGGTTTGGACTGGTGCTCCTGCTCCCCGAGGGAGGCACTGCTACTCCTGTAGGGCCGGTGCTGGGGAGCACTGTGGAAGGCCGAGGATGAGAGGGCGGTTGTGGCTGCAGGGACTGGATGGTGAAGGTGGAATAGAGGCCTGAGCGCATGTAATCGTTTCGGCTGCTGCGCGCCAAGCTGCCTGGGCCTGCCATTCCTGCACCCTTGAGTGTGCCTGGCTTCCCAGAGGCAGTGTCCCCGGGGATGGCGTGTACAGCTGTGGCACCTGCATTTGCCAGAGTGGAGGTGACAGACACCTCAGGCTGAGGTGGGCAGTCCTCAGTGGAGCACCCTGCGACCTCAGGGTAGGACACAAACTTGTAGACAAACTTCTGGCCGCTCACTTTGCGGATGATGTTCTGGTAAGGGGAAGAGACAGGATAGAGTGTCTTAGAAGAAAGGGCCAAAGAGAGTGGATGGTGAGGAGTGTCTCCTGGTGTTTTTTTCCTTCATGCCTCTCCTGTCCTTTTACATATACACTGTCCCGGCTCAGTGTCTGTGTCCCCATAGGGTCCTCTTCCCAGCTTCTTTCACATCTCACTCATCTCTCAATCTGGGGCCTCCTCCCTTCTCCCCTACTTTCTACTACTCTCCCCCAACACGATTTCCCTGTCTTCTCCCCCAGCTTCTTCCCCTTCTGTCTCCCCACTGCATAATCCTTCCTTTAGTCTACTGCCCTTATCCCTTCCACATCTCAGTCCCACCCATCCCCCTCCAAGTCTCCCTCTGTCATACTCTCATCTCCTTCTGTTCGATTCCCCCACCCCACCTTAGATACACATGGCCATGCCCACTGGCTCCTCTCCATACTGGGGCCGAACTAGGGAAGTGGATCTAGGAACAGGCTTTCCTCTTGGCTCCTGGAACCAGGGGTGTCTGTGGGCTAACAGGGCCAGGCCCTAGGGGTGGCTGCCAGGACACAGTTTTGGAGTCTAGCTAATGCAGTATGACACGGAAATGAAGTCACTGATATAAATGTTGGAAGAGACTAAATGAATGTGGAGGAATACCGTGATGAATTGTTAATAAATATGAATTATTAGAGGATGATTTAAAGCTCTTGACACAGCCGTGAAACAGGGCAAAGTCATCAGGGTGGACAGGATGAGGAGCCTTATTCTTAATACCACTGGGGAGGTTTAAGCCAAGACAATTGGAAAATGAAGTAGCTGATAGCAACTAACGAGAATTAAAATACTGGTATAAATACTGTGGGAATCTTAAGGCTGCCTTGGGTGGGTCACAGAGCATGTTTGGGGTATTTCAGGATAGCCCTGGAAGGTCTCAGGGATGTTCTGGTGGTTTCAGTGCATAGAGTGAGGCAGACTCATTATGACTAGTGTTCTGAAGGTTTGAGATAAAGGATTAAAATATAAAAATGAAATAAATGCTGTAAGTGAGTAAGGGTGGGCAGCAGCACAGGTCCAGGGCTGTTCTGGGGGACAAGAGGCATCTGGGGGCATTAGGGCACCTTGAGGACATCTTCATGTTGGCCATGAATGTCACAGGGTGGGTTTGTGTTTCTCAGAAAAGGAATGAAAAGGGAGACTCATTAATATTGAAGTTTCAGTGTGGGGTGAGAGGAACGGGAATTGGATGAAGGCAGTCAAAAGGCACAAACTTCCAGTTATAAGAAAAGTACTAGGGATGTAATGCACAACATGATAAATATGGTTCACACTGCTATATGTTATATATGAAAGTTAAGAGTGTAAAGAATTTTTTTTCCTTTTTACTTTCTATCTGTATGAGCTGGTGGATGTTCACTAAACTTATTGTGATAATTATTTCTTGATGTATACAAGTCAAATCTTTATGCTATATGCCTTAAACTTATACAGTAATGTGTGTTAATCATATTGCAATAAAACTGGAAGAAGAAGAACATTGTTTTGGAAGTTTCAGGTAAAGAAATAAGAAAATGAAATAACTGGTATAAATGTGAGGGGGGGATATCTAGCACTGGTTTGGCAGTCTGAAAGGAAAAGATAAGGAAAATTTACAATTTTAGCTACAGGAATAAGATGATAAAATAAAATAACTGATATAAATATTGGAGAGGACTAGCATTGCTCTGGGAATACAAGAGGATGGGGTGTGGAGCAGACATTATACATGTTGTTTCAGAGGTCTTAGCTAACGAAATAAGATATGAAAATAATTGGTAAAAATGTTGAGGGTCTTGGAGGATGAGATAGGCAAAGGTTAGGATAATGCTATCATGGAGGCTTTGATTCTAAGAATAAGGCTATTCTAGAATTCTTATTCTTGGATAAGAGCAGACCATGAAATACCTGGGGGAGCCCAGGACTGTTCCAGGATGAGGAAGACTCATTATTAATAGTTATCAAAAGTTTTGGTCAGAGGAATAAGGAATAAGGCAAGAAAATGAAATGTGTGGGGCGTGGTTGGGACAGCAGGACTCTGGGGATCTCAGAAAGAATGGAGTGAGTAGGGGTCAGTATTAATGTTGCTTTGAAGGTTTTAGCCAAAGTTAAAATACAAGAAAATAAAATAACTGGAATAAAAGCTTGGGGGCCCCAACATTGGTCTGAGAGTACCAGAGGACGGGGTAAGAAATGGTAAATTTTAATACTGTTTTCAAAATTAGAGTTAGATCAAATTAAGACAAGAAAATGAAATAACTGGTATAAATGTTTGGTGGTGTGGGGGTGGGGGGAGTGGGTTCCCAGCCCCGGCTCAAACACCTTACCTTGTCATAATAGTACCGCAGGGCCCGGCTGAGCTTGTCATAATTCATGTTGGTCTTATTCTTGCGCAGCCCCCACAGCCGGGCCACCTCCTCAGCGTCCACCAGCTTGAACTCACCGCCATCCCGAGAGGTCCAGGAGATGATGTGGCCATTGCCTTGCTCTCTCAGCAGCTGCAGCAGAAACTGCCACAGCGTCACAGAAGGGTCCATCGCTGGGGAAGTACTCACGCCATCCCAGGGGTACCTGGAGGGCAGACAGCTCAGAGCTGAGAGGCTGTGAATACATAAAGGGGAAGAGGTCAGCAGGAGAAAGATTCCTTTCTTTCCACCTTGCCTCCACCTCTGTCCTCAGCAACCACCATCATTCCCTGAGCACCCTCAGCCTGGTTTTGGATGATGGAGGGATGGGATGAGAATTTTGGAAATGATAGGATAGTGTGAATGCATTCTGCCTGTGGGACAAATGTGAACCTCTGGGGGCCAAAGGGCAGACTGTGCTAGGCAGAATAATGCCCCCCACCCAAAGATGTCCACATTCTAATTTCTGGAACCTGTGAATATGTTACACGGCAAAAGGAACTTTGCAGATGGATTTAAGGTTATGGACCTTAAGCTAGAGAGATGTTTGGGTGACCTCAATCTGATCACATGAAGCTTCCAGAAAGGAAAGTAGTCCTGCTAACACCTGGATTTTATCCTGGTGAGACCTGTGCTGACCTTCTGACCTCCAGAGCTCTTAAGAGAATAATTTGTGTTGTTTTAAGCAGTTAAACACAAGCTGGAATCAAGACTGCCGGGAGAAATATCAATAACCTCAAATATGCAGATGACACCACCCTTATGGCAGAAAGTGAAGAAGAACTAAAGAGCCTCTTGATGAAAGCGAAAA
This sequence comes from Cervus canadensis, assembly GCF_019320065.1. NCBI lineage: Eukaryota > Metazoa > Chordata > Mammalia > Artiodactyla > Cervidae > Cervus > Cervus canadensis. Next base: position 50,177,447 of record NC_057419.1, read on the forward strand.
GGAGAGTGAAAACCCTGTCCTAAAACTCAACATTCAGAAAACTAAGATCATGGCATCTGGTCCCATCACTTCATGGCAAATAGATGGGGAAACAGTGGAAACAGTGACAGACTTTATTTTGGGGGGTTCCAAAATCACTGTAGATGGTAACTGCAGCCATGAAATTAAAAGATGCTTGCTCCTTGGAAGAAAAGTTATGACAAACCTAGACAGCATATTAAAAAGCAGAGACATTACTTTGCCAACAAAGGTCCATCTTGTCAAAGCTATGGTTTTTCCAGTAGTCATGTGCGGATATGAGAGTTGGACTATAAAGAAAGCTGAGAGCCGAAGAATTGATGATTTGAACTGTGGTGTTGGAGAAGACTCTTCAGAGTCCCCTGGACAGCAAGGAGATCCAACCAGTCCATCCTAAAGGAAATTGGTCCTGAATATTCATTGGAAGGACTGATGCTGAAGCTGAAACTCCAATACTTTGGCCACCTGATGGGAAGAACTGACTCATTTGAAAAGACCCTGATACTGGGAAAGATTGAAGTTGGGAGGAGAAGGGGATGACAGAGGATGAGATGGTTGGATGGCATCACCGACTCAATGGACGTGAGTTTGAGTAAACTCTGGGAGTTGGTGATGGACAGGGAGGCCTGGTGTGCTGCAGTCCATGGGGTTGCAAAGAGTTGGACACAACTGAGTGACTGAACTGAACTGAAAGCAGTTAAAAGTTTGTGATAATTTGTTACAGCATGACTAGAAAACCAGAATAATGCCCCTCACCTGAACATTTTCATTTGCACCTTCTACCATATCAAATACCAAGTTTCCCAGGAGGTTCCTTCGGTCAGCTTCTCATAAAGGCTGTTCACTCCATGCTGGGTTCCCTTCCTCTGCTTTCAAGTCTTCTCCATCGTTCAAGTCTCAGCCCCAAGGAGCCTTGACTTTATGAAAATTCCTGACACTGAAATGTCTGCTCTCTTCTGTCTGTCTATCCCATGCTCCTCTGACCTATTCCTTTCCTTCTGGTTCTCCTTCTTGACAGCAGCAATAATGAACATCTACTGAGTGCTAATATGTGCCAGGCATTGTACCAATTAGAGGCAATATGGCCTATTGGACGATCATCCAGGCTCCAGAGCCAGACTGCCAGGGATGGAATCCTCATTCTGATACTTATTAGCAGTGTGACCCTGGGCGTGTTCTTTAACCTCTTTGTGCCTCATTTTTTCCATCTCTAAAATAGATGGTAAAAAAAACTACCTAGCTCACAGGGTTATTGTACAGATTAAATATGCTATGCCTGAGGTATGATAAGCTCTTACAAAATATCCATTTCTAATTTGCTCCTAATTCCTTATCCACTATACAAAATATCCATTTCTAATTTGTTTCTTATTCTTTATCTGCTACTCTAAGACCTGATCGGAAACAAAGTAAGGCCTTTTGTGGTCTTTATGATCTTCACTTGGTGTGATTTTTCATACATCTTGCTACAGAAATCTGAATGTAGCTGATTACAGAGCCCACTAAGAGTATTATGTAACATCTTGTATGTGTACCTTGTTACTTTTCTAAAATCTGAAAAATTCAAAATTGTGAAACACATCTGGCCCCAAGGGTTTTAGATAAGGGCATGTAGACCTGGATTGCTATTTTTACAGCTACTGACTCATTTTCTCTCATCACAATGTTGGGAAATAGGTACTCTTATTATCTCTAATTTATAAAGGAGGAAGCTGAGGCACAAAATGTCTAAATGACATTTACATACCACACAGCTCTAAGTGGCAGAGTCAAGATTTGGACCCAGGCAGCCAAGTTCCAGTTGTCTGAGCTTTTCAACCATTAGACTAAACTGCCCCTCATACTGACCACTCCCTCAGCCTGTCATGCACAGAACAGGACCTTCCCTGGCCTTCTCCCCACAACCCGTAACTGCTCCTTTTGCTGAGTGTGAGTTGGAAATAAACATGAGCTTCCTAATCCTTAAGGAAAGAGTTTTCATCAATCACCCAGCTGGGATTGCTGGGTTAAGAAAGAACTTCTCTCTATTATTTATAGCTTTGAGTCTTTAATCTGTAATGAAATACAGTCTGATCCTCTTATGTCTGAGCTGTTTCTAAGTTCATTCGGCAGACACAATTTTAGGCAATTATGTAAGTCACAAGGCCATGAAGTATCCAGATCACAGTCCCATCATCAGACACCTTGCTGGGTTTATTTGGAAGGCCTGTTTGTTTCAGAGGCACAGAGTCCACTGTGACTCCTGGTGGTGACAACAGGCAATTTTACCAGTTCCCCTTTCAGCAGCCACAGAATCTATCACTTAAGGTGAAACCTGACAGTTGGCTTCAAGCCTCAGCAGCACACGGGGTTTTGTATTTTGTTTATTATCACATCTCCCAAATGACCCCTAACAAGAGTTCTAGTCATATGCCTCTCTCAGATGCATTTACTTCTCTTTATTTCATTCATTTAGCAAGCATTTATGGAGGGCCTACTGTGGGCCAGGTGCTGGGGAAGCAGCAGTGGATACAACAAAAATCCCTGCTCTGGCATAACTTACGTTTTAGTGGGGAAGACACAAGAAGCAAGATAAACAAGAATTCTTCAGATGGCGATAAGAGCTCTGGAAAAAAACAAAGAAACAGGGGAGAAGTTATTTTCTGAAAAGGTAGTTGCTGTGGAGGTGATATTTGAGCAAAGACCTAAGAGAGGTGAAGGTGTCAGGTTTGTGACAACCTGGAAAGCAGTCATCCAGGCAGAGGAAATAGCTAGGGTGAAAGACCCTGAGGCTGGAGAGCCTGGCCTGGTCAGGGGAAGGGAAAGGAGTCTGGCACAGTCCAAGAGAAAACAGTGAGGGGAAAGTATCAACAGTAGGAACTGAGAACAGAGAGGCAATGGAGGCCGGACTGTGTGAGGCTCTTTTAGGCCAGGAAGGGCTTTGACTTGACTGAATGAGATAGGAGCCATGAGATGGCTGTGAGCAGAGGAGTGACAGGCTGTGACTTGGATTTTAACAGAATCCCTCAGGCTGTTGTGAGGAGAACCAGCTGTAGGGACTGAAGAGGCTACTGCAATAGTCCATGTAAGAGATGGTGGTGTTAGCAGTGGAACTGGTGAGAAGCAGCTGAGTTCTGGATAAAACCTGAAGACAGAACGAATGGAATTTGTTGACAGATAGGATTGGGGGTGGGGTGGGGTGAGAGGTGACTCTAGGTTTGTGGCCTGATCACCTGAGATAGGAGCCCTGCAGGAAAGCAGGTTTTGAAGGGAGAACATGATTTGGAGATGGTCAGTCTCAGAGGCCTGTGAGACACCTACATGTATGCCAGGAATAATATTACCAATTTAAAAAACAGGAACCAGCCACATAACCCTTACCATTTTAGTCATTTAACTGATTCAATCCTCAAACCAACACCATGGGTGGGCACTCTTATTACCCTCCCATGTTCCAAATGAGGAAATGGAGGCACAGAGAAGTAATGTAACTTGCCTAAGGTCACAGAGAGACAGGGATCAAACTCTGGCAGTTTGGCTCTAGGCAGTGATCCTAGCCACTTTGTTCCACCAGCTCTCCACAGAGTGAAACTGAACGGTAAGATCCTAGAGGGGGACAGGGATGCTATTTTATACAGGGTGTTCCCTGAGGAAGTGACATATGAGTAGAAATCTGAAGGAGGGGAGGTAGCAAGCCATACTGACATCTGTGGGAAGGGTCTTTCAAGCACAGGGAACAGAATGTACAAAGGCTCTGAGGTGGACCAAAGCTTGGCATGTTACATCGTGGGCACCCTGAGTTCATCCAGTTCCCATTTCTAAGGATATGCATGTGCTGATCTCCCTGCCAGGAGTGTCCTTCCCTCTTCTCAACACACGATGAACCATTTATTACACACATCATCAAGTTCTACGATCTCCCAGGCAGAATTAATTCTTCCTCTGTGTGCCAAATAACCTGTCTACCCTAGCAGATCTGTTCCTCTCTGGCTTGCCAGCCTCATACTCCTCTGTCCTGTTCTAGCTCTGTAATCATGAGCAAGTTACTCAACCTCTCTGGGTCTGTTCCCGTACCTATAAAATGGGGGATGTTCCACTCTCAAAGTTAAGTATCTTCAAGATACACCTACTCTGAAAGGTTTCTGGGAGGATTAAATGTCAGTATATGCCAACATCCGCTGGATCATCGAAAAAGCAAGAGAGTTCTAGAAAAACATTTATTTCTGTTTACTGACTATGTCAAAGCCTTCGACTGTGTGGATCACAATAAACTATGGCAAATTCTGAAAGAGATGGGAATACCAGACCACCTGACCTGCCTCTTGAGAAACCTGTATGCAGGTCAGGAAGCAACAGTTAGAATTGGACAGGGAACAACAGACTGGTTCCAAATAGGAAAGGGAGTACATCAAGGATATATATTGTCACCCTGCTTATTTAACTTATATGCAGAGTACATCATGAGAAACACTGGACTGGATGAAGCACAAGCTGGAATCAAGACTGCCGGGAGAAATATCAATAACCTCAAATATGCAGATGACACCACCCTTATGGCAGAAAGTGAAGAAGAACTAAAGAGCCTCTTGATGAAAGTGAAAGAGGAGAGTGGAAAAGTTGGCTTAAAGCTCAACATTCAGAAAACTAAGATCATGGCATCCGGTCCCATCACTTCATGGCAAATAGATGGGGAAACAGTGGCTGACTTTACTTTTTTTTGGCTCCAACATCACTGCAGATGGTGATTGCAGCCATGAAATTAAAAGATGCTTACTCCTTGGAAAGAAAGTTGTGACCAACCTAGACAGCATATTAAAAAGCAGAGACATTTCTTTGTCAACAAAGGTCCGTCTAGTCAAGGCTATGGTTTTTTCAGTAGTCACGTATGGATGTGAGAATTGGACTATAAAGAAAGCTGAGTGCTGAAGAATTGATGCTTCTGGACTGTGGTGTTGGAGAAGACTCTTGAGAGTCCCTTGGACTGCAAGGAGATCCAACCAGTCCATGCTAAAGGAGATCAATCCTGAGTGTTCATTGGAAGGACTGATATTGAAGCTGAAACTCCAATACTTTGGCCACCTGATGTGAAGAGCTGATTCATTTGAAAAGACCCTGATGCTGGGAAAGACAAGGCAGGAGGAGAAGGGGATGACAGAGGATGAGATGGTTGGATGACACCACCCACTCAATGGACATGAGTTTGGGTAAACTCTGGGAGTTGGTGATGGACAGGGAGGCCTGGCGTGCTGCAGTTCATGGGGTCACAAAGAGTTGGACACGACTGATCGACTGAACTGATATGTAAAGGACTTTTGTTCCAGCCACACTGGCCTCCTTCATGGCCCTTGAACACGCCAGACACAATCCCTCTTCAGGGCTTTTGCACTGGCTGTTCCTTCTGCCTGGTACACTCTTCCCTTACACATCATGGGTCCCTTCCTGAACTCCTTCAAGCCTTAATTCAAGTGTCACCTTCTAAATGAGGCCTGCCCTGTGCCTAAGATTTCAACCACCCTGATACTCTATTCCTACCTTCCCTTCTTCACTTTTCCTCCTTAGCACTTGTCTAACATACTAATTAGACTGACTTATTTATATAGTTTGCACTCTTAGTAAATGTCTGCTCCACAAAGGCAGGAATTTCTGCTTGTTTTGTTCCCTTTCATATCCCCAGCACCTAGAAGAATGTCTGGTGCTCAGTAAGTGTTTGTTGAATAAACAGTCCTGATTGACTAGTCTCTTAACTCACTCTCTTATGCCCTCTTCATCTCCATCTGTCCCTAACTCTGATTTGTCTGAAACTGTTATTTTCCCCATTCATTTGTGCAATAAATTCTTATCAAGTACTAGATAAGAATTTTAGGTGTTGGAGACCTAGTGGTGAATACGCAGACAGAAAGAGTTCCTCATGGGACTCCCATTTTAACAGGGAAAGACAATAAATAAGATAAACTGTAAACAGAGTGCCTGACAGTGATAAAGGGCAAAAACACAAATAAAGCAGAAAAGGGGCCTGAGTCCTGCTAGGTATGCAGGTACAGATGGTCGGGGACAGGTGACATTTGAACAGAGTCCTGAAAGGAACCTCACAGAGATGGGGGTAGACTGTTCCAGGCAGAAAAAATAGCCAAGGCAAAGACCCCAAGGCTGGATTTCTCCTGGTGTTTCTGAGGATGAGTGAGGTCACTGTGGCTGGAACAGAGTTAGGGGTGGGTAGGAGGTAAGGCCAGAGAAGTTACTTGTTTTATTAATTCACAAGGCAACTCACTCCAGTATTCTTGCCTGGAAAATTCCACCGACAGTGGAGCCTGGAAGGCTACAGTCCATGGGGTCACAAGAGAATAGGACATGACAGAGAAACTGCACACACACATTCTTTATTTACCCTGGAGGGGATTCTAGTTCTGATTCCCCCACTTTACCAATGAGGAAACATGAGAAGAGAGAAAGTGGCTAAATCACTAAGGTCACATAGCTGCTGGGATCGGGTGTGTATGTGTCCTGAGACAAGGTGTGGAATGGAGACAGCTGAGGGAACAGCAAAAACCAAAGCGTGGAGATGGGAACTAATTTGGTTTTTAAGGAATGGGGCCTCAAGCGGGGTGAGATGAAGTGAGAGAGGAAAGCGTCAAAAATCATCCTATGTTCTGAGGAGCAATCTAATCTGATACCTACTGCATCACCTTTGAGTAAGGTATCCCTATGCTGAACTTCCCTCAGTACCTATCTTAAAGGTTGGATTAAATGAGCTCATTAACATAAAGCATTTTGCCTGGTACAAGGAGGTGCTCAATAAATGTTAGCTTCTATTGGCAATATCACTATCACTAATGTATTCATTTACTGGAGTGAGGTAGGATGTCTCAGTGGTTAAAAGTGTGTATGAGAAAGTGTGTTCTAGGGTAAAAAAGACCTAAGTTCAACAAGCACACAGGCTGATCCACAATTAAGAAGGAAGGAGGGTGGCAGGAAGGCCATGGACTGATCCACCACCACGAAAGGAGGGGGAAAATAAAAGCACACAGGTTGACCCTCCTGGAGGGATTACAAGCCACTGGACTCACAGGATGTTATACCAAAAGGGAAGGGTGTGAACGCAAGCACATGGGTGGCAGGAAGGCCAATGAACAGATCCACAGTAAAGGTGTGTATGTGTGTAAAGGCTCACCTTATTTACTAGGAGCAAGGAGATAAGAAAGCACACTGACTCCTGCACAATAGTGGAGAGTCATCCCACAGACTGATTAAAAGGAAAAGGGGACAAGGCCATTTACTGGGCTACTGAAAATGGGGAGATAAAACGCAATAAACTGATCCACTCTTAAGGAAGAAGCCCAAGGACTGGAGTGACAGTCTACAAAAAAGGGAGAACAGGGCAACAGGCTAATAAGCAGGGGCACGTGAAAAAAAAGCATGTAGATGGATCCACTGTAAAGTGGTGTGTGTGTGATAAAAGCCATGAACTGATGCACTGGAGGTAGGAATACAAGTTCACAGATTAACTCACTGTTTGGGGGGGTGGATACAACGCTACGGATTAACTAGCACAGGAACAGTAAGGGTGGAAAAACAAGGCCACAGAAGGGGCCCCTGAAAGTTGAGGACAGGAGAAATACAAACACTCAGATGCACCTACGGTCAAGGAGTTGGACACTGCCGGAAACTGGTTCCCTATAAGCGTGGGGCGGGGGGCAAGACCACAGACCAGTTTACTGTAAGGTGGGGTGGGGAAAAACACAAACACGGAGACTGATCCATTATAAAACAGAAAGGGGGGTTAGGCCACGGTCAGATCCACTACAAGGGGCGATGGGAGGGGACAATGCCACAGGCAAGTCCACCAGCCGTACTGGCGGTGGTGGGGAGCCGAGCACTAGCAGGGCTTGGGCCAAGCCACATCTCCCCCGCCCCCTCCCGCGGGGGCGGGAAGGATACTTGGGGTCATGGACCGGGCCCTCCAAACCTCCAGGCCCCGGACTCACCTGTGCGTAGAGCAGCGGCGGTGTTGGCAGCTCCGGGGGGCGGGGGCTCCATGCGCTGCCCCACCGCCCCCCAGGCCCGGGGTCCGAGGCGGCGGCGGCGACGACGGTGGCGGCGGCGGCAGCACCTAGAAGCCGCCCCTGCGTTTCTTCACCGCTCACGTGGGCCCGTGAAGGAGGAGCCGAGCGTCCTGCCGCTCGCTGATTGGCCAAAGTACCGTGGATCGACCGCGCGGCTTCCAGGGTTGGGCGGGCGGGCACTGCTCCACAGACCTATGCTGTGATTGGCCCGAGGGGAACTGATGGAACGCGGATGGCCGCCTGGGTTCTGAAGAGGAGAGCTCGGCCCTGCGGTGCTTCACACTGATTGGTTCAAGACAGACTGATAGGCCGGGGGCGATTGACAAGGTTTTGGGGGCGCCTGCCTCGCACGGATTGGCCTATATGGGGTTGATGGAAGATATCCAGCCTCCGAGGATACGGATGATTAGGTCCTGCTTTCTGCTGATTGGCTGCCGAGCGACTTCTAGACGGCTGCCAAAACCCCAACGGGGTGGTGCCGAACTCCACGCAGCTCAGCGGAAGCAAGACTTGTATAGAAGTACACAGGCATACCAGCCCGCAGGGAGGAGGTCTGGATACTGCGTAGGCGGGCAGGGTAACTGTGTAGTGATTGGCTGGAAAAGACGAATTTAGAACGGAGCAGCTGCCAGACTTACGAAAGTGTGTGCTGAGTGGCGGAAGCTAAATACCTACGGGGGCGGGGTCGAGCTGCAATCAGTTACAAACAGGCGGAACCTGGCTTTGCATGGATTGGCGGAAGCTGGACTCAACCTAGAATAGAGACCAGACCAGGGAAGGCGGGATCAGCCCTACACCCATTGCTGGAAGCTGGAACTGCTTAGCGTCTGGGGCAAGGCCAAGGTTGAGCCTAGATGGACGTGAGTGTAATTTAAAGTACCTGAGGAACAATTGGGGTGTTGGGAGAAAGGTAAACCTTTTGGTCAGGAGTGAAAGGCTGAATTGCTTTGAGAACAAACCTCCACCATGAATCGGCCCATTCTCTGGTAATTCAGAGTACTGTACAGGAAAAGAAATGGAAGGGTCAGGTGGGGGCCCAGGTTGCCAAGGCAACGGTAGAGAGGGCACAGAAGTCAAAAGGCAGGACTTCAGTGGTGCATTAATGGTCCCACACAGACCGGATCTCTGGGCCTCTTTAGTACTTTGTGCTTTAGAAACAGGGCACTTTAGGAAACAGTAGGGGTTAAGGGGGGAAAGAAGGGCCGTGTGACTCAAAGACATTCAGGCTCTTTAATGTCAGGGGAGGTAGGAAGAAGTCAGTGCTGAGTCTCTGGGAAATTCTGCAGACCTTGTAGCTCTCTAAGCCCCTGAAAAAGAGAACATAAGAGGCTGAACAGAGACTGGGTCCAGGCCCCATCCCAGGCTTGCGCGGAACTCTCTTCCCTCTGAGCCAGCCTGGCTCCAGTTTGACTCCAGTTTAAAGGAAAATGTGGTCCTTCCCATCTCTGGCTCTCTCTCCTTCTCAGGTCCCCACCCTAAACATTTGGAGATAGAGTCTAAGAATGGAGTGAGCTGCTCTCACCTCTAGCAACATGTGGATATGGGCCTTGATATTCATGGAGTCCTTGGTGAGGTTGTCGCTGAGCCTGGAGAAAAGAAACAAGAAAGGTGAAGTGGGCCCCACTTATGGTCAGGAGGATGATGCTTCTTCATCACTTCAGGAACTAACTACATTCTGTATGACTTCCACATGGTAGGTGGTAGAACATCCTACTACCTGAGCTGCTCCTATGCAGAGATGCCTGGCTGCCATCTGGACTGCACTGATTCAGAGACATTTTACTGAGTGCCTACTCTACACCAGGTCGTTTTAGGTACTGGGAGATAGCAGCAAACACAGCAAACAAAAATCTTGGCCTTGTGGAACTCAAATTCTCATTATGGGGGACAAATGATGGGAATAAAATATGGAATATGTCAGATGGTTATAAGTACAATGAAAAAATTAGATGTTAAGAGAGGATAACGAGTGCAGGAGTGGGGGCTGTAATTCTAATTAGAGTGCTTAGGGATCGCTTCACGGAGAAGCACGTTTGAGTAAAGACTTAAAATGAAGAAGCGAATTGTGTGGCTAGATGGAGGATGAGTGTTCAATACACAAGGGGCAGCAAATGCAGAGGCTCTGAGGTGGGAGTGCACCTGCCATGTCTGAGGTACAGCAGAGAGGCCAGCAGGACTGGAGAAGGATCAGTGAAGGGGGGGTTGTAGAAGGTGAGGTCACAGAGGTAAGCAGGGGAGAAAGATCATGTAAGACCTACCAGGCCATGGTAAGGACTCTGGCTTTTATTCTAAGTGAGATGGGAGCCAGAGGAGGATGGTGATCAGAGAAGGGATGTGAAATGACTAGGGTTTAAGAGGATCCATCTGGCTGCTGTGTGGAGAACTGACTGGGGATAAGGACAGCTAGTGTGGAAGAGGAAGTCCAGTGAGGAGGCAGTCCAGGTGAGAAAGGCAGACCCAGACCACAGTGGCAGTAGTTGAGGTGATGAGAAATGACTAGATTTGGGATATATTTTGAAGGTAAAGTCAACAGGATTTACCAAAGGAGGGTGTTGGGTGTGAGAGAGAGAACTCAAGGAAGACACCAAGGCCTAAGTGACTGGGAAGCTGGAGTTGCCTGAAACCATGCCAGCTCTGGGCTGTTGAGTTACATGAAAGAAAAAAAAGTGGAAGTATCAGTTGCTCAGTCATGTCCGACTCTTTGCAACCACATGGACTGGGGCTCACCAGGCGCCTCTGTCCATGGAATTCTCCAGGCAAGAATCCTGGAGTGGGTTGCCATTTACATGAACCAGTCACTTTTTTCTCTCTATGCCAACTGGGACCAGTCTCACTCAAAGAATCCTAATTCACCCAAAGGATCAAGGAAGGCCTTTGAAGAATGAGTAAAACAGTAGGATAGTCTTTTCCACAAAAAGTCCAAAAGGCAGGAAAGAGCTTTTTAAGGAGGAGTCAGGAGGCCAGAGTGTTAGAAACTAAGTGAATGGTGGAAGAAAAGTGGCACAAGTTAGGATCCAAGAGGTAGGTAGGGGACAGATCATGTAATCTTGATATTATGAGAGGAATATGGATTTTATTGTGTTGAGCTATCTGTCAATGTAAGAGTCAGTTTCAGGGAAATGAAATACTGTTAAGAAAAGCAGAAGGCAACAACAAAGGATATTAAATTGGGGAAAAATAGTATGAACCCATTTATATATCACTATCTCTCAAAGTTGTGTTTTCTTTTTTTTTTTTCAAAGTTGTATTTTCATCTAGCCCTCTCTCCTGAATTCCAGCCTTGGGAGTTTTAACTACATCTTCAGAAAACTTCCTTCAATTTTTAATGATCACCTCACACTTAACAGGTCCCAGACTGAAATCCTGATTTTCCCCTCCAAATCTGCTCTCCCCTTATCTTCTCCATCTCATAAAAGGGCAATTCCATCCTTTGCTCAGCCGAAAACCTGGACTCCTTTTTCTCACACCCCACTTCCAGTCAAGCATCCTATTTATAATTGCAACTGCTCCATCCCAGGCAATGTTTCTAGCCTCCAATCCTTGCTGCTTTCTGCACCACTGTCAACCTGTGACATACTACATCCTTTACTTATTTGTTTATTATTTGTCTCCCCTGAATAGAATGTAAGCTGCGTGGGCAGAGATTTGGTCAGCTTTGCCCCCCCCACTGTATTCACAGGAACCAAAAAGTACGTGGCACATAGTATATACTCAGTGTATAAGCTTAGTCTATGAAAGGTTTCAGCACTTAAAAAAAAGGAGAAAAGTATAAAGTTCACCAAATGCTAGTTGTAACAAAAGGGATATGTTTAATTTATTGCTACTGATTTAATATGTAAGGCTGTGTTAATAGTCAAATAGTTATTCTGTTTTTTCTGTAATCATGTCTACTTATGGGTGTGGATGTGTACTCCTTTCTGTGTTATCAGAAAGAATATATACAGAGACCTGATCTTTCTACTCCCCAAACAGAGAAATAGACTAAAAACAGGAAGTATTGATAGGCCATTTTGGTTACATAAAATAACCTGAAGGAAAGTTATTTAAAGTGTTTCTCAAATAACCACACATTTTAAAGAAGAGAATGAGCTCCACAGACTCAAATCTTCATCTCCTAGAAAGATTCAATTACTAGGGAGTCCTACTAATTATAATAAAGTAATAAGAGATTCATGGGCTTCCCAGGTAGTGCTAGTGGTAAAGAACCCGCCTGCCAATGTAGGAGATGTAAGAGATGTGGGTTCAATCCCTGGGTCGGGACGATCACCTGGAGGAGGGCATGGCAACCCACTCTGGTATTCTTGCCTGGAGAATTCCATGAATAGAGGAGCCTGGCAGGCTACAGTCTATGGGGTTGCAGAGTCGGACACAACTGAAGCGACTTAGCACAGTAAGGAATTCACATTTCTCATCACACTAATAGACCAAATCAATAAATCAGAAAGACCAAACAGGGGGCAAAGACACATACCTCATTCTGGGGAAAGACATCAAGTCTCAAAAAATTAAAATCTATTTGAAAGGCTCAGGAATCCGGTGACATAACAAGGAAGGCTTTATCACTAAGAAAAAAAAAACTGACTTGTTCTAAATGGCTACTGGTTCAGAATTATACTGGCCTATTAAAGCAGGCCCCTCAACCAAACTATTTACCAAATCTTATCACTAAGATTTAGAAATCTCCACAGGTCTGAGGCTCATTTGAGTTTATGAACACTGAAACCTCGAAAAGGTCTGAAAAGAGAAGAATTACTGAAACCTAAGGTAGCCAGCTCTGGAAGAAATGAATAAGACATAAAGGGAAATATAACCTAGAATTTTAGATCAGTAGTATTCACACTTGTGAGATGTTGTTAATCTAAGTGTATTTGCTCAGCGTCCCCTCACTCACTCCATCTGAGTGACTGAACGCTCACCATTCTCAGCAGTTCCTGTAACATGGCAGGCACACTGGTCCCCTTGCCAGGAATGCTCTTCCCTAGAGAGCCCTATGGTGTGTTTACTCAACCAAGTAACTCAAATGTTGCTTCCTCTCGAAGGCCTTCCTTAGCCACATTTCAGAAGTCTCTCCACAATCACAATTCCCCTTCCCTACATAGAACCTTACACTCAGAGTTCATCCTTTATCCCCACGCTACCTCCATCACCAACAGAGATCTACCAATACTTCAATCCCCACTTAAATCTATTTCCAGCATATGCTTTGAAATTCATTCAACAAACACAGGGTGCCTCCTATATGCTATGTGCTATTCTAGTGACTTGAGATGTAGAGAAAATCTCTCCCTTTGCAAAGCTTATATCCTAATGGGAGCAGGCAATGAACATTATAAAAAAGTAAATCACACAGTAAACATTAGGTGGTCATAAGTGCTAGGGAAAAAAGAAAAAGTAGAACAAGGGAGGGGAATCAGGAGTGCCAAGGGTTGCAATTTTCAAGTTAGGTTATAGGAAGTGACATTTAAGCAAGACTTCAAGTGAATAAGGAGAAAGGAAGCCATGCAGGTATCAGGGGGGAAAGTGCTGTAGGCAGACAGAGAACAGTTATTGCAATTGTGCTGAGGCGTGATCACTCTGTGGGCATTTAAAGAGCCTGCGAAGGTTAGTGTTATGAGAGCACAGTGAATGAGCAGGAAAATTAGCAAGAGGTGAAGTCAGAGGTAACTTGTTTTACGTTACTGATTTACAGGCTGAGACCTCCAGGATCTGTTCAAAACTGTGCTGATGTGTAACAGTTATAGCCCTTCTAGAATGCAAGCTTTCAAGGAATCCTTCTGTCTTGTTCATGCTGCCTCCCCAACATCAAGCACAGAGCCTGGCATACAGCAAATGCCCAATAAATTTTTGTGTGAGTGAACAATACAGAGACCATTTATTGAGTACTTATTATGTGCTACACCTGGGGCTAAGCTTTGCATTACCCCTAGAGAGAGGGGTAAGTGGTTCCTAGGTACCATCCCAGGTAGCCAGGGTGAAAGGGGGAAGAAGGATGTTACAAATGGTGGTGTTTTAGACAGTATCCTCATGCAATGGACTTACTCTGTGAGGAGACTGCTCTTACGATCAATGAACTTGAGAGCTTCTGCCAGTGTCAACTCCAGGAAAAAACCATATCCAAGGGCCACATAGATTCGTGAAGTGTCTGGGCTAAGGAAACAGTGGTGATAGGAAGTGGATAAGTCCTTATCACTGTTTAGCATACCACACAGTTTAATATTTTTTTTTACTCCCCACCCCCCACCTTCCCCAAACTGAAGGTCAGGGTGGGCAGAGAATTTGTCCTGTTTTATTTACTGTCACATATTCAGCACCAAGCAGTGTCTGGTTCATAGCAAATACTAACAAAAATATTTGTTGAATGAAGGAAAAGGGAAGCTGAACCCTTTGGGCTCAGAGGGGCAGGTAGACACTCACACCACTGTGTCAACGAAGAAGTTACAGCCCAAATCCACCTGCATATATAACTCCGAGTGATTAGCTTCCTGTGGGGCCAGGGAAAAAGAGGTAGGGATCAGTGGTCAACTTTTAGGTCAGGTGACAGGTTTTGGTCTTGGGTATCTCTTCTCTTCCCCCTGCTTTGCTCACAAAAAGACAGTACCTAACCCTGGTATCTTTACCTGGAGTCGCTCAATGACATTTCTCAGTTGAAGGTATTTGGCCAGCTGCTCATATACCTTGTCACGATGGTCCAGGACCTTTCTGATGGGACATGACAGGACAAGAGCAAAATGGTGACCAAGAGGAAACCCTGTCCCTCTTGGAATATCTCACATCATGACCCCCTGAGACTCTCCTGTCACCAGGGTCTAAACAGGAATTTTAGTGCTGAAGACAAGGTTTGGACTCTGGGTCAGATTGCTTCGGTTTGAATCCAGGCTTTCCATTTTACTAGCTGTGTGACTTTGGCAAGTGAGTAACCTCTTTAGAATTCAATTTCCCCATCTTTAAAATAGGAATGAGGAGTATTACTTCATAGAGTCATTAGGAGGATTAAATGAGTATTTACTATAAGGCATTTAGAATAGTGCCCACCAAACAAAGTTCTCTATATGCGTTAGCTCTTATTTATGAGTATTATTATTACACTCTACTCCCAATGCCTCCCTCCAATCAGAATATGCCATTCTCACCCTAGATAAAAATCCTCCATCTCTTTTAGGATGCTTGTAATCCTAGACCTGAACACTCTCCTTCCTGCTCAGATTAATAATGATAGTAATAATTTTTTATACTCACTGAGCCTCTAGTATCCAAGTTAAACCCTTTACAAAGACTGAATACACTGAAAACCCAAACCCACCGCCGTGAGGAAGGTTGCATTAACTTCCCCATTTCACAGATGAGGTAACTGAGGCACAGAAAGTGGAGGCGAAGTACGTGTTCACACGGAAAGCAAAATGCTCAAGCCAGGATTTGAACCTGAAAACTACAGCTTCAGAACTCTTAACCCTTTAGGGGCATCGGAAGCCGCGCATGCGCGGACACAGGCTCCATTAAACCACCATGTCGCCCTCCTCACCCCACGTTGCACCCCGGATATCGCCCCTCCTTCCTCCTCGAATGGCGCACGGGGCCGGGCTCTGAACGCCTCACCCACCAATCAGAAGGCTAGGCCCTGACTTCGAACGCCCCGCTCACCACGTGGACCGCTCCAAGCGCTCCGCCCCCCCCGTTCTGTCACTTACTGCAAGTCCCGCTGCAGCACGTCAGAGATGAAAGCCTCATAGCGCAGCACTTTCTCCGCCGTTGCCTCCACCGCCCGCCGTTTAGGGGGCGTCGCCATGATGGGCTCCTGAGGAATGGGTAGGGAGAAGACCACGTTGAAGACCACTTGTCTCAGTTTGGTCTCAAGCACAGTACAACTGCACCTTTTCAGCGTTGGGAGTTGGGTCGTCCGGCTTATGCCGAGGGTTCAGCCTTCCGCCCCTCCCAGCTCTGGGACCCCATCACACAGGGACACCCAAGTACGGCCGTTACCTGAGAGCCGCCGGCAAAAAGAACTGTTAGTAAGAACCGTGGCTTCCGGGTGGCGCGGGTAAATGACGTACGACGGGGGCGCTGGCCAACCAAATAATCAGGTGGGGTGAGGCGGTCCTGAACTGAAAAAAACGCCGGAGAGAAGGAAAGGGCGGGGCTTTACGAAATCAGCTGATTACGGAAGGCTGCAGAGCGTGCGAACCTGGACGGCGCAACAAGCCTATGGGGATAGTGCACTGTTGCTGGGGGTGGGGTTTATGGGATTTGGCGGGTTCCGGAGGAGGCGGGACACACACAGCGAGTAGAGAATTTGGTATTTAAAAGTCCAGCGCTTCAGAAGCAGTCGGGCAAGAAAAGATTTTGAATCTGGTCTGTAAAAAGGAAAGTACATCCTTGCATCGCCCTGGATTTTGATTTTTCACAAGGGAAGCTTGGGTTTGACTTCCAATAATGGAAATAAATGTGAGCATTAAAAAAAAAACGTTTTGAAAAGGAGACAAATTTTCTGACTTGCACCTTTGACGACTCCAGCTCTGTAGCCCGCAGTCCATGACTGGGGTTCAAGCAGAGGTTGATAACGCACCATGTCTAATCACGTCATTTAATTGGGGCGTCAAATGGAGGGTTGCTGAAGTCCTCTGCCCAAGATAGGTTATCTTGTAGTTAGAAAGAGTTCCTATGTTTTTATTTAAATGTGTAAACTTTATTTATTTTTATGCGCTCAAATTACCGAATGGATTTATTTCCTATGTTAGATTTTCAAATAATAGCATCTAATTCAGTTAAGTCCAGGCCTGAAGGAGAACTCCAGTGCTGGATCCCCCAAATGATACTCCCGCCTGCAGGCCCTAGAGCGCCCACCGTATCAGGGAAGTCTTCCCAGATAATTTGTGGGTTTGCTGTCTAAAACCAAGCATTGTTTCAAATGCTCAAAACCTGAGCAAGTCAAACTTTTCTTTACCCTTAGAACAATATGATTGCAAGGAAAACTTTGTGAGTTAAGAAAATTATTTTTGGTAAATCATCTCATGTTACATATAGTTATAATTATATTTAGTTTGATCAAAAGTGACAGTAGGTAGGTAGACAAATATCGAGTTAATCTATACAATTTTCCTGTGGAAAAAAGGGTGTTACATTTATTATCTTCATTTAACATGGAGAGCACAGAGTTCTGATGAGCTGGAGATGGGTTTGTGCAAGTTTATCAGCTTACATTTCACAAAAAAAATATGGAGTCCATGTAAGATTTCTTTTGTTAAAACTTTCTTTTTCAAAACGTTTTCAAAGTTGGCACTGAATGCCCATATAGCCTTTACTTAGATTCACCAAATGTTAATATTTGACAGCATTTGCTTTTTCTCATTTCAGACCATCCAATAATTGTTGATATGGCTGCATAGCATTCCATCTTTTGGATGACCTCAGATTTTTGAGCCAGCCTTCTGTTCCTCGATGTTTGGATCTGTCCAGTTTTTTTCATTGTTATAATCCAGAATAAGATAACAGTCTTTGTTTTCAAAATTTTGTGTGCAACCAGGTTTGTTTTCTTGTGACAAACTTCTAGAACTTAATTTATTGATCTAAGGGAGATCATTACATTGTAAAGCAAGTGTTAAGTGACAACTGTATATCTACTTCCAATAACAAACTTCCTCATCCAAGTTTTACATCAAGGTCAGCACACTGTGGCCCACTGTTTGCTGACCCTTGATTTACTACTGTCTGCAAGCTAAGAATACTATTTCCATCTTTTAGAGGCTTGAAAAACAGTAGAGTATTTTGTGACATATGTGAAGGAAAGTTACACAGCTCAAAATAGCCTGGAGTTAAAACTCCCCTCCGGGTCCTCCCCACCATTCTATGCAAAACAAAGAACTCTCTCACCTGAAAAACACAATGGACATTAAGGTTGATTACACCCAGCTCCCAGCCGGTCCCAGCCCCTGGCCAATCTCTGGAATTCCTTGCCCCAGCCATTTAAGAGATAACCTAAGGAAGCTGGTGGAGTTACTTCCAGCTGGGGATTCCTGGGCCCCCCCACCCCCATTCCAGCTAATTTATCCTCCCCACTTCCCTAGTTTTGGGAACCTGAGCCCTGAAGGGGCCCAAGAAGTCAAGAGCCTTGAGAAATGCACAGTGCAAATATATTGACTTTATTTGTCTCCGTTTGGGAGCCTCACAGACATATCTAGGTAAAAAAGATTGTTAAATAAATGCCATCAGCCATCGCAAAAAAAAAAAAAAAAAGAGAGAGAACTAATCCGAACAACCTTGGAGAAGAACAGGCCCCCTTAAAACAGTAGATTTCCACATATATGCCTATATATACTCACTCTTTTCTTGGGTTAGTTAGTGCAGCAGCTCACTAATCTGACTGCTGCCCCTTCTTGTCTCATTAAAGGTGATCTGTTCCTGTAAAGTGCTGGTCTTGTTCTTTCTCTGAACCTCACTTTCTCTAATCCCCTTACCCTACAATATAAAAATTATATGAAATTCAAATTTCAGTGTCCAATAATAAAATTTTAAACATAGCCACACTCATTCACTTACTCTGATGAAAGAAATTTTCACATATTGAGGTATGGGAAGTCATTCTGGCTAATACATGAGTTAACTTGAATTTTATGCTAACTAAAACAGCCTGTTTGTGGCCCATCAAATTTACATTGTACATCTGCTTTAATTATTAAAGAAAAGGACACACTGACCAAAAGTAAAGAAAATGCAAATAAGATAAATGTTAAATGCCTCCTTTTCTGGATGCCAATGCTGGTACTCCTTCAATGATAAGACTCCCTTCCCAGGTGCCAAGGCCATTACTGACTTGCTGTGTACATGCTGATCTGTTTTGTTTTTTTTTTAAACTTTGAAGGAATGTATCCCAGACTTGTTTGATGTTCTTTATTCTGACAAGATATAAAACTACCCTGAAAATCAAGCTTCTCCAGAGAAGTTCCTCACAGTTCTCTAAGAGGCTGTCTTCTGGGCTGCAGTGCTCAGTTTGGCTCAGTTTTACTTTTTCCTATTCCTATTCATGGGCTTCCCAGGTAGCTCTACTGGTAAAGAACCTGCCTACTAATGCAGGAGACATAAGAGACTCAGGTTCTATCTCTAGGTTGGGAAGATCCCCTGGAGGAGGAAACGACAACCCACTCCAGTATACTTGCCTGGAGAATCCCATGGACAGAGGAGCCTGGCGGGCTACAGCCCATAGGGTCACAAAGAGTCAGACACAACTGAAGTGACTTGGCATACAAACTGTAATTATTCCATTATAATTTCAATTTGTCATCACTACAATGGCAGAGTTGAGTAGTTGCCAAAGAAACCATATGGCCTGAAAATTCTAAAGTATTTACTCTCTGGCCCATTCCAGAAAAAAATTTCCAACCCTAGCTTTACACAATCATATCAGTTATATCAATCATATCAATACATAGATTGGAGCTATAAGCAACGTGGGCCTCCTTGACTTTAACTTACAACCTGTTACCTAGCCTACGGGTGGGTGTTTTCAGGCTTATGGGAGATATGAAGCTCTCATATCTCTATTTTCTCTTCCTCCTATCCAACCTTCTATCCCGTAACCTCCCACAGGTCTGACTTAGAGATCTCTGCCTTTGCCTTTACCCAAGAAGAGCAAGAAGTGACTGAAACCCAGATGAGTTATAGTGCAGTTGTTCATTCACCATCTACTTTATTTTCCACTGGATAACCTGACAAAAATACATCCCATTAAATTGAAAAGTAAAGGTAGGGTCACAGAAAACATAAAGCAAGCAAAATATTAACATCAGAGAAGATTGGGATGGAGGTATGAAATTCACATCTATGTGTAGCTGTGAATTTGTCTCTGATTTTCTTACAGCTGTAGCAAAAAGGGTCAGTTATGTTGATGAAAGTAATCAATAAACAATCTATAACAGGAATAGAAAAGAGTTTTATTTGAGCCAAATTGAGAACGATAGCCTGGAAGGCAATCTCTCTCAGATAGCTCCGAGGAACTGCTCTGGAGCAGCATGGTTTTCAGCCCAGTTTTTTTTTTTTTTCCAATTTTAAATACAGTTTTATTTAAGACATTGCATTTTTCCACTTACAATACAGTGCTTGTAAAGTGCAATGTTTTTCCATGTGCACACACATTCCATGTTCAAGTATCAAGAATGCCCAGTTATTTACTATAGCAGCTCAACTTCATAACTGCCACGGGATTTGCTACAAATTTGGGTCCTTCCATGTTTTGTGTGGAACAATGCTAGATCTATGCTAGGCTTGCCTAATCAACCTCTTCAATAGTGGGCCCACGTGGTGTTCCTCAGATTGAAGTCAGCCCAGTTTTATATCTTGTCAGAACAAAGAACATCAAACAAGTCTGGGATACTTTCTTCAAAGTTTGTGAAAAATAAACAGATCAGCATGTATAGAGCAAGTCTGTATGTTCTGGGCACCTGGGAAGGGAGTCTTATCATTGAAGGAGTACCAGCACTGGCATCCCAGGAAGGGAGGCTTTATCTTATCTGGAGATTCTTTACTTCTGGTCAATGTGCCCTTTTCTTTAATAATTGAAGCAGATGTACAATGTAAGTTTTATAGGCCATAAACAAGCTGTGTTAGTTAGCATAAAATTCAAGTTAACTTATGTATAAACCAGAATGACTTCTCTATACCTCAGTATGTGAAAGTTTCTTTCATTGGTTGTATGATTTGTATTGTTTATGAGGGAAAATAATACCAATTTATCAGAAGGAAATATTTCATGGCACTCAGCAGGAAACTATAAAATGAGAACTCTCCTTCACTTCCTACACTAAGATGAATTCCAGACGGGTTAAAGATTTAAATGTAAAAATAAAACTATAAGCATGCTAGAAGAAAAAAATGAAATAATTTTTTTTATTATTTTCTTAGAGTGAAGTCCTTTTTAATCATAACAAAATTATCAGGTCATGAGAGAATATATTGGTACATTGTGTACATAAAATTAACATATGCAGTTCAGTTCAGTCCCTCAGTTGTGTCCAACTCTTTGCGACCCCATGAACCACAGCACTCCAGGCCTCCCTGTCCATCACCAACTCCCAGAGTTTACCCAAACTCATTTCCATTGAGTCGGTGATGGCATCCAACCATCTCATCCTCTGTCATCCCCTTCTCCTCCTGCCCTCAATCTTTCCCAGCATCAGGGTCTTTTCCAATGAGTCAGTCCTTCACATCAGGTGGCCAAAGTATTGGAGTTTCAGCTTCAACATCAGTCCTTCCGGTGAACACCCAGGACCGATCTCCTTTAGGATGGACTGGTTGGATCTCCTTGCAGTCCAAGGGAGTCTCAAGACTCTTCTCCAACACCACAGTTCAAAAGCATCAATTGTTCGGCGCTCAGCTTTCTTTACAGTCCAACTCTCACATCCATACATGACTACTGGAAAAACCATAGCCTTGACTAGACGGACCTTTGTTGACAAAGAAATGTCTCTTCTTTTTAATATGCTGTCTAGGTTGGTCATAACTTTCCTTCCAAGGAGTAAGCGTCTTTTAATTTCATGGCTGCAATCACCATCTGCAGTGATTTTGGAGCCCAAAAAATTAAAGTCTGTCACTGTTTCCCCATCTATTTGCCATGAAGTGATGGGAACGGATGCCATGATCTTAGTTTTCTGAATGTTGAGCTTTAAGCCAACTTTTTCAGTCTCCTCTTTCACTTTCATCAAGGGGCTCTTTAGTTCTTCTTCACTTTCTGCCATAAGGGTGGTGTCATCTGCATGTCCGAGGTTACTGATATTTCTCCCAGCAATCTTGATTCCAGCTTGCACTTCTTCCAGCCCAGGGTTTCTCATGATGTACTCTGCATATAAGTTAAACAAGCAGGGTGACAATATATATCCTTGATGTACTCCCTTTCCTATTTGGAACCAGTCTGCTGTTCCATGTCCAGTTCTATCTGTTGCTTCCTGACCTGCATACAGGTTTCTCAAGAGGCAGGTCATGATTAACTTAAAAAGCCATAAAGTCAAATGAGAAATGCAAAGAAAAAATTTCAAGAGATACAATCAATAGCTAGTTTACTCAATACATAAAGAGCTCTTATAGATCAATATAAAAGGCCAGTAATTTAAAAGAAACTAGACAGAAACAATTCATAGATATACAAATCACTTTCAAATACATGAAAACGTGTTCATTCTAAATCATAATAGAGAAATGCAAGATAAAGATATGAAATTCTCTTTCATCTATCAGGCTGGAAAAGACCAGAAATATTTGTAATGCAGTTGGCCCTTGAGCAACAGAGTTATGGTTTGATCTGCATAGGTCCTATAAATATCCAATATT
Organism: Cervus canadensis; assembly: GCF_019320065.1. Taxonomy (NCBI): domain Eukaryota; kingdom Metazoa; phylum Chordata; class Mammalia; order Artiodactyla; family Cervidae; genus Cervus; species Cervus canadensis. The sequence continues at coordinate 50,199,814 of NC_057419.1, forward strand.
GGAAGAATTTTTGGAGGTTTGCAACAACTTGAAAAAACTTGCAGATGGAACATGTAGACTAGAAATATTGAAAAAAAATAAGAAAAACATATATCATGAATGTGTAAAATGCATGTAGATATTAGTCTGTCCTTACATAGGCATAAGGTGATAATTAATATAAAATTAATAGTGTTAGTTTTCTTCTTGTTGTTGTTCAGTCGCTGTCATATCTGATTGTTTGCGACCCCATGGACTGCAGTACACCAGGCTTCCCTGTCTTTCACTGTCTCCCAGAGTTTGCCCAAACTCATATCCATTGAGTCAATGATGCCATCCATCCATCTCCTCCCCTGTCACCCTCTCCTACTCATGCCCTCAACCTTTTCCAGTATCAGGGTCTTTTCCAATGAGTCAGCTCTTCGCATCAGGTGGCCAAAGTATTGGAGCTTCAGCTTCAGCAACAGTCCTTCCAATGAATATTCAGGGTTAATTTCCTTTGGGATTAACTGGTTTGATCTTGCTGTTCAAGGGACTTTCAAGAGTCTTTCCCAGCACCACAGTTCGAAAGCATCAATTCTTATGTGCTCAGCTTTCTTTATGGTCCAACTCTTACATCCCTACATGACTACTGGAAAAACAATAGTTTTGACTATATGGACATTTGTCAGCAAAGTGATGGCTCTGCTTTTTAACATGCTGTCTAGGTTTGTCACAGATTTCCATCCAGGGAACAAGTGTCTTTTAATTTTATGGCTGCAGTCACCATCCACAGTGACTTTGCCCAAGAAAATAAAATCTGTCACTGTTTCCATTTTATAACAGGTGCTCACTAAATGCTTCTACACCTGAAGTCAGTCTACTAAAGAAGCATTTATTTCTATGCTTGGGTAAAGATTTCACCAGCTTTATCATAGAATCTGTGAGAAATCATGTTTGCCACAATGTTTCAGATGCAAGTAGATAAAGAAAGATGAGTTCTTCTTAGAAGTCTTTTGACAAAGGTGACTGGGTTGGAAAGATGCCCTCGAGAAGGAGATGGCAACCCACTCCAGTATTACTGCCTGTGAAATCCCATGGACAGAGGAGCCTGGCTGGCTACAGTCCATAGGATTGCAAAGAGTCAGACACGACTGAAGCCACTTAGCACGCACACACACACACACAAATATCCATATACATGTGTGTACACACACACACACATACACACTTTATTTTTGGCTGTGTTGGGCCTTTGTTGCTGAGTGGGTTTTTCTCTAGTTGTGTTGAGTGATGGCTACTCTCTAGCTGTGATGTGCAGGCTTCTCACTGCAGTGGCTTCTCTTCTTGTGGAGCATGGGCTTTTGGGCATGTGGGCTTCAATAGTTGCAGCACATGGCCTCAGTAGTTGTTGTGAACAGGCTTAGTTGTTCTGCGGCATGTGGGATCTTCCCCGACCAGGGATAGAATCCGTGTTTCCTGCATTGGCAGGCGAATTTTTTTTACCACTGAGCTACCAGGGAAGTCCAGGGATGGCTATATAAATGTTAACATTTTATTTTGTTTATTGAGGTAAAATATACATAAAATTTACCATTGTAACTATTTTTAAAGGTACTTCAAAAAAAAAAAAGGTACTTCAGTGGCATTAAGTACATTCACATTGTTCTACAACCATCACCACTATCCATCTCCAGAACTTTTTCATTTAGAACATCTTTTACAACTTTAAAGCACATGTAACTCTTTGACCCAGCAATTCCAATTCTAGGAATTTATCCTACAGGTATATTAGCACTATTATGTATTGAAATATAATCAAAACATGCATAGCAGCATTGTGTGTATTAGAGAAATATTAGAAACAACCTAAATGTCCATCAGTGGAGGATGAGTCTAATTAAGGTATATCTATATAACAGAACATGAACAATTAACCAGAAAATTGTAATCCAGGGCCTGTATGTACTCAACAACATGGCCTCAAAATAATAAAGTATAAAAATAAAATTCTAAAACTTCTTTCATGATTTCTTGTAAGCCAGATCACCCAGCAAAGAATTCTCTTAGTCTCTGTTTCTCTAGAAATGTATTTTGTCTTTGTTAATTTTTTAAAATTTTAAAACAGTTGTAGATTTACTAGAATTTGCAAAAATAGCACAGAGAGGTCTTGTGCACTTTCACCCAGTTTCCTGCAATGGTTAAATCTTATGTAACTATAGTATGATATCAAACAGAGGAAACTGACATCAGTATGATGTGTGTATATAGCTCTATGCTATTTTATTACATATGCAGATTCAATAACCTCTACTACAATCAGGATATACAAATATCCTCTTGATGAAATTATCTGCCTCATGACACCCTTTCCCAGTCGCACCCACCTCTCTCCCTAGTACCTCTTAACTCCTGGCAACCACTAAACTGTTTTCCATTTCTATAATTTTTTTCATTTTGAGAATGTCTTATAAATGGAATTATATACTCAATGTAATGCCCTTGAGATCCATCCAAGTTTTTGCTGGTATCAATACTTCCTTCCTTTTGTTGTTGAGTAGTATTCTCTGGTCTGGATGTATTACAGTGTGTTAACCCTTCACTTTTTCAGAAAAAATGTTTTCAGAAAACTAAGATCATGGTATCCAGTCCCATCATTTCATGGCAAATAGAAGCGGAAAAAGTGGAAGCAGTGACAGATTTTATTTTCTTGGGCTCCAAAATCACTGCAGATGGTGACTGCAGCCATTAAATTAAAAGACACTTGCTCCTTGGAAGAAAAGCTATGACAAACATAGACAGCATATTAAAAAGCAGAGACACCACTTTGTTGACAAAGGTCCGTCTAGTCAAGGCTATGGTTTTTCCAGTAGTCATGTATGAATGTGTGAGTTGGACCATAAAGAAGGCTCAGCACTGAAGAATTGATACTTTCAAACTGTGGTAATGGAGAAGACTCATAGAGTTCCTTGGACAACAAGGAGATCAAACCAGTCAATCCTAAAGGAAATTAACCCTGAATATTCATTGGAAGGACTGTTGCTGAAAATGAAGATCTAGTACTTTGGCCACCTGATGGGAAGAGTCAGCTCATTGGAAAAGACTCTGATGCTAGGAAAGATTGAAGGCAAAAGCAGAAGCGGGTGGCAAGAGGATGAGATGGTTAGATAGCATCACTGACTCAATGGACATGAATCTGAGCAAACTCAGGGAGATAGTGAGGACAGAGGAGCCTGGTGTGCTGCAGTCCATGGGGTAGCAAAGAGTCAGACACGACCTAGCAACTGAACAACAACAACAACACTCATTCACCTATTGAGGGACATTTAGATTGTTTCCTATTTTTGGCTATAACCAAAAAGGCTTCTATGAGCAGTTGCATACAGGTTTTTGTGTGGATTTAAGTTTTCATGACTAGGATAAATGTCCAGGGATACAATTGTTGGATTGCATGGTAGTATTATGTTCAACTTATTTAGGAAACTGCCAAACTGTGTTTCCAGAGTGGCTGTATCATTTTATAGTCCCACCAGCAATATATGAATGACCCAGTTTATCTGCACCCTCTCTAGCATTTGGTGTTGAAAGTGAAAGTGTTAGTTGCTCGGTCGTGTCTGACTCTTTGTGATCCCATGGACTGTAGCCCGCCAAGCCCGCCAGGCTCCTCTGTCCATCGGATTTTCCAAGCAAGAATACTGGAGTGGGTTGCCACTTCCTTCTCCAGGGGATCTTCCTGACCCAGGCATTGAACCTGTGCCTCCCGCATTGCAGGCAGACTCTTTACCATCTGAGCTACCAGGGAAGCCAGCATTTGGTATTGTCACTATTTAAAAAAATTTTTAGCCATTCTAATAGGTGTGTGTTAATATCTCATTGTGGCTTTAGTTTGCATTTCCCTGATAGCTGAAGATGTGGAACATTTTGTCCTGTGCTTGTTTGTCATTCGTATATCCTCTCTGGTGAAATGTCTTTTCACATTCTTTGCTCATTTTCTAATTAGATATTTTTTTTTAAACTTTTCAGTTTTTAGAGTTCTTTAGACATTCTTGATACAAATCCTTTGTCATTTATATGGTTTGCAAATATTTTCTCCATCTCTCTTTTTGTCCTCTTAATGGAGTCTTCTACAGAGCAAAAGTTTTTAATTTTTGAAGTCCAAGTTATTGATTATTTTTCTTTTTGGATTATGCTTTTGGTGTTATGTCTTCACAAGCCTAGCTCCCAAAGAATTTTTCTTGTGTTTTATTCTAAAAGTTGTGTAGTGTTATGTTTTACACTTAAGTTTGCAATGTTTTTAAAAACAGCCTTTTTGAGATATAATTCACATGCCATAAAATCCATGTATTTGAAGTGTACAATTCAATGGTTTTTAGTATATTCACAGAGTTGTGCAACATCACTACAATCTAATTTTAAAACATTTTCAACACTGCAAATTGAACTCTTGTAACCAGTCTTCAGTCCACTCCAGCCCTAAGCAAGCACAAATTTATTTCCTGTTTCTATAGAAATGCATGTTCTAGACAGTTCATATAAATGAAAACATGTGATATGTGACCTTTTGTATCTAGTTTCTTTCACTTATCATGTTTCCAAGGTTCATTCATCCATGTTTTAACATTTATTTGTATTTTATTCCTTTTTATGGCTAAATAATATTCCACCATGTGTCTGTACCATGCTTTTCCCCTACTTTGCCAGTAGAGTAAAATGTAAAGTCCTCATCTCCGTTTGTTTCTTTATACTCCTCCTTTTACAATATTAAGTATTTCCTCTACACATATTGAAAACCACATCAAACAATGTTATAATTTTTGCTTCAACCACCAAACATGATTTAGAAAACTCAAGAGATGTTGAATCTATTTTATTTATCCTGTTTTTACTCCTTCAATTGTTCTGACTTCCATTCCTGTGCTCCTAGATTTCTTTTTTTAAATCATTACTTTTGTGTTATAAGGATTTCCTTTAGCCATATTTTCAAAATAGGTCTGCTGGTGACAAATTTTCTTAGATTTTTTTCATCTGAGAATGTCTCGGTTTCCCTTTTATTCCTAAAGGATATTTTTGCTGGTTAAAGACTTGTTGGTTGACATTTCTTTTACTTCATCACATTAAAAACGCTATGCCAATTCTTTCTGGTCCCCATGTTTTCTGATGAGATTCACTGTCATCCAAATTGTTTCCCCATGTATATAAAGTATTATTTCTCTCTCTTTGCTTTCAAGAATTTTTGTGCTTAGTTTTTCAGACCTTCCCTCTTTCACCTCTCCTTCCAGGACTTTGATGACACAAATGTTGGAGTTCTATTAGTTCCTGAGGCTCCACTCATTGTTTTTAATCTATTTTTTCCCTCTTTTCAGATTGGGCATTTTCTATTGTTCTATTTTTGAGTTCACTGATTCTTTCTTCTGTCCTCTCCATTCTGTTTTTGACCCCATCCATTGCTTTTTTTTTTTTAAGCTGGAGAATTTACTTTTATTCTTGCAGTTTTACACTAGGAAGTCAACATTTAATTTAATAATCCATTTTCACAGTTGATTTATGAAACTTTTTAATCCTTAAATTGTACATCAATATCCTATGACTCTAAATTTTATTTATCATTCTCCTTCAAGTCTGAAGAAAACAATCATGTAATTTAATAACTCCTACAGACAGCAAAGTCCCACTGATGTAACATATTATTTGAAATTCTCCAAATAATTTGTCTCATCTTTCCCATTTAACTAATTTATTTAATCATGTATTCATATCATTAAGGACTTATGGATATTTATATTTATTTTATGGGTTATAATCCAATACTATCACTGTTTATTTTGTTGCTCAAATTTCCAGTTTTTGTCATTAGGAGCTTCTCTGAGTTGGCTCCTGTATCTTTTTGACATGCCCTGAGGTATGTTTTTATTTTTATTTTTAATTGGAGGATAATTGCTTTACAATGTTGTATTAGTTTCTGCCATACAATAGCATGAATCAGCCATAAGTATACACATGTCCCTTCCCTCTTGAACCTCCCTCCCACCACCTACTCCAACCCACCACTCTAGGCTGTCACAGAGCACCGGGTTGAGCTCCCTGCATTATACAGTAAATTTCCACTAGCTATCTATTTTATATATGGTAATGTATGTTTCGATGCTACTCTCTCAATTCATCCCACCCTCTCCTTCCCCCTGCTGTGCCCACAAGTCGCCCTGTGTCTTTTGAGTATGTTTTTTAAAAACTATTTATTTATTATTTTTTGCTGCACTGGGTCTTCTTTGGTGCATGCTGGCTTTCTCTAGTTATGGCAAGTGGTGGCTACTCTGTAATTGTGGTGCGTGGGCTTCTCCTTTCAGTAGGTTATCTTGTTGCAGAACACAGACTCTAGGGCACGTGGGCTCAGTAGTTGCAGCTTGTGGGCTCTGGAGTGCAGGCTCAGTAGTTGTGGCACATGGGCTTAGTTGCTCCATGGCATATGGGATCTTCCCAGATCAGGGATCAAACCCTTGTCCTCTGCATTTGAGTATGTTCTTACTTTTTGGCACCACAAAATGTTTCAGGTTCATCTTGCAGTTTCCCTCTTCCAATCTGGGACTCAACCACTTCTCCAAAAAGCCTTAATTCCTTTTATTGGAGAATGGTATTGAGAAACCAGTTCTGGGCACTAAGTCTGTTTACTGAGAATCTTGTTTTCCTGTTTCCGATGTTACCTAATGTATTCTTAGAGCCCAATTAAGAGAAACCAGCAGTAGTTTGTAGAGAGCATACTTAATATAAGTAACTAACTATAATGGGGAATTGGAGTAATGGGAGATTGGCTAGTAAGACGTAAAGAGAACTTCAAAGAATAGCAACTATGGGTAATAGCTTTTGTCCTTAGTGCTGAGGTTAAGCACATGCAAAAGAGGCCATTCCACATCTCTCCACCCCGGCTTAGAAATCTGATCTCATTAGAAAGGGCATGACCATGACCCACTGGATGGCAGAGAAGTTTGCTGAACTGGTTGGCAGGGCTTGATGGAAATCTGCCCTCTGAGATGATGAGGGAAGATGTTTATGGAATGTGCCACATGCTCATGGCTGCTGCATGTTGCTGTCCACCTAGGGATGCTTTGCAGAAGCCATGGGTGCTACAAGAGCCTGGTGAGTGCAGCACACCAGAACCAGGTAGAGAAATCTATTCCTCCTTCAGTGTCTTTTTAGTGCCCTCTACTGATGCCTGGAATACTTAGACTAATTTCTTTTCTTTCCCATCCTCTTCAGTGTTATACTATTTTTTTTGGGGGGGGGATGTATTTTTAGATTACTTTTTAATATAAAGATATTTTATTTTCATACTATTCATTTTAAATATAGGTAGGCTCATTCGGTAGTTTGTATGCCATTTAAGATTCACCCCCACACTGTAGTTAATTTTTATTTGTTTGGGGTATGTGAAACAGTATGGTTCCATGAGTCAGAGCTACACAAAAAGGTATATTCAGAGAAAGATTATTCACCTCCTTGTTCCTACTATCCCTTTCCCATCCCCTATTGGTAAGTGAGCTCTTTAGTTTTTAGTTTATCCTCCAGTATTTCTTTTGCAAGAACATGTATGTCTTCCTATATTCTCTTCTTTCTATGAAGGGTAGCACACTCTAGATACTCTTTAGAGCTTTGTTTTTTTCATTTAACATTATGAAATCTCTCCATATCCATTCATAATCTTCCTTTTGTTGGAGATCTTCAGGGTAAATTTCTAGATGTGGGATTACTGATTCAAGAGGTAAGACTAAAGGTAGTTTAGTTAGACAATGCCCAATTCCTCGCCAGAAGGATCGAACCAGTTTGTATTCCCACCAGAAATATACTAGAATGCTTGTTTCCTCACAGCCTCACCAACTTCTGTCATATTTTTAATTGTTACCATTCTGACAAATGTGAAATGGCATCTCAGTATTATTTTAATGTGCATTTTTCTAATTATAAGTTTGAATTTTGAAAATATGTTTGATCACCATCTTACACCTCCTTTTCTTTCTGTGAATTGTCTGTTCATGTTTTTCTTTCTTTTTTCAGATTTTGGCTGCTCTAGGTCTTCATTGTGGCATGTGGGCTTTCTCTAGCTGTGATATGTGGGTGCTTCTCTAGTTATGGTGAGTAGGCTTCTCTTGTTGTGGAGCATGGGCTCTAAGGTTATGGGCTCTTAGTAGTTGTGGCATGCAGGCTTAGTTACTTTGAAGCATGTGAGATCTTAGTTCCCCAACCAGGGATGAAACCCGTGTCCCTTACACTGGAAGACAGATTGTTAACCACTGGACCATCAAGGGAAGCCCCCCCACCCCTGCCACCACCACCAGTTTTTATAAATCAAGTTTTATTGAAACACAGCCATTTATTTACATTTTGTCTCTGCAGCTTTCACTCTGCAACTGCAGAGTTCATTGTTAAAGAGACCGAAATAAGAAATATTTACTACTGGGCTTTTTACAGAAAAAAACTTGCTGGTTTCTGCTTTATATCTTAAAGACTAGTCCTTGTCTGTGATATATGTTGCAAATATTTTCTACCAGTTTGTCTTTTGATTTTATAGTGTATTTTGCCATACACATTAACAAATTTTAAATCTAGTCAAATGTATCAATCTTTTCTCTTACTGTCTCTGGATTTTGGGTCATAGTTAGAAATTCTTTCCCATGATGACTTGAAATCCATTGGTTCTTCTAGTATTTGTACATTTTTTTTTACATTTAGGTTCTTAATTCATTTGGAGTTTATTCTTGTATGGTATGAGATATGAATCTAATTTTACCTTTTCCCAAATGGCCACCCAGTTTCCCCAAAACCAATTATAAAAAACTCTGTTCCTTTTTTCTCCATTTTTTTGTGAAAGTGATTTTTAAATTTGAAGTATAGTTGATTTAAAATATTGTGTTAGTCTTAGGTATATAGCATAGTGATTCAGTATTTTTTCAGATTATATTGCATTATAGGTTATATAGTAGCTTGTATCTCATAATGTAATTTGTCCATCCCCACTTCCCTTTCCCCTTTGGTAACCCAAATTTGTTATCTCTAAGTATGTTCCTGTTTTGTACATACATTCATTTGTATTAATTTTATAGATTCCACATATAAGTGATATTTAGTACTTGCCTTTCTCTGACTTATTCCACTAAGCACAGTATTCTCTAGGCCTATCAACATTGCTTCAAATGGCAGTATTTCATTTTTATGGTTATACGTACCACATCTTCTTCATCCAGTCATCTGTTATTGGCACTTGAGTTGCTTCCATGTCTTGGATATTGTAAATAGTGCTGCTATGAACATTGGGGTATATGTATGATTGTACAGGAAGTGGTGACCAAAATTGTCCCCAGAATAACAAATGCAACAAGGCAAAATGGTTGTATGGGGAGGCATTACAAATAGTTGAGAAAAGAAGATAGGAGAAAAGACTAAGGAGAAAAGGAAAGATATACCCATCTGAATGCAGAGTTCCAAAGAATAGCAAGGAGAGATAAGAAAGCCTTCTTAAGTGAGCAATGCAAAGAAATAGAGGAAAACTATAGAATGAGAAAGACAAGAGATCTCTTCAAGAAAACTGAAAATATCAAGGGAATATTTCATGCAAAGATGGGCACAATAAAGGACAGAAACAGTATGCACCTAACAGAAGCAGAAGGGATTAAGATGAGGTGGCAAGAATACACAGAAGAATTGTACAAAAAGATCTTAATGGTCTGGATAACCACGATGGTGTGACCACTCACCTAGAGCCAGACAACCTGGAGTATGAAGTCAAGTGGGCATTGGGAAGCACTGCCATGAACAAAGCTAGTGGAGCTGATGGAATTCCAGCTGAGCTATTTCAAACTTTAAAAGATGATGCTGTTAAGTGTTGCACTCAACATGCCAGAAAATTTGGAAAACTCAGCAGTGGCCACAGGACTGGAAAAGGTCAGTTGTCATTCCAATCCCAAAGAAAGGAAACACTAAATAATGTTCAAACTGCTGCACAATCACACTTATTTCACATGCTAGCAAGGTCATGCTCAAAATCCTTCAAGCTAGGCTTCAGATAGTACGTGAACCGAGAACTTTCAGATATACAAGCTGGATTTAGAAAAGGCAGAGGAACCAGAGAACAAATTGCCAACATCCACTGGATCATAGAAAAAGCAAGGAATTCCAGAAAAACATCTACTTCTGCTTCACTGACTATGCCAAAGCCTTTGACTGTGTGGATCACAACAAACTGTGGAAAATTCTTCAAGAGATGTGAATACCAGACCACCTTACTTGCCTCCTGAGAAACCTGTATGCAGGTCAGGAAGCCACAGTTAGAACTAGAGATGAAACAACAGACTGGTTCCAAACTGGGAAAGGAGTATGTCAAAGCTACATCTTGTCACCCTCCTTATTTAACTTATATGAAGAGTACATCATACAAAATGCCAGGCTGGATGAAGCACAAGCTGGAATCAAGATTGCCAGGAGTTAAAAAAAAAAAGATTGCCAGGAGAAATATCAATAACCTCAGATATGCAGATGATACCAGCCTAATGCCAGAAAGTGAAGAGGAACTATAGAGCCTCTTGCTGAAGGTGAAAGAGAAGAGTGGAAGACTGGAAAAGCTAGCTTAAAATTCAAGATTCAAAAAATGAAGATTATGGCATCCAGTCCCATCACTTCATGGCAAATAGATGGGGAAACAATGGAAACAGTGAGAGACTTTACTTTCTTGGGCTCCAAGATCACTGTAGGTGATGACTGCAGCCATGAAATTAAAAGATGCTTGCTGCTTGGAAGAAAACCTATGACAAATCTAGACAACGTATTAAAAAGCAGAGACATCACTTTCCTGACAAAGGTTCATCTAGTCAAAGCTATGGTTTTTCCAGTAGTCATGATGGATGTGAAAGTTGGACCATAAAGAGGACTGATCACTGTAGAATTGATGCTTTCGAACTGTGGTACTGAGAGTCCCTTGGACAGCAAGATGAAATCAATCAGTTCTAAAGGAAATCAACGCTGAATATTCATTGGAAGGGCTGATGCTGAAGCTGAAGTTCCAATACTTTCTCCATTTAATGCAAAGGGCCAACTCATTGGAAAAGTCCCCGATGCTGGGAAAGATTGAAGGCACGACAGAGGATGAGATAGTTGGATGGTATGGCCAACTCAATGGACATGAATTTGAGTAAACTTGGGGAGATAGTGAAGGACAGGGAAGCCTGGCGTGCTATAGTTCATGGGTTGCAAAGAGTTGGACCTCGCACCAGGACTCTTGGGGTGTGATGGCCTGAGGGCAGAGGGCATGGTCAGGGAGCCCACAGGGTGGGGACAGATTTTGATCTGAGGAAGATAAAGCGGGTTTTTAGAGTGCAAACTGCCAGTCCTCATCCCCGAACTCTTTCCTAGTCCTGGGTCCCCAGAGACCCAGAGCAGGACTCAGTCTTGAGCCTGTTCCTTCTCTTCCTCACAGCCACACGTGCTGTTTTAGAGCTCCCTGCTGGGAGTGGGGTTCCTGCAGCTTCTCTCCATCTTATTCTCACTATCACTTACTAAAAGGATCACCCCACCAACTTCAGAAATAACAATCTTCTTTCTGCTTAGCTCGCGTCCATCTTCACTACACCTCTCCTGCATGTGATCTGCTTGTAGAGACTACAAGCGCTTCGTTTGTCTTACTTTGCTCTATGTCTCAATGCTTATAAGATCCTGATTGCCCTTGGCGAGTATACAATAGAGAGAAAATTGAACATTTAAATCTCAACGTGTCTTGCTCTTCAGTTAGCGCTTCGCTGTACAGAAAGGATTGAACATCAGCGTTTACAGCAGGGTATGCTCGCTGCGGTCCCAGGCTCTCTTTCAGAGATAGCGTGGGGATGCACAATCAAGCATTTCTTTTGACCTAATCTGGCGAATGTGCTTTGGCACGGGCATTCAGGCGAAAGATCCAGTGGCGAGCAAGTGTGGCATGAGTTGCATCTGTTCTGTCGTCAGTGGATTTCGGAGGCTTTAACAAGTAGCCTAGCGTAAGAACAGGCGTAGGTTTGCGAGAGGTCCCTCTATGTGGAGAAAATCCTGTGGCGCTGGAGTGTCGCACTGGACAGCTAAGGATAAGATGGATCATGGGGTTATTTCCTCGGTTCAACCTGTGACATTGGTCTTGACTTTCTTGGTGCTGCTATCCTCCCAACCCCTTTCTAGTAGCCTCCCTGTGACAGACTAGATAGGGAAGATCACAGGCCCCCTCAAGACACACAGCTAAGCTGGCATTCAGAACAGATGCTGCTCAAAAAGAAAAACACAGAAAGCCACGACATACACTTCAGCTTTGCTCTGAGGGGCGAGTGAAGCCCAGGTGCTCCTGGGGCTGTGAGGATGACATTTGATTTCTTGTGGGGTTTCTGTTGTGACAGCACGTCTTAGAAGTGCTGAAGGGGAAGTGGAGAGGGGTGCTCCCTACCCCGTGGAGGGGGCTGGATGGAACTTCCTGTTGATGCACTGGTCCTCGGGAAGGCCCTGTGTCACCCAGCAAGGAAGCACAAGGTGCCCAAGCTCGGCCCCTGAGAGCACAGCCTGCAGGTTGCATTGTTAGAAACACACACCCTCGAAGCAGTCACACTTCATGTAGGGTATGAATCCTAAATAGTACTTTAAAAAAAAAAAAAAGAAGTACAATAAATGCATTAAAATCCAAAGCAAATGCCTTTTTTTTAATTGATTGTGCCTTGATGCTGACCTGTTTGTTGTTGTTTAATCGATCAGTCGTGTCTGACTCTTTGCGACCCATGGACTGTAGCCCAGCAGGATCCTCTGTCTATGGAATTCCCCAGGCAAGAATACTGGAGTGGGTTGCCATTTCCTCCTCCAGGATATCTTCCTGACCCATGGATCAAACCCGCATCTCCTGCACTGCAGGTGGATTCTTTACCACTGAGCCACCAGGAAAGCCCACTGATCTATTTGTACCAAAAAGCTATTTCTTAAGTTGCATTAGAAAGGATTTGTTAGGTTGAACTCCAGCCTCTCCATGGTGGAGGACAGTCTTTCAGAGGATGCTAAAAGGGCCCTGGGATAAAATAAGAGGGAAAAATCAGACTCAAGACACTCACATTGATTTCTTCACTCAGAGCTTCTTAGAAAGGCCTTTAGTGTGTTTGTTTGTGTCAGAAATTCCCAGATGGAAACACTGGATGTTGGCTTCCCAGACCCCTTCACCCTCAGAAATCAGGGGAGATCTTGATGGAAGTGCTTCCAGCCTACCCACTGGGCAGCACCCAGGGTGCGGTGCCCCTGATCTCCAGAGAAGTGACCACAGTGGGGCCTGGCTTGCACTTAGCATCAATTCCTTGCGATGTGGTGCATGACCAGCACACCTTGTATAGCTGTGGGCAGGCCGACTGACTCCCTCATGGGTCTCAGCCAAGCCTAGGAAGGCGGGGCTAGGACTCCAGCATCTGTGAGGCTGGGCTGCTGGCCTCTACCCAGGAACACACTGGAGTCATTACTCAGTGTTCCCTAAGAGCTGAAAGAGCCTGAGATGTGTCCCCCCCACACACCAGTTCCTAGGATCTCAGAGCAACGTTAATGCCTTTCTTTCACTCCTTCCTTAGGGTCGGATCCCAGTCAAGTGGATGGCCATTGAGTCCCACTTTGATCATATCGACACCACCCAGAGTGATGTGTGAGTCTGGGTGTTGCCTTCCTGGGGTGGAGGTTACATGTATGCACCTGTCTGGGCAGCTCCGCTGGGGAACAGAGTTGCCCTGAGTCCCTGTCAGCTCATTCCAGCCGTCCAGAGTGACCTCCCCAAACTGGGGGGCTGTGGATGGGGGAGCTTTGTGTACTCACACAGCAAATGGCAAAGGCCCAGGCAGTAGTTCTGAGTGCCACGGTGGAATGCATGAGGATGTGAGCCATAGCTGCAGCCCCCCTTGCCTCCCCCACCTCCCCTGCCCTCTCTTTGGACATCTCAGTGACACACAGTCCCAGCTGAACAGTT